>NC_061112.1:57878914-57965159 GCF_002878395.1 Capsicum annuum
GAAATATGGAAGCTAACCACTTCAATCGAACAACTGTTCCTGAGTCAATCACTATATAGGAGGAGTAGAATGGTTGGTTCCTACATAGCATGGGTATATAGCCTCCTGAAGATGGGTTAACGGGTGAACGCTAGCATGAACTTAGGATAAGGATAACGTAATGCCATTTATAAAACCATGTAAGAACCATCCATATGCACACACCATACATACATACACATACACACACATATATATAACCATGCTGGGAAAGGGAACCAGGTTAAACATGCCTTTAAAACCTTAACCTGGGCTGTGTACATTTGCCGTCCAAAACTACCCACGAGCTATATGGATTTAGCTCCCCTACCGAAAGAGTCCCAGTGTGTGAAGCCGCACGACCAGGGAAGAAAACATGGGATGACTAGTACATCCCCCAATATAAAGTGTGACATCATGCACATGGTCACTTAGTCCAAACCTCACATCGACAAATATGAGGTTCCAATTTTGTTTCCCCCGTGACCTCCAGCTTTCACGGCTTTTCTTCACACCCCATCACTATTGCCTAATTAAAACTATTTCCAACCAACCAACCAACCAATACATTAACTATATATTAACCAAGGCCATTAGTAGTGGTATCTTTATACCAACTATATTTGCAAGTTTTGTCCGTAGTCAACCATATATAGGTTTAAAGGATACTGTGTACCCTTTCATTAACAGTATTAAACCACTTAGGGGATACCCATATACTCCACAAGCATAACAATTTAGAATATTTACCTTTCCAAACCATTTAAGACATTCATAATGCCTTCACCAAGTTTAAAACAAACAAGAGTTTCATTAAAAATAGTAAATGCAATAAAAACAACCTTATAGGCATTTTGTCAAACACATTGGGAGGATAATATAACCAAACCAATTCCAATTACCATTTAACCATTCCCATGCAATCAAATTATCTAAAACCACAAATTAAACATGTAAATACATAACTAAAACCATGGGAAACCATAATCAATCATATATGATCAAAACCCCCAAATCATAGTTGAAAACCCAAAATCATACAATAATGATATCATGGAAAGCATTCATAGAAACCATGCCTTTCATTGGATCTAACAGTGAGTTAAGAGAAAATGCCTTAATTGAAAAGGTAGATGGAGAGAAACCACCAACAAGATCCCTAAATTAGTCCTCTAGTTGAAACCCTAGCTTCCTTGACCAAAAGCTCTTAAGAGAATTTAGAGTGTTTAGATAGAGTTTCTAAGTGTTAATGTAAAGAATAATAGGGTAAATAACCTCTCAAGTGAGTTAGAAGTCATGGGTCCTTATTAGGATAAGTGGAGAAATGTCCAGATTACCCCCACTTAAGTTGCACAAAATTCCAGTCACAGGGGTACGACTGGCTATCACGAGTCATACCCTTCGATGCGAGTGGTACCTGCCGCTCATATCCAAACCTCAACCCTTAGACCCAACTTTGTCCAGTGAATGACTCAACCTACCCAAGTTGTATTCACAAAATATGGTCCATACCCTTCACCCATATCCCTGGCATAATAGAATCCAAAGGAGGTTCGAACATTAACCACCATACGAGTCTTTGGTATGACTCGTACCATTTATTACGGCTCATGGTGAGCCACTCATACTCAGATCCAACTTAAGTTACCTAGTCTAAGATTAAGCAAAGGAAAACACAAACCAAACGATCCATATCCAACCATAAAACTCGTACCATTGAAGTTGTACTCATTATAGTGACAAAAATCCATCCCACCAACTAACACTGGTCAGCATATGACCGGACCATACTATTCATACCCCAACATAAGGATCATACCCAAGAGTTGTATTGGGTCCAATGATCAAAATTCAAAGAAATTTTCTAAGTTTCAAAAAATAGGGTGTTTCAGTCTCCCCCACTAGGAACATTCGTCCTTGAATGATGGACATAGTAGGGGTAACCATACGCACGAGTCATTTGCATTATCAAATATATTTCTAACCTTTAAAAATGTTTGAAAAGAAAGAGGCAAAGATATTACTCTTTCCTTTAACAAACTCAGAAAATAAGCATGTGTTTAAGACACATACCTTTCGCTCGAATCCCCAAAGTAGAAAATAGATGCAGCTACTTGAACTTTAAGTCCTCCTTTGCTTCCCATGTGGATTCTTCCACCTTATTGTTTGGCCATAGAACCTTAACCGAAGCCACACACTTGGTTCACAACAAATAAACCTGCCTATCTAAGATCTCAATGGGACTTCTTTATTACACAGATATTCTGAGATACCCAACCCCTCCAAAGGAAAATCGAAGAAGGATCGCCAAGACACTTCCTCAACATAGAGACATAAAATACCGGATAAACCGATCTCAAGCTAGAAGGTAACTCCAATTTGCAATCAACTTCACAAAACCACATATGGACTAATACACCGAGTACTAAGCTTTCCCCTTTTGCCAAACCATATTACTACCTTCATGGCAGATACCTTGAGGAATAACTTATCCGTAACATCAAACTCCAAGTCTCTACGCCTAACATCTGCATAGGACTTTTGGCAAATTTGGGCAGCCTTAAACCTATCCCGAATCACCTTCACCTTTTCCATAGCTTGATAGACCAAATTCATACCAAACTTGTTTGCCTCACCGAGCTCAAACCAACCAATAGGAGATCTACACCTTCTACGATACAATGACTCAAAAGGGGCCATACAAATACTAGAATGGTAGCTATTATTGTAAGCAAACTCTACCAAAGGTAGATGAACAACCCAACTTCCACCATAATCAACCATACATGCCCAAAGAATATCCTCTAATTTTTGAATAGTTCTTTCTACTTTCCTATCTATTTGAGGATGAAAAGTAGTACTCAGAGCCAACTTAGTATCTAATCTCTTATGAAAAGACCGCAAAAATTGAGATGAAAACTACGTAACATGATAAGATATAATCAAAATAGGTACCCCATATAGCTTCACAATCTCCTGAAGATCTAGTTTCACATAATCCATCACCAAAAAGGTAGTCCTCACTGGCAAAAAGTAAGAAGACTTTGTCATCCGATCCACGATGAACCAAATTGAATCATATTGATTTCGAGATCGAGAAAGACCGGTAACAAAATCCATATTGATTACCTCCAAGTTCCATTCAGGAAAAATAATCTCTTGATAATACCCACCAGGCCTCATGTTTTCAATTTTAACTTGTTGACACACCAAGCACTTGGCCACAAAATTAGCCACATATCTTTTCATACTATTCCACCAATACATTTCCTTAAGATCATAACACATCTTTGTTGATCCAAGATTTACAATGTAGCATGATTCATACGCCTCAACCAAGATCCTTAGTCACAACCGTAGACATCAGGAACACACAACCTCCCTTAGAACCATAAAGTACCATTGTCGTTGTTCTAAAAAACCATTACCTTCTGTATACTCACATTACTCTTGATTTTCATCAAGATATGATCTAGCACTTGCTTCTCCTTGACCGCTACACCAAGTGATAGATGAACCACTTTCTATACCATCACCCTACCATCCTCAGAGACCAAAAGATGAACAGGAAGATTAGCCAAATATTAAATATCCTTCACCAACTCCCGCTTTCCTTCCTCACATAAGCCAATCTCCCCATGTACAATATTCTAAGAGCATTAACAACCATATTAGCCTTACCTAGGTGATAGTGAAGACTCATGTCATAGTCTTTGAGAAGCTCCAACCATCTTTTTTTCCTGCGATTTTGCTCCTTCTAAGTGAATACATACTGCAGACTCTCATGATCAGAAAAATGTCTATGTGCACTCCATACAGATAATGCAACCATATTTTCAAAGAAAAAACCCACCACCAATAGATCCATATCATGAGTACGATAATTCCTCACATGCACCTTCAACTGCCTAGAAACATAGGCAGTCACCTTCCTATTCTACATTAAGAAATAACCAAGTCCCACCCTAGATTTCTCAAAATAAACCATAAATCCTTCACCGCCCTTAGGAAATGGCAAAACCTAAGCCAAAGTTATCTTATCTTTAAACTTCTCAAAACTCCCCTCATAAGCATCCGCCTAAGAAAACCTCACCTTTTTCTGAGTCAACTTAGTCAAAGGTGCTATCAACAAAAAGCTCTCTATAAACCGCCGATAAAGCCCAACTAAACCTAAGAAGGTCTGAATGTCAATTGGATTCATAGGTCTAGGCCATCTTTTGACCATAACCACCTTTTATGGATCCACCATGATCCCCTTACTAGAAATAATATGGATTAAAAAAGTCATAATGCTCAACCAAAACTCACACTTGGAGACCTTGTCATACAACTGTTATTCCTTCACTGCCCACAATAACATGATGCACCTCACTTTATGAATAAACTAGAATGTCATCAATAAACACAATGACGAAGAGATCCAAGAACTACTTGAAAACCCTATTCATTAGATCCACAAATCCTGTTAGGGCATTAGTCTAACAAAATGACATCACAACGAATTAAAAGTGCCCATATCGAGTACTAATAGATGTCTTAGGGATATCCTCCTCCCTAATCTTAAGATGATTATAATCAGACCGAAGATCTATATTAGAAAAATATTTGGCATATTGCAACTAATCAAGATTATCTATCCTAGGAAGAGGATACTTTTTCTTGACCTTTATTATATTAAACTACCGATAGTCAATGCACATCCAAAGGAAACCATCCTTCTTGTGCATAAACAACACCGATGTACCCCACAGAGATACAATAGCATGAATAAACCCCTTGTCTAGAAAATCCTTAAGTAGCTCCTTGAATTACAACTTAACCATAGCGATTCTATAAGAAGGAATAGATATTGGAGGAGTGTCCGGAACTACATCAATACCAAACTTGATTTCCCTATCCAGAGAAAAACCAGGAAGATCATCTAGAAATACCTCATGAAAGTTATTTACCATTGGGATTGGCTGTAAATATAGACCTTCCAAATTAGAATATTTAACCTGAACCAAGTGATAAAGAAAACATTTAGATATTAACCTCCAACCTCTAAGATAATAAATAAACCTCACCTTAAGAGCTAGGGAACCACCCTCCCACTCTATTATTGGTTCACCAGAGAACCTAATAACAACCATACAGGTACGACAAACCAATGATGCATAACAAGAGTGTAACTAATCCATCCTTAGAATAACATCGAAATCCACCATATGTTCAAACAAATCCACCAAGGTCTGCCTACTACCAATAAATACCACACACCCCTATAGACTCTCTTCGCAATAATTGAGAAATCTACTGAGGTAAGAATAAAAAAAAAATCTAAAAGAACCTCAAGATCAAAGCCAATACATACAACCACATATGGGGTCACATACAAAAAAATGGACCTTGAATAAACTAAAAAATACACATTACGAGAAAAGAGTTATAACGTACCAGTAATGACATCAAGTAATGCCTTAGATTCTTACCAATATACGAGAGCTTAAAACCTATTCTGGCCAGTGTCGATACCAAAAGCAGGAGCAGATACCAAAGTCACACCACTCGGTGCAGGAGCAGAAGATGAAGCCACTAATACCTTATTTACCCCTGTTTTATGAATGGGGCAATCCCTAAATCGATGACTTGCATGGACACACTTAAAGCATTTATCCCTCCCTTTCTCGCAATAACCCCAATAAGGATGACCACTGAACTGATAAAAAGAGCATGAAGAAATCGACTGACCCTCACACACTTTAGATTAGGCATCTTGTGCCCAAAAATTATCACCACTCTGATAACCCCTGTCGCCTAACTACCTCGAGTAAAGAGTGCTAGCAGTAGAGAAAGAACCAAAACTTCCTTACTCTTTTTTCTTCCATTTACCACCATCTCGACAACCTTAAGAATTTGCACCTCCCAGATCAGAAAAACTGCTCCTCTTACCCTGCCACTCTCCAAACTTTGCTTGTTTTTTCTTCTTATCCTCCACCTATAGCATATGAATGGTCAACCTAGAAATATGCATATCTTTAATCAGTAATGTATTTTTACTTTCAAAGATCAAAACCTAATTAAAACTAGAAGTAAACTATCTCATCCTGACTCTTATGTCAGCCACTAAATTAGGAGAATACCTTGACAACTGATAAAATTTCAAGGCACATTCCTTAACAGACATCTTACCTTTCTTAAGATTTATAAAATTCTCTATCTTTGCTTTCCTCAGCTCTTAAGGAAAGAAATATTCTACAAAAGCACTAGAAAAAAGCATCTCATAAGGATGACTCCTCTGTATTACCTCTATCTCTAGCCCATTATTCAAACTATTAGTACCCAATATCTTTTAGCTAATAAGCTGCAGAGTTTACACGTTCCATATTTGTGGCCTACATTACCTTGAGTATCTTCTCCATCTCATCCAATAAACTCTAAGGATCCTCCTCCACCTTCACACTTGTAAAAGTAGGAGGATTCAGTTTCAAAAACTGACTAACCCTTGTTGCCTCAGCAGACAACCCAACAGATAAATCCCGCTCATCAGAGTAGCAACCAATTGAGAAATAGTATGAACAGAATGGCAAAATTATGCATTTGTCACCCTACCCTGAGGAGGACTAGTAGCAACTGGAGTAACTCTTGAACTATAGGGATATGATCCTGAGATCGAAGATGAACTACAAATGTAGGATGTACCTCATCAACATCATCACTAGATATGACTGGTGTTTTCTTGTGCTCCAGATCATCGAGGCATAATCTGAAAAGTGAACAACCAAGGATTAGAGATAAATTCTAGGACTTAGACTCCAAGCTTGAAAATAAAATACTAAGAAATGAAACATTCCTAAACTCCTTGTAGTCTCTCTTTTATGATTGTGGCACTTTACACACACCTAAAAGAGACTCTACTAGACACGACTTTGTGGACTCCTAATTGACCATGAACCTAGAGCTTTGATACCAACTTGACACGATCTGACTCAGGGCCTTATCATAATAGGAATCCCAAGTCTGACTTGGATTTGAAACCACCCCCGTTTCTAACCAAAACTCCAGTCGCTGCCTTAAGTTGGCTGAATTTCAAACAAATAAGAAGATTGCATTATTGGACAAGGACTGAGTTTGGGATAGGTGTATTCCAAAACCAACCCTACACAGTCTTTCCATCCATTAAATCATAGAAGCAAACCACTAAGCCAGGCCAATAGTAAACAAAGGGCCATAAACCAAGACATAACCAAATGAGTTCCAAAACATGATATGATTAATCCCAAAATGAAATACGATGGAATAGTGAGAAATTATGTCCAATGATGTCAGCCCCAATATTAATGCCAATATTAAGGCTGACACTAATACCAATCCTGCCCATTCAAGCCCATAGAAGTACCATAAAGCCTCTAACCAAAAGAGTAATAATATCTAGTTGGATATACCCCTAACCATAGAAAAAAATAATATCCAAAAATAAATCAAAATGTCTAAAAATATCCATAACATTAAATGGAGCCATCCAAAAAGATGGAAGCTCACCACTTTAATCCAACAGTTATCCCTGAGTCAATTACTACGTAAAAGGTGTAGAATGGTCGATTCCTGCATAGCGTAGGTATATAGTCTCATGAAGATGGGTTAGTAGGTGAACACTAGCATGAATATATTATAAGGATAAAGTAATGTCATTTATAAAAAAAAGTAAAACCCATCTATATGTATATACCATTCATATATATATAACCATGTTGGAAAAGGAAATTTGGTTTGGCTTGCAATTAAAACCTTAACTTGGGCTATATAAGTTTCGGTTATAAATCACTCACGGGCTATATGGGTTTAGCTTCCCCTACTGGAAGGGCCCAGTGTGTGAAACTGCATGACCATGGAAAAAAACCTGGGATGACTAGTACATTCTTCAATATAAAGTATGACATCATGCATATGATCAGTTGGACCAAACCTCACATCAGCAAATATAAGTTTTTAGTTTTGGTCCCTCTAGGACCTCCACTTTTTATGGATTTGCTACACCCCCCGCTATTATTGCCTAATTAAAACCATTACCAAGCAACCAGCCAATCCATTAACCATTTATTAACAAAGGCCATTAGTAGTGGTATCATCATATTACTGTACTTGCAAATTTTGTCTATATAGACCCATATATAGGTTGAAATGATTCCGTGTACCCTATCATTAACCATATTAAACCACTTGAGCGATTCCCATGTACCCCACAAGCATAACCATTTAAACTTTTCACTTTTCCAAATTATTTAAATCATGCATAATTCCTTTACAAAGTTTAAAATAAGCAAGAGTTTCATTAAAAATATTAAATGCAATGAAAACATCCATATTGGCATTTTGTCAAACACATTGGCGCATAATATAACCTAAACCAATTCCAATTACTATTTAATCATTCCTATGCATTCCAATTATCCAAAAACAACCAACTTAACATGTAAAAACATAACTAAAATCATGGGAAACCATAACCAATCATTTATGATCAAAACCCCCAAATCATAGTTGAAAACCAAAAATCATACAACAATGAAATCATGAAAAACTTTCATAAAAACAATGGCTTTAGTTGGAACTAACAGTAAGGGAAGAGAACATGCCTTAATTGACAAAATGGATGGATAGAAACAACCCACAAGATCCTAAAATTAGTCCTCTAGTTAAAACCTTAGCTTCCTTGCCCAAAAGCTCTTGAGAGAATTATAAAGTGTTTAGGATGAGTTTCTAAGTGTTAATGAATATAATAATAGGGTAAATAACCTCCCAAGTAAGTTAGAAGTCGTGGTACTTAATTAGGGTAAGTAACAAAATATCTAGATTACCCCTACTTAAGTCGCAAAAAAAATCCCATTACAGGGATATGATTGACCCTTTAGAGTAGTATCCTTCAATACGAGTGGTACCCACCATTCATATCCAAACCCTAAACCCTTAGATGCAACACTGTCCAATGTATGATTCAACCTACCCAAGTCATATTAACTGTATATGATCTGTACCTTTTACCCATATCACTGGTATAATAGAATCCATATAAGGTTAGAACACTGACCACCATATGTGTCCAAGGTATGACTTGTACCTTGGCTTATGGCTCATGGTGAGCAACTCATACTCAGATTCAACTTAATTTACCAAGTGTAAGATTAAGCTAAGTAAATCCCAAAAAAAAAATACGTATCCAACCATACGACTCCTACCATTTAAGTAGTACTCATTCCAGTAAACAAAATCCATCCCACTAACCAACACTTCTCACTATACGATTGGACCATACTATTCATACCTCCACGTGCTACTCGTACCCAAGAGTCATATTGGGTGTAGAGATCATAATTCTAGGAAATTTTCTATTGTCCAAAAATAAAGGTGTTTCACTAGCCGTATAGGTACTAGCTCATTCTTCTTGTTAGGTACGATAGTAATTCTGCATTACATCACAATGCATTGTACTAGACTGACCCTCTTGCAATAAATAATGGGATACACTACACTAGCATCAAACCACTTAATTATATCTTTCTTCACCACCTCCTACAATGAGGGATTGAGTCGATGTTGATATTAATAGATGGAACAAAATCTGGTTGAAGCTGTATTTAGTGAGTACACAAGCCATGCAGAATACCTATAATATCTACAATGGAACATCTAATGGCCCTCTTAAATCTTTGCAATACTAACAATAATGCTTCTACCTTTACTGGTCTCAAATTAGCTATAATAATAATCAAAAAAGAGTTATTAGCCCTCAATAATTTATATTACAAGTGAGATGGGAGGGCCTTCAACTCTAATACAAGTGGTTGTTCAAGGTATGGATGAGCAGGTAGAGTAGGTAGATTCTTCAAATATAAATCAAGCTTCTTTGGTGCAAACTCATAATAACCTTTTCCATACACAGCACTGACTATCTCCTCATACTCATCTATACCAACAGAGTCAAAATTCATGACCAGGGCTACAAGTGATTGAACATCTATTCTCTCTTCAATAAGAATAACTGTATCAGAATAATACCCCAAAGGGTAACTGCATCAAAATCATGGAATGAATCTACCCCTGTATCATATACATCAATAACAGATACCACTCTCAACCATCAAGCTATCTTATGGATTTGCATACACTGATTGTCATTTGTTCATCATTTAACCTCAGCAATAGATACCCCAGCTCCAGATCAATCAATGTTATGCCTGTATATAAAAATTGTCTTCCCAGAAAGATTAGGACTTAGAAGTACACTTCACAATCTAAGATCACAAGATTAGTAGGCAAAGAGAACGAAGCCACTTTCACCAATACATCATATAAAATACCAAATGGCTTTTTCACCGTCTTATCTTCCAACACTAGTTGTATGTTGGTTTTGGAGCTACCAACCCCAACTATATAAATACTACAAATGATATAAGGTTGATACTAGCACATAAATCACATAAAGCATGAGCAAAGTTGGAAGACCAAATGGTTTAAGGTGTGGTGAAAGAACTGAGACCTTCTTGTTTCCCACCAATGAACTAATAGCTACAAAACTACAATGATAAACCTTATCAACTAGATGATAACTAACTGCCCTCTTCTTGGTGATTAATCTTTCATAAATTTTGCATACGTAACCATTTGCTCTAATTCCTCTACAAGATATGTTGACTGATAGTTCTTTTAGCATAGATAAAATCTTTTGATACCTATCATCTTCTTGTTTCTTTTTTAACCTTTGTGAATAAGGAGGAAGAGGTTTTTGAAGAGTCTGCAACATAGGCTCTAAAACATTCTCTTCTCTCATGTATTTCTTATTACTGTATCTCTACGTCAATAGGTTCATCATTATTCCTCTGCTCCCAATAGTGGGTATAGGTGGGTCTATAGTGAGTTTTCCGCTCTGAGTGGTAATGGCATGATAGTGACTATCTTTTCTAGGATTTACCACCATATTTTTTGGTAGAGTACCAGGCTACCTCTGATTTACTATTGCTAGCGACTAACAAAACTGTTACTCTAACTACTTGATTGATGTAGCATGTGACTTAAATTTTTGGTTCAAACCTGACAAATCTTTTTTCATATTATTCTCGCAGCTCTCATGATTTTCTTGACCTTGACTAACTTAGACAAAAGTTCTTCCATTCTGGATACTATATCATGACTACCTGGTGGATTATACTTGTCACTCTTATACTTATAGTCATCTTTACTCTATCAATCACCATCTCTTTCTCTACTCCTATCTCCGTATCTATCATTATAAAAGTTCTGACCTTGATTCCCTTGCCATTGGGATTAGAAATCAGCCAATCTATGATCAAGATACTTTGACTTTTCTGTAGGTTCAATCTCAAATGATTTGGAAGTAGACCTCTCTGCCATAATTGCATACACCTTCTCAGCACTCATTGTTGTAAATTATTTTGTAATTAAACCAATGTCTATTGAAGCTGTCCAACCACTTGTACTACCATATCATAACTTAATTCATAAGTTTTCGTTGCTCCAATAGCATACGTACCACTATGTAACACCCCAACATAGGAAAGAGTCCCATATTGGCAAAATATATGAGGGATGCTGGGTATTTAAGTAAGAAAGCCTTACTCCCTAGTGATGAGTTTTAAAGTCGTACGGGCCTAGGCCCAAAGAATATAATATCACTAGTGGGTTGGGCAGAGACAGGGGTATCTTGGGCCTTTGTAGTTTGGGATGCCCGTCGTTGCCAGGGCTTCAGGCCGGGTCGTGACCGAATGGTATCAAAGCCGCTTCTGTGTCATCTCTATTGATGTGGGCTAGAGTTCAAACTGAGTGTAGGCAAATCCTGATAAGGTGGGTCAAACCTAAGTCCTGAGTCTAGGAAAATCCTATTTGGCGAGGCAAACATCAGTCCTGAGTCTGGGAAAATCCCATTAGGTGGGGGCAAACCTCAGCGAGGACGCTAAGTCCATTAGGGGGTGTACGTAAAACCCTAACTTAGGAAGAAGTCCCACATTAACAAAACACCGGAGGGATACTAGGTATATAAGTGAGAAAGCCGTAATCCTTAGTAACGTGTTTTAAAGCCTACGGGCCTATGCCCAGAGCAGACACTATCACTAGTAGGTTGGGCAGAGACAAAGGTATCTTTGGCCTGTATGGTTCGGGATGCCCATCGCAGCCAGAGCCTCGGGCCGGGTCGTGACACACTACCACATTTTGTATCTCTAGTATGCCATTCTTTATTTGTCACCATAATAGCATCAAGCATCTCCTGTGTAGTATCCCATTAAAGTTCCATAAATACTCCTCCATAAATAGTATTTACCATTACTTTTGTACTATTATTCTATGATCTATAGAAGATTTATCAAAGAATATATCCTTTTATTGTAAGATTTGGTACGATGCTCGGCTTCATCTTGAATTTAAATAATGGCTCAAACACAGATTCTACAGGTAACTATCTAAAATTATAAATTTCATTCTTCAATTGTAGCATCCATGTAGGAGGGAAAAATCTGCTAAGAAATGATTTCTTTAATTCATGCAAAGTAGTTATAGATCTCCTTGGATGTTTCTCTAAGCAAAGTTATTCTTCAATGTCAAAGAAAATAAGAACAACCTTAACCTCAATGCTTCTTGATAAACCCCAGGAATAGTATAAGATGTGTAGATCCCATGAAAATTAGCAAGGTTCATGTTTGGATTATCTTTAGATACACTAGAAAATAACCCCTTTAGATTCAATAATTAGTTCATAGAACTAGTAATATCAAACTTCACATTAAGGGATAAAGAAGGAGGAACAATGTCTCCTATTTCATTATGCTAGACATAACCTGTATCATGTTTATCATCCTCATATGGATCTGACTGCTAATATGAAAGAATCAATGGTGATCTACCTCTCTGAACATGATGCTCATATACTTGTCTCGGCCTTACTAGTCCACTCTATTAAGCAAGCTTATCTTCTGTAGCAATTCTAGCCTCTTCGTCTTCTCTTTATTCTCCCTCTAATAGTTGTTAATCTTTATGTTTGCAACATTCTGTACATCTAGTAAAGAATGTAGGAGTGCTGTATTTTGATCATGGGTGGGGGATCTTGAACCCACTCAAAAACTTTTCCGAACATCCTTCTCAATGTTTGAAGGATTCTCTTTGGCTCTAGATCAAATAGGAGTAAGGGATTGCCTCATAGACCGTCTTATGCGAAATCAAAAGCAGAAAATTACAACCCACGTACTTCACCAATTCAATTTACTAATTACACCATAATCCCCGACATAGTGCCAAAATTTGATATTGCCTAAAACAACACCCCGAATAGAAGTATAATGCTGTCGATAACAAATATAATAATCCAACTAGGTTGGGGTCGATCACATAGGGAAAATGTGAACAACTACTTGATTTGATGTAATCCACGAGTAATACAGGAAATTAAATGGGGGATTTTGAGTATGAATCGCAAGTAGTAATGGAAACTTGAGTACTTTTGAGTTGTAGACAATAGAAGACAAACACTAGGCTTGTGTTCCCCCTGGTTTCTAAACTCTATAAAGTTCTCGTGATCAATCCAACTATTTTTTTGTTATGCATGCAAAGTCTACATGATATGTATTGTTAGCTACTTATTAGACGCGAAGATAAATCTCACCCTTTACTTATTAGGTCACAGGGCATCCCCTTATTGGTCCTTGCTATGACCTCAGTTCAATTTCACTTATTAGGCTCAAGTGATTCGATGAGACATGGGGACTAAAAGGTGGAAGTATAAGGATCCCAAATAACTTTCATAACTTTTTTTCCCTATCACAAACACCTTATAAGGGATGGATAGAAATATAGCCTATCCCAAGCTGCTGCAGCTACTTGAAATTAATTAATTTGAAGAAAATTAAGATACATGCATAAACCCTAGAACAGATAAGTATCACATTTTCTTTACATAGCTAATCGGCCAGGGTTCCCACAACCCTAGATAAGGAGATTAGCCGCTTATGTCTGTGTAAGAAACCATAATTATCAATGAAGAACACATAAAATTATTTGCACAAGGATAAGATGAATAAACTCCAAAGTCTTGAATTGAATAAAAACCCAACATCTCAAGAATTGTAAAAGTATTGTAAGAATGTCTATCCTATGATAAGAATGCGTAACCTAATAAAAGGTAAACCTTAGGGTATTTATAGTATCGAACGATAACAAAAACATCATAATAAAAATGGGAAAGGTAAATTTATATCAGTAGTGGGTACGACTCGGTCTTTACTTAACCGACTTCATGTGAGTCATACCCTACCTTCTCATATTCATTCTAATGCCTAATCACCGAAGGCTTCCACTTTCTATTTAAAATACGACTTGTGCTTACGAGTCATACCTAAGTGTATGACTCATGTCCCACACTCGCATCCACCTAGGACTTTTGTCTTTCCAATCTTTGAACACTGGTTTGCATACGACTTCCCTATAAGAGTCATACTCAGACTTCTGACATGTATAATTCTGAGACTTTAACTCTTGGGTATTACATTAGGTTTTGTTATGCTTTAGACATCTTTGTACGAATTTTATCCTAGCTTACAACTTAGATAGATGAATTGTAACTTCCCCATACTTGACTGTTCGAATTGGCTTTTGGTTCTGTTGTGAATATGATTTAGTGTACCAGTTTTATCGGATGTTAATGAATAATGATCAAAATCGTATCAGGATCAAAATTGGTCCATTTTAGGTCTTCTACTTCTTTTTTTGTTGCAACATTATTGTAGACCTGTTTTACCTACAATATACACCAAAGTACATTATATCTAAAAAAATATCCTAAGTTCACACATAAATTCATGGTTTTAAGCTTCAAAAGTGTCATGTTTTCATGAAACATCAACACCCTCAACTTAAACTTATGCAATACTCAGGCAAACAAAACCAAACATAATTTTCGAATACAGTGTTTGGAAGTCAATTTCAATTTTGTCGTTCCTCTTTAACTTCTAACTTTTAAAATGCAAACTGTTTATAATGATTTTATCACATGTAGAAACATGAGGGAATCTGATGATGGAATTGTATTAGCAACAAGAAATTGGGCATAAACTCAAATTATATTTACCAAATAATTGTGCAACCTAGCAACATAACCCATGTGCACTCATAGTCAATGAAATCCCATTTACTCTGAATATAGATAAATCAATTTATACCATGATATAATAAATGACTCACTTACCCACAAATAAGTATCACCGGTGTATACAAAATACCATACACTTGCCCTTATGCTCTTTTCCTAAGTTTTTAGACAGTCACAATAGGATCACTGTAGGACTTTATTTATCTTGTAGTGTACTCTTGGGGCCGGTATGAAATTTTTTTGGATTTATGTAGTAACTAAGCCTCTTGGACACTATGCATTTCTTGGGGTCGACTAATTTTTTCTATTTCTTCTTTTAATATCCACCATTATGTCTTTTTTTTTTAAGCACATTCAGCTTGGGCCAGGCAAGCTTTTCCCACTTTTGTTTTTCCTTTTTTTTGCTTTTCATTGCAACTTTTCTTTCTCATATTTTCACCACACCTGATCAAGTTTCAACTATTTTTCTTCTACCCACTTTCATATTACTCATTTGCTCTTACACACCCCTTTAATAGCTACCCTCAACTTAGGCTTTTTGCCTAAGTTGAGGCGCTCAGTATCCAAAAGAAGACCAGGGCCAAAACCAGTTCATTGTAAGGTGCACGGGAAGGTGAAATTTGTGTAACAAATAAAAAGTTTGTCTATTAAAGCTGAAATATTTGGATCAAAGGGATTCATTAATTTAGTTGGGGCATTTGTGGCTCAAGTGGACTTACACAAAAGGGACTATGATCATCTCCTACTTAACTATCCTAGACCTAGGTAAAAACAATTGGGCAAGTTTTTGATTCCAACATTCTGAGAAATCTGTATACCTCACACACACTTGTACAGGGCTACATTACTAAGTACTAGTTATCAAACAAAGGAACTGTTTGTCCCTAATTGTTCTATCACTAATCCTAATGCCATTTTCATATTCACAATTCTCACACACATTCATAAAAAAAATTGGTTTGGAAGGGGTATATTTTTTTCAACACAATTTCCTTTGACACAGATCTAAAGATAATCTTTTCAAATAAACGGTGTTTCCACAAATCAATAAAAATTACAAATTTTTAGAAAAAATGATTTTTTTCCAAAATCCTTAAAAGTCTCAATCAAAACTAATTTGTTGCCACAAGCACGGTGATTTTCTCCCTATCTAAACTTCTTGCATCAAAAAAACAAGTCACAACAGACTTTCAGTTTTAGCTGGTTATACTTTTTAGCTACTCCCACATTTTTTGAAATAACATCCATCCCCAACAAATATCATTACAAAACCCTTATTGTTAAAAAAATAAATAAAATGAGGGTGGAAGGTCATACCTAGGCACTCAAGGCGCGAAAGCATCAATATCAGTATATGGACCCTTAAATTGAGTCCACTTTTATCAGATATCATCCTATCATCTGATACTGAATCAATAATAATTGGAAGCATAACATCTACCCTATAAACATCAATGACTGATGCTCTCGATCCAACAACTCCAACAACCATCTTGCGGACCCATGTATCTCGATTTTTCTCATCCTGAATGCTCTCTGCTCTGGATATCTTTTTATCTTCCTTGTCTTCCTTCCTCTTCCTCTGTCTCTCATGCCTCTCTCTTAAAGTTTCTCTAACAAGTACCTCTGTTGGGAATGCAGAATATTTGGTACATAGACTATGGGGATCACTGTCTCAACTACGAGCTCCATAACCATCGGCCTATCATATAGCTTTGTGATCATCCTCTTGATTTTTGATACCCCAGATCTAATCTCAGTAACATTAGGGGTCAACCCCCTGCTTAGGTGTCTAGTTATTCTCGACTCAAAAGTATCCAAGTGCCCTTAGACTCTTTTATCTTGAATCTCAAACTACATGTTGAGCCAAGTCTTCACGCCTTCTTCCATATAGCCTACCTTAGCCTCCAATGTGTCTAGTATGGTCATAACTTTAATCCAAAAGGCCTGTAAAATAATCATAACACAAGATGTTATACCTCGAGGTCTGGGTGGCATGTATTAGACTATTGGTGGGGTACTAAAAGTACCCATTGCATCTATATATGAGCCCCCTATCTATGCACCTGCCTTAGTAGCCTTAGTCATCCCAACCGGTCTACTATGTGGATACATCCCTACTAGTGCATCTGCTACCTGTCGGGCAAATGAGTTTGCTTCATCTCTAATTAGGCCAAAATTAGCAGTCCTTATGGCTTCAATCATCTCATCTATCCCAATGTGTTCAAGTACTCCCATAACCCGATGCAACTGTGTAATCAAATAGGGGTAAGCCAGTAATAATTTCTCACCCCTAACTTCTTGATCCCTCATCTCTTAGGATAAAAACTTTTCTACATCAAACTCATAACCTACCATGATACCGAACATCATAGCTACTCAGACCAAGCTTGGCACATCATCTCTTGTGGTTGGATATAGCTCGTGTCAGGCCAGAGTCCTCCAAGACTTACCCTTAAAGTTTAGGGTACTCTTTTTTAACTTCTTGAGACTACTTCTAGGGCTCCTACAACCTAAGCTTAGTTTTTCCCATTTGGCTATATGCTCTAACATCCACCTAAAAATCACCATCTTATCCTTATAACCCAATATACTCTTAGTTATCTTCCTCATTTATTCCATACTATAATCCATCTTTTTTGTGTTGACCAGAGCCTTATACTCTTTTCCATACATAAATCTACTAATAGTGTGGGGGAAATTTACACCTGTATACCACAAATCAATAGTGAAGAGATATGATCAGCACCCTTCTATAATTGGCCCTATGGATAAAGTCTTTGTAACTTACCTTTGCATGCTACGTTGAATTCATGAACAAGGACCTTACTATATCTGCCAGGTGCCCTCATTATCCACTCAAATATGTACTGCCAGAAGCGCTCTTCAAAACCTGGTAACTTTTACATCCCAGTTGTCGTCAACCTTCTCTCTAAATATAGTACCCTTCTGATCTTGCTACTTTAAAGTTGGAACAACCCACTGTTGAAAGTCTCCTACATATAAGGGTACCCCCATCATTTAATGATGGGCAATGGTGCAGTAGCAAATGCATGTGGGGGGTCCTGCCGGTCTATCGAGGTTGCATCTACCTCTTTTGAACCCTGAGCTTATTCATATATAGACTCTAATAAACTGATTCTTCATCATTATTAACATCATCATTATCCTGTGGTGTATGGAGAGGAGAAATAATAATATTCTTTCTTCTCAGGCATTTTGGGGGTGATTCTGACACTTAGGGAACCACTTTCTTCCCCTTTGCTCTCTCAGCTGCTATCCCCTTTTGTGAAACTTTTCTTGTTGTTTTCCTTCATATACTACACCACTACTATCTGTTGAAATCTCAAACTTGGAATCACTGTATTCCACACTAGTAGTCCGTGCTTACTTATTGTTATTTTTAGAAAGTTGTTTGGATGAGGAAGTGTTCTTAGGTGCCATGGTTCCTGCAAATATATCATTATTAGTAAGTAAGTAAAGAATAGAAAACAAAATTTAAAACTAAAGCTAAATACATTTGTTCTGGTTAGGGTATGAGTGGTGGTTACTGGTCGTACCCACTGGGTACGACTCATATGGATGAGTTGTATCTTATGTAATGCATGCCATTTGTTCACTGATCAGCTTATGACTTCTCTTAACCAGTTGTATTTAAAAGGTATGAATCCTAACCAACATCCGTAAGTGGATAAAAAATATTTATTCGAATTTTTATCCTCCCATGTGGGTACGACTAAGAGTGTACAAGTCATATGGTCTGGGTATGAATCGTATGGTCGAGTCGTATCCCTTCCAGAACCTTAAAATTTTTAGACTTCTATGTTGTCAGTGGGTACGGGTCCTATTACAACTCCCGCACAGGTGGGTATAAGTCATAATAGGTCTCGTATCTATTGCAACATAGAAGTCTAACATTAAAGTTGGGATCCAAAGAAATTTTGCAAACTACCCACTACAATTTAAAACAATATTAATCATTTAAGTCCACACAAATATACCAAATATCCACTATTATAAATTTTTTTCCACTTTCCTATTTTCATCCAAAAACCTAGGAACTAGGGTTCCACAACTTCTATATCAATGTATTTTCAACAACACCAAGTTCATATTTAGCTAACATTCAATATTTTTACAAGAAAAATAACAATATTCAGTGCAAAGCTTACTTGGTTCAAGTTAAAAAATGAATTTCTTCATATCACTTGGTTCACTTCTTAAATTCGAGCTTAACTCATGAAAATTGCAAAATTTGAACTTTTTGGCAGTTCAATCAAGGGGTTTACAAGTAATTTCATGGATTAGAGCTTGAATCTTGGGTGAAAATTAAGTTGTATTTTGGTTTTTGAGTATTGGGTTCCCCGTTATCCTCTTTTAATTGATGATCTGGGTTGGGTCGACCCAATAACTGACCTGGTAAGTAGGGGTATGAGTTGTGTAAATAACTCGAACCTAGACTTAGGGGTCATTTTTATGACTCGTATAGACCTAGAGATTTACCTGGGTTTTAGAGTGGATATGACTCAAGGTAACAAGTCCTGCCTTGAGGGTACCACTCATTCTAAGAATTGTATTCATTGCAAAAACATTTAATTGATTTTAATTTATTTCCTTGGTTAATAAGACTCCTACTCATAAGCCGTACCATCTAGATACGACTCCTAAGGAGTCCATATGATCAAACACTTTTTCAATCTCTCTGGATATTTTTTGCATTTCTTAGCCCTTCTCATGGAACAAACATATTATCCAATAAATTCATAAGTATAAAAACATGGGTTGCCTCCCATACAACGCTTTTTCAATATCGTGGCATGACGTGGTTAAGTATGATACATAGATTTCACCAACTAGCCTCATGGGGTTACCTCTCATGCGACACTTGATTTACTATCATGGTACAACGTAATTTCCTTGGCTACTTAGTCTTCACCAAGGTCAATTTCAACAACCTTATCAACTCTTTCAATATTTACCACATAGGGCTTCACTCTTTTCCCGTTTACCTTGAATGAAGCTTCACCATTCATTTTCAATTCTAAAGTAGCATAGGGATAAACAATTATAACTATGTATGGACTGTAACACCAAGACATTAACTTACCCAAAGCTAATAAAGTTTCTACTGGTAAAGCAACACCTTATCACCTTTGTCAAACACTCTTTTCTCAATCTTACGATCGTGATGTAGCTTTATATTTTCTTTATAAAGTGATGAACTATCATATGCCTAGAGCCAAAATTCATCCTCGTTGATCTCATTCAACTTTGACTTGGTTGTATTCTGCCAATGTAGATTTAGCTCTTTTAACACCTATAGTGTCGTATGCGCAAACTCAATTAGCAAGTGGAAAGCCTTGCCATATACTAGTTGATATGGTGAAGCACCTATGGAAGTTTTGTAACCGGTGCAGTAAACCCATAATTCATTGTGCAACTTTCTTGCCCAATCAGTCCTATTGGCATTCACAGACATTTCCAAGACGAACATGATTTCGCTATTAGACACTTCAACTGTCTAATAGTCTGCGAATGATAGGGTATTGCCATCATATGTTTTACTCCATACTTTTCTAGTAGACTTTTGAATAGATAATTGCAGAAGTGAGACCCTTAATCACTAACAATAGCTCGTGGTATGACACATCGAGAAAATATGTTTATTCTCAATAATGTAGTGACACTACGTGCTTCATTCTTAGGAAGCACAATTTCCTACACCCAATTTGATTCTTAATCAACTGCCACAAGTATATACTTCATGCCACACGAACATACAAATGGTCCCATGAAATCTATGCCCCATACATGAAATAATTTAAGTTGAAAAATAATAGTCATAGAAAGTTCTTGTCTTCTAGATATAGTACCTTGTTGCTGACCCTTGTCACATATAGAAGCATAGTCATGAGCATCTTTGTATATAGTTGGCCAATAATAGCCATCAGAATTTTATGAGTTTTGCGGCCCCTTCATAAAGACCCCCCACTGATGAGGAATGACAAGCCTCAAGCATGCTCATAATCTCCGCCTCAGGTATACACCTACAAATGACTCCATCTTCACAAATCCTAAATAAGGTTCATCCAAGAAAAACTTCCTTACCTCATGCATAAATTTCTTTCTTTTGTGATATGAAAGATCTACTGCGACTAGATCACTGGCTAAGTAATTTACATAATCTAAAAACCATGGAATTAGATCTTGGGAAGCTGCCAATATCTGGTCATCTGGAAAACTATTATCAATCACCAATTCATTAGAAACCTTCTGCATAGCTTCCTCCTCCAGTCTAGAAAAGTGATCTGCCACTTGATTTTTTGTCTTTTTTCTGTCCTTTACCTAAGACTCAAATACTTATGATGGCACCCAAGTGCACACGCAAGTGTATGAGGTCTTATCGAGTAGTAAAGTGGCCTAATAAAAGCTAGATATCGACCCCATAGACACCTTATCAAACAACTATTCAATTCTATTTTACTATTTAGATTCAATTGATGCGAGCGTAACCAAAAAGAGAGTTTTTAAACTGTAACTTAGAATTAAAATAAATAATGTGTAAATAAATGTTTTGGAACAATCAATTGGAGAAAACCCAGGGTTAAAGCCCTCCCAACACTCATACTATGTAATTGAACTTCACTTATTAACTTGCTTATCTTGGTTACGATTTCGTAGTGTTAATTGCATAATCATGTTCTCCCAACCTCTAATTGTTTACCTAATATGGATATTACAGCTACATCGTTGAGCAGGGATTTCATAATCCGATAACGCGTTTTAAAGCTATCATCCTACGTTTGAATCAAGTAAGTCATTTAAGTACATCCCTATCCGAGACGTTAATTTAAATTCTTTCATTAAGAAAAGAATAAAAATCATAATTTATTTATTCCCTCTTCTATCTCCCTATTCACTCTCCCAGAATTAAAAGGTCGACAATATATGTATTTTATGGGTGATCAATCCATAAAATAATTAAACCAAGAATAATTAAACAACCAATAATGACAAGCAAATTAAATGAATTTAATCAAAAATAATAGTACTCATGTTATTCGATTTAACCCTGAAAAGGGTGTTTTTAGCCACTCATAGCCATAATCAACATTCAATTAATTGTATGAGTGATTAAAACCATAAAGAGAGCTAAGTCAAAGAAATAAAAACCTTAAAAGAAGTTGTGGTAGCGTGCAATGTTGTTCCAAGCGATCTAAGGGTTCCAAGATTATGCAAAGTTGTATCAAAAGTTGTCCCAGTGCCATTTTACCTAAAATAAGTATATATATTAAATTGATTATAATCCTTAAGTGATTAAGACATGTCACGTGATCCCAAAAAGATTCCCTCGAAGAAAAATATATTAAATTCTTATTAGAACAAATCCCAAGCCTTGTCGGCAAGGAATTAAATTTGGCAGTGCTTGGGAAACTTGTCGTAACAAGTTTCTGGCTGCTCAGAGTAAGGACGCGATGTGTTAATAATGCGTCAACTCAATGGTAGTTGTATCTGACATTTATTTTAAGTGTTGAACATCCTGTCTTTTTTCCATGCCTTTTGTAGTGTATTTCCAATAGATTTACAGCCTTTTATCAATAATATATCACCATATTTAGCTCACTAAGCCTCCTACATAATCATACACCACAAATTAGAGATCAAAAAAATATAATATTTTCAACGATGAATAAAAATAAGAGCTAAGATAAGGCTAATTCACACGATCTCCATCTTTATATTTCGACTCTTAACTTAATTAAATTGAACTTTTACCATTATAAAAAATATTATTCCACTCATAATTAGACATTTAAAACATTTGGAAAATTGAACACATTAGAATCCAATGAAACCAACTAGACACACAACTAGATCAAGCTAGTAAAACTAATTTTCTGGGTTGAACTCTAAATGACTCAATTAAGTACAAACTTCTTTGAAAACACGTTGAACATTGTAATCACACACTTGGACACTTAGATGCTTATTTATATCATATTAACACATAAATCACACGAATTATCATCAAAACAAGTTTTAAAAGATTAGAATAGTAACACTAGAATTCATAAATACACCCAACATCACCATCCCACACATAAAACTTTGTTCGTCCTTGAACAACCCTTTACTATAAGCATTATAAGCTGAGAAGACTCGACACTACTTCTACTATAAAGACACTCAAGCTAGTACTACAATGACTACACGGAATGCAAGTTTCTACACTGAGCATGATATGTACACAATTGAAAGCTTAAGAATATTACTTTAAAACAACCTAGGCTCAAAAATTGACTCAACATATGGCAAACTCATGCACATTGCTGAATAAGGGACATCATATGAATCACCCACATTCATCAAACATGTTCCCCTCACAATAAGAGAGTTACCCATAATCACTCACAATAATGCAATTTATAATAATGGGTACAAGAATCAAATTACGCGCACTCTCACAAGGAATTCACGAGTTACGCACAATGAACCATAGGCTTGCCCTTAGTGTAGTGCTCCACTAATATCAGAATGTCAAATATAGGATAAATTAGGTCTATTTTGGGTTGTAATGTAGGCTAAGGGACGGGTAGGAACTATTTCAGGGAATGGTGACTAACCTCTCAAAGCGCTTTCATACACTACTTTTTAAAATAAAAACCAATCTTCAACAACCAAATTACAACATTTTAGTCTACCCGGTTCTTTTTTTTTGCCCTATCTCTTTTAAGCATTTTCACAAACACATGGTAGAAGTATACTAGTCTTTCAATTTTTCCTTTTTTCCCCACCCATATTATGCTACTCACCCCTATGATAGCCACCCTCACCTTAAGCAATTTGCTTTAGTTGAGGTTCTCAATGTTAAAAAAGGACCAGGATCAAAACATGTTCATTGTAACACATATGGGCTAAAATTTGAAACTTTTTCAAATAATTTTTGCTACTCCTAACCACAATAATTACACATGACAATAACTAGACTTTGGGGCATCAATTTCACTTTTTTCTCCTCTAATTGATCAAACTCCTTACTCAATTACTTTTTTACTGAAGCGTCTAAGAGCGTTTCAGATCAACTTAAGGTCTATAAAAGAAGGGATTAAGCTACATACGAGACTACCAAAGAAAAGTCTAAAGGCTTAATGGGGGTTGACTAGCATTAAGCACAATGGTAAGTCAAACAGAAGATATAAAACAAGGCTATCAAAGAAATGCCTATATCATCTCCTAAACTCTCATTCTTTATTTTGCTTTACAAACACACCAGGCACGTTCTAGACATCACATGCAACAAGGAATATACACAAACTCACATCATACATGGCACATGCTCAACTCATATAGGATTATTATAGACTCTCAACCAAATAATATCATGAATTCAAATTTAAGCCAACAAGAACAATAGTCACAAACATGAGCTTAGGTATATAAAAAATACTAATTCCCTAAATCAACATTGTTTTACCAAACAAAACACTTGCGTCATGTAATAAAAAATAGAACCAACAAGAATATCTCATTTATTCCTCACCTAAAAAAAAATTGAATTGAGCCCAAAATTGGAAAATTTTCCCACCCCAGCCTTCAAAATCTACTTTGTCCCCAATGTGAACTTTAAATTAAGAGATAGAAATACTCATTAAGTTCTCTAGACCTTGCTAGTAGTATGTTTTTGCATTTATGGGATCCAAGGAACCCCACACTTAGTCTTTGCCATGCTCCATAGCTCATGTTTTCGGCACTCAGACTTCCCATCAACCTACGAATCAATCATAAACAAAAACTACGTCAAATAAAAACTAAAAACTAAAAAATAAAACATACCTACTTAACTTGGGTTGCCTCCCAAGCAGTGCTTGATTTAGTGTCATGGCATGACCCAACTAATCACCTCATTGATCTCTCTCCTTCTCCTTCTCATGCTTGGTCTCCATCTTCTTATTCTTGCACCCCTCTTGGGTGTGAATTTTCAAGAGAAGAATTTTTTTTAACTTTATCCTTTTCAGGCACATTAATTAGCATCAAGTTAGGCTTAGGCGGTAGAAGCTTAGGCTTCTTAATCAGGTAGCCCAAAGAGGTCTTTTGTGAACTAACCACCCCACACTTGTCCCTTTCAATAACATTGATCATATATAAATCTTTAATTTAGGATGTTATTTTGGGTGCTTTGTAAACATCAAATACCACTTCTTCATCTTCTATCCTTATTTTGAGCGTGCCTTCCCTAAAATCAATCAGCGTTCCTCTAGTTGCTAAGAATTGACGCCCCAAAATGATTGGTACCTGTTTGAATGCCTCAAAATAAAGAACAACAAAGTTAGCAAGAATAACAAATTTAGCAACCTTTATGAGGAGATCCTTGATTATTCCTTTCGAATATGTCATGGATCTATCTGGTAGCTATAAAACCGCTGTGGTTGATTTAGGTTTTCCCAAGCCTAAAGTGTGAAACAAAGATAGGAGCATCAGATTTATGCTCGCCCCTAAGTCACTTAGTGTATGGACCACTTTAATCTAAATTTGGATAGGGAGGGTAAAATTCCCTGTATCTCTTAATTTCTGGGGGATTTTCTGTGTCATTACCGTACTATAACCTTCAATGAGTGTTATCGCCCCCACATTGCAATTTTACCTTAATAGCATCCACATCCCTCAAGTACTTTGCATACTTGGGCATACCTTGCAAAACATCTAACATAAGTAAGTTAATGTGAAACTCTCTGAACATGTCAAAGAACTTCTTAAATATTGCATCCTCCTTCGCTTTAATTTTCCTCTGAGGGAAGGGTAGTGGTAGTTTCTTCTTCACTTCGGGTTCAACAACTTTGGTTTTGAAGTACTCAACTTCCTTAATTTTCCAGTAATTTTTTTGAAAATTTGTGGAGTTACCCCCTTAGCATATACCTCCTTAGTTACCTTTAGAGTTTATATTTCAAGCTGTTTACCACTCCTCAAGGTGATTGCGATAACCTACTTTAGATTTTCTATATCTGCTGGAAAAAAAACACCTTGTGGCCTAGTATTTAATGCTTGCTGTAACTACCCTATTTGAAACATTAAGCTTCTCTAGGCTGCTTGCAAATTTTTCATGTACAGAGCCAACTGGGCTTGATTAGCTAAAAGCTGCTTCAACATCTATTCCATGTTTCTAGTTTACTGATTCTCTTGTCCCTATGGTGTATGAATTTGTTGTTGTTGTGTATTCCACGACTGAGACTGCCACTTTATGTTTTAGGCATTACTATATTTGGCCTTTGAGCATTGCCAACATACATTACTAATTTTGAATTTGAAGAACATGTGGTAGCTGTATGGCTGCTATTCCCAAAGATTTTGTACAAACCTACAACTTTTTTGATTGCATTTATGATAACCGTAGGTTTTGTGGTTCAAACTTTTAGGCTGGTAAAATGAGTGTTTATAAAATTTTGTAATGTGGAAACCCGAGCTAATAATGCTATGAATTGGTCCACCCCCAATACACTTGCAATTTTTTTTATGGTACTTCTATCATCTAAATACCACTAGGGATTTCATTATGCTATACAGTTTAACAATATGTACAACTCATCATTAGTCAATTCTAATGCTTGACCACCTGCGGCTGAATATAGCAAAATATTTGTATTCGGATCAAGTGCTTCTACAAAAGTGTGAGCGAGTACCTCCTTAGTTTATTTGTGATATGGACAATCCCAAAGAAGGGACTTGAAGCATTCCTAAGAGTGATATATCTTTTCAGTAGGCTTCTATGTGAAGCTCACTATCTCACAATGAAGTCTCACAGTCTTGCTTGATAAAATGAATTTGATGAGGAACTTTATGGCTAAGCCGTCCTATGATGTGATTGAATTGGATAGCTCCATATTCAACCACCTTTTAGCTTCCCCCAATAGTGAATGAGGAAAAAGCATCATCCTCACATAATCTGTATTCACCTAGTCAGAATGAATGTGTCAGTAACCTCAATAAAAGTCTGCAAGTGGACTTATGGATCCTCATGAGAAATCCCTGCAAATTGTCCACTATGGATAAGAAGCTACACCATATTATGTTCTAATTCGACATTTTTCCCCAACATTCCATCTTTGAATTTGCAAAGTCAAGTTCATCGGAAGTGGGACTGCCACTTCCCTAACTGTCCAGTGCACTTTTTCTTCTGCAGCCATTATAGCAAGATTCTCGTAGTCTTCTTCTATTTGCAAAAATTAGGGAAGACGGATTTCATCTCTCCTTCATTGATGGAAGTGTTGCTGGGGTTCAGGGATTGGTTTAACCAAATCCCTACCTTGCCCGCTTCCCAACCTTTAAACCTATTTCCTGCAATCACAAAAGTAAGACCAAGCATATAATACACCAAAGCAATCTAAAGGTAAAGCTAAAATAAATAGTTTCCGAATAACAAGTCCCCAGCAACGGCCCCAAAAACATGACGTTGCCCAAGCGTACACGCAAGTATGTGTGGTAATATCAAGTAGTAAAGTGGCCTAATAAAAGACAAGTATCGATCCCAAAGAGACTTGATCTAATAATTTTTATATTATAGTTCACAATTTAGATTAAATTGATGCAAGTGTAACCAAAAAGTGAGTTTTGAAATTGTAACTTGGAATTAAAGTAAATAATGCATAAATAAATGTATTGGAAGAATCAATAGGAGAAAACCCAAGGTTAAAGCACTCTGAACACTCATACTATGTAATTGAAATTTATTCTTTAACTTGCTTATCTTAGTTGTTGATTCATAGGGTTACTTGTATGATTATGGTCTGTCAACCACTACTCGTTTACCTACTATGAACATTACAGCTACATCATTGAGCGGGGATGTAATAGTCCAAGTAAGCATTTGAAAGCTATCATCCTACATTTTAATCAAGTAAGGCATCTAAGTACATCCCTGTCCTAGACACTAATTCAAAATTTTAATTTAATAAAAGAATAAAAATCATACTTTGTTCATTCCCACGTTCTATATCCCTATTCCCTCTCCCGAGATCAAAAGGTCGACAATATATGTATTTTAAGGGTGATCAATCCATAAAATAAGTTAAACAAGAATAAAAAAACAACCAATAATGATAAGCAAATTAAACAAATTTACCCTAAAACAATAGTACTCATGTTCTTGGCTTTACCTCTGCAAAAGGAATATTTAGCCACTCATAGCCATAATCAACATCCAATTAATTGTATTAATGATTAAAACCATAAAGAAAGATAAATTAAAGAAATAAATACCTAAAAAGAAGCAGTGGTAGCCTCCAATGTTATTCCAAGCGATCTAGGGGTTCCTAGATTATGCAAAGTTGTAACCAAAATTGTCCCAGTGACCTTTTACGTAAAATAAGTATATATAAATTATATTGATTATAATCCTTATGGGATAAAGACATGTCACGTGATCCCTAAAAGATCCCCTCCATGGAAAATATATTATATACTTATTAGGACAAATCCCAAACCTTGTCAGCAAAGAATTAAATTTGGCAGTGCTTGGGCAACCCATCATGATGTGCTGGAGGCTGCTAGGAGTAACTACTCTATGCACTGAGATCGGTCGACTAACTGGAAGTTGCGTTAGACATTTATTATAAGTGTTGAACGTCCTATCTTTTTTTCATGCCTTTTGTAGTGTATTTCTAATGAATTTCTAGCCTTTTTATCAACAAGATATCACAATATTTATCTCACAAATCCTCCTACATAATCACATACCACAAATTAGAGATCAAAACAAAACAATATCTTCAACGATGAAATAAAACAAGAGCTAAGATAAGACTGATTCACACAATATCCAACTTTATGTTTCGACTCTTAACTTAATTCAATTGAAATTTTTCCATTACAAACAAGTTATTCCACTCATAATTACACATTTAAAAATTTTGGAACAAATTAAACACAGTAGAATCCAATGAAACCAACTAGACACACAACTAGCTCAAGCTAGTAAAACTAGTTTTCCGGGTTGAACTCTAAATGACTCAATTAAGTAGAAACTTGTTTGAAAAACACGTTGAATATTGTAATCACACACTTGGACACTTAGGTGATTATTTAGATCATATAACACCTAAAGCACATGAATTATCCTCAAAACAAGGTTAAAAAGTCTAGAATAGTATCACTAGAATGCAGAAAAAAAGGCAACATCAACTTTCAACAAAAGCACCCCCCCAATAAGGACCGACTTTGAATCCTTTTTAGATACGAGGTATCTCAGTGCTGCATGATCAGTTTTCACAGTCACCTTTATCCCAATCAAGTAATATCAAAACTTTTCAAAGGAAAAGACCACTGCCAATAAATCTTGCTCCATTACGGATAGTACTTCTGAGTAGTATTTACTGCCTTACTAGCATAGTAGATGGGATGGAGGATCTTTTTCTTCCATTGGTCTAGTAGAGACCTTAAGGCTAATCCACTAGCATCACATATGATCTCAAAGGTTAAGGACCAATTAAGACACATAATGAGTAGGGCAGTCACCAACTTCTCTTTTAGGCTTTTAGAAGCCTTTTTACATGCATCATCAAAATTAAACTTTAACCCTTCTCAAGAAGCTTATAAAGAGGATTAGAAAAATTTGAGAAATCCTTGATAAATCACTGATAAAAGACTGTATGCCAGAAAAAGATTTGAATTCCCTTCACAGAAATTGGGTAGGGTAATTTCTTAATCAGCTAAATATTTGCCCGATCAACCTCTGTGCCTATCTTTGAAATGTTATGCCCAATCATAATTCTTTCTTTAACCATAAAATGGCACTTTTCCCAATTAAGTACCAAATTACATTCTTCACGCCCTTGGAAAGCATTTTCCAAGTGCATTAGAGAGTCTTTAAAAGAATGAACAACTACAAAAAAATCATCCATGAACACTTCAATGGTGTCGTCTATCATGTAAGAGAAAATTGACATATACATCTCTGAAATGCAGATGGAGCATTGCATAGCCCAAATGGCATGTACTTGAATGAAAAAGTCCCATAAGAACATATAAAAGTCGTCTTCTCTTAGTCATCCAGTGCAATAATAATCAAATTATAGCCAGAGTACCCATCAAGAAAATCACACCTTCCTTTGCCTGCTATCCTCTCTAACATATCATCCATGAATGGCATAGGAAAATGCTCCTTCTGAGTCCATGCATTCAATTTTTTGTAATCCATGCAAACTCTCCATACAGTGACTGGCATCATAGGCACTAGCTCATTCTTCTCTTTAGGTACAAGAGTAATTCCCCCTTTCTTTAAAACATATTGTACCAGACTGACCCACTTGCTATCAGAAATGGGATATACTACATAAGTATCCAACCACTTGATTATTACCTTCTTTACCATCTCTAACATAAGAGGATTGAGTGGACACCGATGTTCAATAGATAGAACATAATTTTTTTAAGCTATATTTTGTGAGTACACAAACTAGGCAGAATACCCATAATATCTATAATGGACCATCTAATGGCCCTCTTAAATTTCCGCAACACTATCAATAATTCTTCTACTTCTGCTAGTCTCAGATCAGTTGACATAATAACCAACAAAGTATTGTTGGGCCCCAAGAATGCTTGTCGCAAATGCGATGGGACGGCTTTTAACTCTTATATAGGTGGCTCCTTAAGCTATGGACGACCAGATGGAGTAGTTCTATTCTTTAAATCTAAATCAAGCTTCTTTGGTGCAAACTCATAATAATATTTTCCATGCAGACCACTCACTATCTCCTTATACTCTTCTATACTATCAGAGTAAAAAGTCTCGATCATAGTTTTAAGTGCAATAAAACCTAGTCTCTCTTCAATAGGAACAACCGTATCAGAACCATCATCCCAAAGGTAAATGCTTCAACATCATGAAATGAATCTACCTCTTCATCGTACGCATTAATAACAAATATCACTCTCAATTCATCAGAATGTCTCATGGATTTGCATACAGTGAATGCCACCTATTCATTTTTTAATCTTAGCATCAGATTCCCCAGCTCCAAATCAATCAACATTCTGCTAGCAGCTAAAAATTGTCTCCCTAAAATAATTGGGACTTGGAAGTCCACTTCACAATCAAAGATCATCAAATTAGTAGGAAAAATTAAAGATTCCACTTTGACTATTATGTTATGTAAAATACACACTAGCTTTTTCACCGTCTTGTCTGCCATCACTAAATGTTTAAATATTCCAAAAAGGACAAGGTTGATACTAATAGCTAAATCACATAAAGCACGAACAAATTTTGAAGACCCAATGGTGCGAAGTACAATAAAAGCACCGGGATCTTCCTTCTTTCCTACCAATGATCTAGTAGCTATAGCTCTACGATGATGAACATTATCAACTAGCTCATAACTTACCGCTCTCTTCTTGGTGATCAAATACTTCATAAATTTTGCATACCTAGGCATTTGCTATAATGCCTATACAAGAGGTATGTTGATTGATAGTTCTTTTAGCATGGATAAAAACTTTTGATACATTCCATCTTGTTTTTTCCTTTTTAACCTTATGTAATGCCTTTGTAATACTATTTACCAACTATTCATATCTTAGGCCATTACCCTACTTCAAAACACCATTAATGTATGACTTGTTATTTATTTTAGGTTTTATTAAAAACACCTTAAGGACATACCTTTACTAAGACCAAAACTAAAGTTAAAGTAATCAAGCTTACGGTTAATCATGACCCATTTGATAAACCACAATCAACAAGCACCCACATGTGCAAACCATCACCAAAAACATGTATAAATAAGAGTAAACAATACTCAACACTATGCATCAAAACCCTCAACATTTGTTTTCAAAACCACCATTTACAAGTCATAATAAATGTTCAAAACACATGATAACTTGAACTAACAATGAGGAAAGAGTTACATGCCTTATACAAGAGGATTAATAGAAATACTCTTGGACCTCAAGCCCCTTGATGGTCTCCTTGATGAACCCTAGCCCAAATCTTATTATAAATGTTTAGGAGAGTGTTTTGGAATATTTTTTTATCCTTCCAACTGAATAATAAGAAATAAAATAATTTTATAGGGCATGGGTTTTAAGGGTTTTAGGGTGGGAAATGTTCAAAATATCTTCAAACTACAAGCTGAGAACATAGTTGCATGAGGGTATGATCCATCCCTTTAAACCATACCCTAGAGTATGAGTGGTACCCTTATCTCATACCCTAAGACTCATCATGGATATCCAAACTTACCTATATACGATAATACTAGGCTAACTCGTACCCTAAGGTACGAAAGGTACCCTACAACTCATACCCTGGATAGAATACACTAGGTTAAACTTAAGGCATCATACGACTTATTAACATACCACTCATGACCTAACCTATGACTAGTAAGGTGTTCAATCATACCGTGGACAGAATGAAACCAAACTACATTGCCTAACATACAAGAGAGGGGGAGATAATAATACCATAGCATAGGAGAAGTATGCTCAAACAATACCTTGTCAAAAAACTCAAACTTACGAAATTTTCTAAGGGTCCAAAGGAAAGGAGTTTAAATTATATACCTAGTTTGAGTCGGCAAGATGATTATAAAACTATTGATTATTTATCTATTCAAGTCTTGCTCCTTAATAATTTCCGGTTCAAGTCTTGGTATGCATATTATGCTAAGATGATATACTTTTGTAATTAATGATATTGGGGTGTGAGATTGATATTATCAATTTGGCAAATTTGGAAAATGAGGAAATAGTTCAAATGTGACATGATATAAATGGACTGTAGCTATAAAATGACTTCATGATGCTTAGTTGATAAATTATGACTAGTGTATCTATGATGACTAGGCGATAATTGAATTAGTGATAAAAGATGGATAGTTGATCAATGGGCTAGTGTACAAATAATAATAAAGTTGCTATATGTGGGTAAATTTTGAAATGATGGTTAAATAGCGAGTTGGTTAATTATAAGTGTTGAATGGTAGGTTTTTTTATCCTTGAGTGTATTCTCTCGACGTATGGGTGTTTGTGATGAGTTATTTACTTTTTGCACTAATTGGAATATGAAAGATAATTTTGTAGCTACAACTGTATATGTTAATACATGACGTTATATTATTATTCCAATTTATTTACTTATCTATGCACAACAATGTCAGAGCTATTTCAAACTTTTCTATACCATGACTTAGTTATGTTATCTTGCATTTTATCATACTTATATCATAATTTAGCTCAGTTAGCCGATGATGCCTACTGAGTACCATTATTTTATTACTCATACTACACTTTTGTACCCTTTTTTGTATAGATCTAAGTACTAGTTATCATCGTTTATCATTGATTATGCTATGCTGAGTTTTTCGAGACAGTGTGAGATCTTGGAGTTGAAGTGATAAAAATGAAATACACCTCTAATTGAAGGATGACATGATCACTGTCAAATATAATAACCCAACTAGGTTGGGGTCGAATACCTAGGGAATATGTTGGAACTCTATCTTTAACTTATTAATACCACCAGGCAGTGTAAGAAAGTAAAAAAAGGGGATTGTTGAAATAGCAAAAGGAAAAGAATTGGTTACTCTTGATTGTAAGAAATCTAAGACGAACACTACACTTTTGTTCCCCGTGGTTTCTCAACTCAGTAGACTTATAGTGCACTGCCAAACTATTCAAATTCCTTGCATGTAGAATCAAAAAGTTATGTACCATCTAGAGTTTTTTGGACAAGTAGACATATTTCACCCTTTACATTTTGAGTCTCGGGATGTCACATTACTAACCTTTATCTTGATTCTAGTTAAAAATTACCTTTGGAGTCTATAGTTATTAGATGAAGTCTAACTATCATTCACTATATTCCATTGTACGCATAGATCGATAGCTAAACTTCAAATTGCTATTGTGATCTTCTTTTCCTAGTCACCACTCCTCTTTTGGAGTAAGTAGCAAAAATATAGGATGGATCTTAACATTGGCCACCTTTTATGAAATAAATAATAAAGAATAAAACCTAATAAATGTAAGAATATTTATCTAGAACGACTTGGAACTTCCTTTACATCATTAATCTGCTAAGGTTCCCACAACCCTATCTAATGGAATTTGCTACTCATAGTTATGAGATCAATAATGGAATCCACAGAAAATATTACAAGATCAATCTCACAAGAATGAAAGAATAAATCCCGAAATCTGAAATTGAATAACAAACAAAGAACAACAAGATGTTTGAGAACTTAGCCCCAAAGGGGCCTCTGTCTCAACCAATCAGTATGGGCATGTATATGTCTAAATAATGTCATTGAATTCAATGCATTAAACAAAGCCTAAGGTTACTTATTGATTACAAGAAACCCTACTGTTCAAATCCTAAATAAATAAGGAAAACTTAATTACCCTATATTATAGAACTTAAAAGCCACATAGGAGTGTAATTGGGATACATGGAAACCCTAGAACCAAATCCTGAACAAAATAGGAGAAATTTTGTTCGGGAAGTACTTTTAACCAGTTATATAATATAATTAGCTTACAAACAATACAAATTTCACCTTAATCCTATATCGGGTTGAAAAATTATAGACAAATTACTGAAGTACTGTCAGCTGTCAGGATACACCTGCGGTCAGTACTTGCGCTCTGACCCTAGGCGCAGGAAGTACCTATGGTCCTGACGTTGGGTGCAGGTACAAAGTGCAGGTAGTGGGGAAAAATATCATCCAAGTTTAGCTGCCGAGATTTTGGACTTCAGACAGTTATTTTTCCTACTTGTGGTTCGTAGGTCCTATTTGCTGTCCATACGTTGAAATAGTAAGTATCGGGAGTCATTTTTTCAGCTCTTCTTCAATTATCGAACATGCTTTGCTGATGAAAAAGATGGAAATGTTCCCTAATATCCACAATTGCATGAAAAGTAGCAAAAAAACATAAATTTTAATCTTTTTCTTGAATTTAGCATCCAAAACCTAATTTCTGGCAAAACACTCAAAAAATGCCTCAAATCCAACAAAATAGCTTGAGTACATGCATTTTCTCATAGTTTTAAGAATCGTAAGTTCTATATATTCATAGAAAATCAGCACCCTCAACATATAAAATTTCATGTACTCAGGCAACAAAACATAACCAAACAATAGGACGATGTTTAACCAAGAGAAACCCAAGAGAAACCCAAGATACCTATGGCTGTCAATCCTTAATTTTAGCTCAAAATCCTTACTCTCTCTAAGTTTAATACTTTAAAACACAACTCTGTGTATTAATGAATCAAAATAATATGACACAAAGGAATCAATCAATGGGATTCCATTAGCAACAAACAACCATGCATATATAAAAGTTACACTACCCAAACAAGTAAGAAACTAGCAACACAACCCATATGCCCTCGAAATGAAGAAGTCCCACTCACTCATATTTGAAATCAAGTATGTCAATGCATGGATTTTCAAGAGACACTCACACCCAAAAAATAAGTTTCAATCTATGCATATAAAATATCATAGATTTGCCCTTATTTACTTTACCTTAGATTTTGGACAGTCAAGTTAGGATCACTATAGGACTTTTCTCAGCTTGTAATGTAGGCTTGGGGAATGGTATGGTACATATAGACAAATCAAGTGACTAAGCCACCTTGTAACTACACTAACTATGGGGTCTCACTTATTAAAAAATTTCCTTACTTTCCACCCTTATTTCTCCCTTTTATTCTTTTATGCACATTTAGGTTAGGTATCGTTTTCTTATTATTTCTTTTTCAATGTAGGCATGGTATGCCCACCCCCAACTAAAAACTTTGGACTATCCTTAATGTTCTAAAACATAGCAAAATATAGGTAGGTGAGAACATACCTGGGATGCACTAGGCTCCCGAATATTTTCTTTTCTTTTTACTTTTATTTTTCTACCACACATAACCCTACTTTATTTTTCCCTTATTGTACCCTTATTCATACCCATTATATATTATGTACCCCTATGATATCTACCCTCAAGTTAGGTTATTTTTCGATGTTGAGATGCACAATGTCCAAGGAGGAAGAGGGCTAAAAAAAGTTCATTATAACACAAATGTGAAGGTGAAAGGTGTAATAAGAAAAATAGGCATTCATGCTCAAAAGAGGAATCAAGTGATATAATTCACACATGGAAGGTCATGTAGGCTAAAAATAGACTACAATAAAAAATGACCTATGATCCTTTCCTAAAAAACTATCTTTCAACCAAGGCAAGACTAACCAAGCAAGTTCTAAATTCAATACACAAAGGGAGCTAAGTTATATCTCACATACACATGGCACAGATTTACATGCTAAGTTACTACCAATCCATTTTATGCAATTGTTAGCAATGAAAATCGTGTTCCTAATTCTAATTCCATAACAAGATTAATAGTAGTCACATAATATACATATCACATAGTTCAAAAACAGATAATCAGAGAGTTATTATCATTTATCTCAAAAATAAATGAAAACATATCAACTACCCTAGATATTTATTTTTCTCCAAGTTAAAAAAAAGAATCACAAAACAAAGCACAATACGCCTAAACATGCTAGTTCTACTAGGAACAAGACTAATCGAAAAAGAGGCACAACAAACAAAAACACAAGAAGACATCAAGAACCACCGGCAGTTCGACCCCCAACTTAAAATCATGCATTGTCCCTAATGCATCAAATCTCTACAAAAAAAAGAGAGTTAAGAACATATCTGTGTCACCATAGGTGCAAAGATCTGATGTTAATCACGCAATACGAATATAAACAATAAACTACCTTGGATTGCCTCCAAAGCAGTGCCTATATTCATGGCATGACATGACGATACTTTGTTGGGTACTCAAACTTCCCCAACAAGCCCATGGGTACGTTGATTGTTCAGACTTCATCAAGGTAGCCCAACAGTTGGCGTCTAGTTTTCTCTTTCCACTTTGAACTTAACTGCACCCTTAATTGTTTTTTTATTTCCCATTATGCTTATGGGGTGGAGGCATAAAAATAAAAGACCCAAGAAATAGATGTGTCATATGGTACTTCTGGACTATTTTGTGAGGAATGTAGTTCTTTTGATTCTGGATCAGCAAATTCAAGAATATAGACATATATTTCCTTCTCCATGAATTTTTCTTCAGGCTCGAATGGCTCTATCAAGATCTGACTATCCAAACACAATGTGTAAAAATACTTCAAATGAGGTCCAATATGCCATAAATCAGGATTTGTAGTCTTTGTTATGTCCCCACATTACTCTAGTATGCTATTCTAAAGAGTGACACCATCCATAAAAGCATGAGGAATTTCAGAATCCTCCAATTTCAACTCTTCAAGTTGGCTTTACAGAATATGTTCCGTATCACACCACCTGTATCTAAGGTTCTAGGCCTTTCATACAACAACGTTTGCATTCAACTTCACTTGTAGGTTGTAAATATTCAAGCCAAAATGTCAACCTCTTTATTAAGTATATGATTATTGAGGAGAAGGTGTGCTATTGTTTCTGAAAGGCTATCCCTATGCTCACACATTATATTTTCCACACTCCAACAATAATACACAATATAAAAAGAAAAAAAATCAATAAATAAGGATTCATCATCACTCTATACTTCCTATGACCAATTAGTCATCTCAAGAAGAGTAGGTTAACAAAATAAAAAAAAACTAAAGAAAAATAAAGTCGAATAACTAATAAATCCCAAAATACAACTCCAATTGAAGGATAAAGAGGTAGTTGTCAAATATAGTAAACCAGCTCGGTTGGGGTTGAATTCTAAGAGAATATGTCAAAAATTTGTCATGTATTTATTTAAATCACTAGCAATGCGTAAAAGTAAAAAGGGGCATTTGTTGATTTAGAAAAAGGAGAAGAATTGGTTGTTCTTGGTTTTAAACAAAGGAAAAAGAATACTAGGCTTGTGTTCCCCATGGGTTCTTAACCTAATAAAATTCTCGTATTCAACCCAACTATCCTGTTGTTCTGTATGCAAAGTCAACAAGATAGGTATTATCATCCGTCAGTTAGAGTGAAGATAAATCTCACCCTTTACTGGTTAGGTCTTAGGGCGTCACTTTGTTCCTCCTTGCTAAGACCTCAGTTCACTATCACTAGTTAGGATCAAGTGATTATGTGAGACTCGAGGAATAAAAGATAGAGGTAAAAATACTAAATCACTATCTTAATCTTCTTTTTCCAATCTCAAACTCCTTGTAATGGATGGTAGCGAATGTAGGCTATCATAAGCTTGTTTAGCAGCTATGAGATTAATTATTGCGTAGATACATGCAACCCTAAAATACATGAATTTCACAATTCTCTAAATAGCTAATCTACCAGGGTTCCCAGAACCCTAGCTAAGGAAATTAGCCGCTTGTATTTTTGAGATCAATCAAGGAATCCACAGACAAAATTACAAAATCAATCATAAAATAATGAAGAATAAATTCCAAAGATTTAAATTGAATAACAATCCAAGAACAAACCAAGAATAAGAGATGAATGAGAATTAATATCTGAGTTTATTGTTGAATGTTGAATGAATAAATAACCAAAGCCTAAAGGGTATTTGTAGATTACAAAAATCAAATCCTAATCCAAATAGGAAAACACTAGCAATCAAATCCTATATAAAATAGAAAAACTTAATTACCCATACCTATTAGGACTAAAAAAACATAATAGGAGTATAATTGCGATACATGGAAACCCTAGGAAATAAATCTTAACTAATATGGGATAGAAAGAGTAAAGTCGGCACAAGGTACAACTATTTCTTCAACTCGTACCATCATCATACGAGTCATACCAAGTCTCTCGTATCCATTCTAGTAACTATCTTCTAGGCTTCAACATTTTATTCTACCTACCACTTATTCTCCCAAGTTGTACCTTGATCATACGACTCATGGATTTGACTCGTATCAATCTAGGACTTTTTCTTCTATTGTCCTTGGACACTTGTTTTTATACGAGTCGTACATAGACTTCCTACTCATATTCTTCAGACACTTCAACTTTTTCAGATATTTTTGGTGACTTTAGATCCATATTGGTATAAAACATAGCTCTTAGCTTAAAGGAAAGTGAAAACATCCCTTAATGATTAAGTTCTTATAAAGAGTACAGTTATTGTGGCACTCTTATTTAGGCTCGGATGGCTTAATCAAGATCTGACTATCCGAATATAATATGGAAGAATGCTTCAAATAAGGTCCAATATGCCCCAACTCAGTATTTTCAGCCTTCTTTACATTCCCATACAACTCTAATGTACTCTTCTTAACAGTGACACTATCCACAAGAGCATGAGAAGTTTTTGAGTCCTCCAATTTTAGCTCATCAAATGAGCTTTTTAAGATTCTTTTAGTTTTACACTACCCATACGTAAGTTATTAGGCATTCCACATGGTTGTGTCTGTATTTAACTTTACTTTTAGGTGGTAAATATCTAAGTCAAACATTTCAACCTCTTGAAAACCATTTCATCTTCCTTTTTCCATGAATTTGCTAAAATTTGTAGACCTATCAATTTGCCATGCTTGATTTGGTTTAGTATTCCCATGAATTTACTAAACTTTGTATCATTCTCTTTTTTCTTCAATCTTTTGGGAAAGGGATATGGTAGTTTTTGAAGAGTAGTAGCCACCACCTACTTCTCTTTTTTCTTTGTTTCCTCTGAATCATCAATGTGGTAATGGTTGATGTACTCGCTTCACCATCTAACTTTTCAGACTCTACTTGATGAGTTTTAAAATCATCAAATTCTTCTTCACTCACATCATCAATCACAACATTACCCATAGAAGGGCCAGATAATACTTTACCTCTCTGAGTGGTAACTGCCATGCAAAAACTATTATTCCTAAAATTCTGTACTATATCACTGTGCAAGGTACGAATCTTCCTCTGATTAAGTGTGGTTGAGAGTTGGCTCATCTGATACTCCAACTTCTTAATAAAAGTTGAGAACAAACTCACTAGCTTACTCATGGAAGATATGTCACTCTTTATTGTTGTCACCCCAACATTGGCAGCCTCAACTCCCTTTAGCAGCTTTTCCATCATGTCCTCCATGGACATAATGCTTGAATTTGTAGCTGCATTATCTTGATTTCCAGGAGGTACATATAGTCCACTCCTATCATTTTTGTTCTTCCAACTTCCTTGGTCCTTATATTGCCTCAGAACCCTCCCTAATTATTTAGATAGTTCTCCCCCTCCTCAGAATTAGAATCAACTCTGTCTTGTGACCCAACAGCTTTTACCTTCTTATTCTTACCATACAATAAGTGTTTAGTAAGTAGATCAATCTATGTTTTCATGTGTGCCATGTCCTAGTCACGCTCCTTCTCTTTTATACATTGCTCTGCCAATATACCACTAGACATTGTAAAGCTTACTACCACTAAATCCCTGGTATGCCAAGCACTACTAGTGTAAGTCAACTGCTCCAACATATCTGCAACCTCATTGAATGAACCCTCCATGAACGCTCGTGCTACTGCATTGTCAATTGTTGGTTTGGTTATAGAGTTCAGTGCTCTATAGAAAGTCTCTATTAAGTGCTCATCAGTAATCTTTTGGTTGGGACACTATCTTAACTTTTTCTTGAACTGCATCCAAGTTTCATACAGTTCCTCATTTGGTAATTATCTGAATTTACTGATTTCATCCCTTAACTATAACATCCTGGAGGGCAAAAAGAACTATTTTAGGAAAGCTTCTTTTAATATCCTCCGGTTTGTTATAGAATTGGGGGCCAACTCATTTAACCATATTATTGCCTCCCCAAACAAAGACAACGGGAATAACCAAAGATGAACTGTATTTTTACCAACACCAGGGTTATTAAAGGATATGTAAATGTTGATAAAATTCACAAAGTACATGTTTGGGTCATTTACTGGAAGTCCCCAAATAACCCCTTAAGATTTAGTAGCTGTATCATGGTACTGGTTATGTTGAACTTCACCCCAGGTGCCAGTGGGGGTGGAATAATAACTTATGTAGCACCAAATTTATCCAAGTCATCCTTCTCCTCATCAAGATCAAATTGCATAGCAGGTTGGCAATTTGTTTTCCCTCTAGTTGGCTGGTTTCTGTTGGCAACGACGGCTGCATTCTTCGCATGCCTCCTATTTAATGGGTTAATCATATCATCATCTGCCAAATCCTTATCATCAGGATTACGATCATGAGCTAGTTTCCCATTATTTTTCTGATTAACCTGTGCTTTAGTGAAATTGGCTAGTCTCTCGGCTTTTTGTTGTTCTTCTATTCACCAATTAGATGCAGTGCTGGATTAAAGGGTAATGATGGTTCTCCTGAACTCCTGGTGTATGGAATAAACAACAATGAACCTATAATAAAGCAAAAACAACAAATAAAAGTAAAAATTTGGAAACTTGCCTAAAGGTTAATTAACAATCTCAAACTTAATTGACAACTGTATTCCCCGACAACGATGCAAAAATTTGATACGCCCAAATTACACCTCTCTTATGAGAGAGTAAGTGGTCGTTGTAAAATATATAACCCAACTAGGTTAGGGTTGAATAACACAGGGAATATTATATTTGCTAAGTATTATGATTGTTACTAGACTGTTGATCAAAGGTTCCGAGTTAAAGGGGGGTTTTGGTTTGTATATTTTATCTCATTATTTGTAACAGAAAGTTTTCCAAACAGTGATTCATATTGCAAATAGTAATTCAATGAGAATAGACAAACTAGAGCTATGGTTACCAAGATGTTCAAGAAGCTGGGGTTGTGAATTATTTTGAAATTCCAATTAATCACTTCAATTGCAAGAGTTATTGAATATTATAATTTACCTATTTGTTTCTCAACCTAAATGAGTAGATTATCCTTCAATTCTCTTGAACTTAAAGAATACATTAATTTATTCAATTATTCTCTCATGTTGGTTTATCTCGTCAAGGCATCAACCCTTAACCCAATGGTTAAAGCCTTTAGATCCCATGTGAACCTCTTATTTTCCTAACAAATACTTTTCTATTCGAACAAGTGATATTCTTGGGCTCACCCTTAAATTTTGCTACCAAGAAAGGTTATTATTATGAAAATGGGTTTATACAACTTTAGTTAACCATGGAAATCAAATATTTTTACAACTGCAATCAACCTTTCACATCAAGGGTCCCATAACCCTATTTATGGTAGCTTAGCCATACATTTCCATAGAAGAAAAAAAGTCATTATATTTCTTATAAATAAATTCATAAAATACTTACAAAAATCACAAGATCTGTTCTTCAATCTTCAGAAGAAAATATGTATAAAATGTTTAGATCCGTAGTTCTAGCTTGATACTCATAGAAAACAACGTTACAATCAATTTCAATGTTGGAAATAGGATAGAAGATATCTAAATAAAACCTAAACTGGGTATTTATATGTTCCTAGATGCAGAGGATTTAAAATTTGAACTCAAAAAAGTTGTGTCCAAGTTGACGATCTAACTGACTGCCCGTCGGAAGCCTAATGGTCCATCACATGGACTGTCACTTAATATCCCAGGATTTCAAGTCCTGTTAAGGGCTGACGGTCATGCTGGCGGATCATTGTTGGACTAATGGTTTATCGCATAGATCGTTGCTTGATCTTCTGGAATCCAGAGTTCTTTTAAGCCTAACGGCCAATTTGGTGGCCCGTCTAAAGATTGACGACATGCCACTTAGCCTGTCCATGAGTCCTCTACTTGGAGCATTTTATTTAGGTATGACTGTTACCCCGGTAGTCCATCGCATGGCTGAAGGTCCTCCAGTTTGACCGCCAGTGGGCTTTTTATGCTATTTTTAAGTCTTCTTCTTCAGCTAACTCCTTACCCTAAAACACTCAAATTCAGCGTTAAATACAACATCGGTTGCTTGAAAAAATACAATTATCCCTTAAAAAAGATGTAAAATGTTCCGTCAAAAGCTGGAACATCATCGGCCTTTCTTTATTTTCCTTCTCAATCTCCATAGCCGCTTGGAAGATGCCACCAATGGTCTCAAACTTATAAAGAGTTAAACATGAAGGTATGTCCTTGTTCAACCAAACCTTGAAGCTTATGATAACATGATGTACTTGTTCACCCGGATGATCAAGCTTCAAAATTAGTTGTTGAAACTCATCATAATATGCCATGACACTTTTGCTACCTTTTCTCAATTTGTAAATCTTGGGAAGGAGCTCATGTATATAATTCTTTGGTACATGTCTCTCTCTCGTTATTCTCTTCAACATCTCCTAATTAGGAGGTTGACCGACAATTATCACATTCCCAAACCTCTTTGTGTAATCCCATCTAGTGTTTGCATAGCCCTCAAAGTGGGCTATAGCATAGCAACTTTTCTTCTATTAGAATAGATAATAAACTTGGAATAACTTTTCACAAGAGGACTCTTAAGATAGGTACACTTTGGGAATAGTTTCACCTTTAAAAATGAGAATGTCAACCTTGATGGAGTTGATGCCATCCTCATTGGTTCCCATGACCATGCCATCCTTCTTGCCCTTAGTTTCTATCATGATTTCCTCTTTATTCATAGCTACCCCTCATCTCTTCTTAAAATATATAGTAATCATTGTAAACATTATTACCTTCCTGTTCCCATCTACCGTAGTCTCCTACTTGGATAGTGTGATTTTGGTTTAGTGGTGCTTGGAGAGGAGGCATTGGATTTTGTTGATTGTATGGTCTTTGGTTAAGTGGTGTTTGGATTTGTGGCATTGGATTTTGTGTAGGGTAGGGTCTTTGGTCAAATGGATTTGGAATTTGGTAGTTTGAATGTCGAATGAATAAAGAAAAAGCTTAAAGGGTATTTATAGATTACAAAAAATAAATTTAAATTTAAATTGGAAAACCCTAGAATTTAACTCCTAAATAAAATAGGAAAACACTAGCAATACAATCCAATATAAAATAGGAAAACTTAATTACACATACATAATAGGACTAAACAACATTATAGGAGTGCAATTGGGATATATGGAAACCCTAGGAAATAAATCCTAACTAAAATGGGATAGGAAGATTAAAGTTAGTACACGATACGACTCACTCTTCAACTCATACAACCATTATACGAGTCGTACTAGGGCTCTCTATCTATTTCAGTAACTACCTTTAAGGTTTCAACTTTCTATTCTTCTTATGACTTATGTTCATGTGTCAAACCTTGATTATGTGACTCATGGCCTTAACTCATATCCATCTAGGACTTCTTCTTTTCTTCTTCTTGGACACTGATCTTCTTACGTTTGGATCATACAATTTATACTCAAACTTTTGACGTTTATTCTTCTGACATTTTAACTTTTTTAGATATTTTTTGTGACTTTAGATTCTTATTGGTATCACAAATAGCTCTTATCTTGTATGCAAGTGAAAATATCCCTTAAAGATTAAGTTCTTATCAAGAGTATAGCTATCATCATCTTTAATAGATCATATCTTTTTGTGTAATTAGTATTTTTTATCTAAAGACCCAGCAACATATAGACAATTGAATTACCTTTCTAACGATACTAGTTTTGCCTTAATCTGATATCGGGGTGAAAAGTTATAGCCAAAATACTGAAGAACTAATGAAGCTAAGTTAAATCTGTCCAAAATATTGTTTGTAAGGTCTGTCCAAGATATGACTCATACAGTCTCCTTATGGTTTGTTAGGAGGAAGTCATACATTGGGAAATAAATGATAAAAATGGGTTTCTGACTACAACTCAAGCCACCTTTAATAGTTTTTCTTAAATTTAGCATCCCAAAACCTAATTTTCTACAAAACACTCCCCAAAACACATCAAATCTAACAACATAGCCTTAAGTACCTATATATTCTCATAGTTTAATTATCATAAGTGCTATATTCCTATAGCACATCAATAACTCCAACAACATCAATCAAGAATTCTGAAATCGTATTCCGCGACAACAGCGCTAAAATTTTGTAACGCTCAAAATACACCTCCAAATAAAGGATGAAGTGGTTGCTGTCAAATATAGTAACCCAACTAGGTTAGGGTCAAATCCTAAGGGAATACGTTGAAACTCTATCTTGAACTTGTTGAAATCATCAAATAGTGTAAGAAAGTAAAAAGGATGGATTTTTCAAAATAGCTAAAGGAAAAGAATTGGTTGATCTAGTTGTAAAAAATCTAAGACAAAAACTACACTTGTGTTCCCCCTGTCTTCTCAAATCAGTAGACTTTTTGTGCACTGTCGAACTATTCTAATACATTGCATTTAGAATCAATAATTAAGTACCATCTACAGTCTTTTGGTTTAGTAGACAGATTTTACGCTTTACCTTTTAAGTCTTAAGATGGTGCATTACTAACTCTTATATTGATCCCAGTTAACTATTACCTTTTGATTCTCTAGTTATTATATGAAACCTAACTATCATTATGCACAATGGATGGACAGGTACACTCTAAATTACTGTTGTGATCTTCCTTTCCTAGTCACCACTCCTCTTTCGGAGTAAGTACCAATTATTTAGGAAAGAACTTAATGTTGTCCACCTGTTAAAAAATCAATAATAATGAAGAAAACCCAATGCAAGCAAGAATATTTATCAAGAACGACTCAGAACTTCCTAAACTTTGGTAATCCGCCATGGTTCCCACAACCCTAGCTAAGGGAATTATCCACTCACAGCTATGAGATCAATCATGGATTCCACAAAAAAAATTATAAAATCAAGCTCACAAGAGTGAAAGAATAAATCCCAAAATCTTCAATTGAATAATAAACCAACAACATCATGATGTTTGATAACTTTGCCCCAAAAGGGCCTCCTTCTCAACCAATCATTATATGAATGTATATGTCTGAATAATGTCAATGAATTTAAAGAATTAATCTAATTCTAAGGGTATTTATAAATTACAAGAAGCCTTAGAGTTCAAATCCTAAATAAATTAGGAAACCTTAATTACCCATACATAATAGGACTTAAAAGCCTCATAGGAGTGTAATTGGGATTTATGGAAACCCTAGAACAAAATCCTAAATATAATAGGAGAAAAGTTATTTGATAAGTCTTCTCCAATAGATAGACAGTTGAATTATATTTCAAATGATACCAATTTTACCTCAATTAGGTAGGGTGAAATTTTATGGCGAAATTACTGAAGCACTGCCAGCTGTTAGGATGCACTTACAATTTATACCTGCACTCTAACCTTGGGTGCATGTAGTAGTGGCGGTCCTAAACTTGGGCACAGCTACAAAGTTCAGGTAGTCAGGAAAAACATCATCTAAGTTTAGCTCTCGAGATTTTGTACTTCTGACACTTGCTTTGCCTATGTGAAGTTCGTAGATCCTATTTATGATCCACATGTTGACTTAGTAAGTTCTGAGAGTCATCTTTTAATCTCTTCATCAATTCTCAAACATTCTTTGACCATGAAAAACCTTGAAATCATCCCAAACATCCATAATTGCACCAAAAAGTATCCAAAAACAACACTTTTCATCTTTTTCTCAAATTTAGCATCCAAAACCTAATTTACTACAAAACACTCCTAAAATGACTCAAATTCAAGAAAATAGCCTTAAGTACATGCATATACTCATAGTTTAAAGCATTGTAAGTTCTATATATTCATAGCACATCACAGAGTCTCCTATTTTTTTTATCTTTTGATTTTCAATCTTTAATTATTGAGACAAATTTTGTTGACTATTCTAAGTTTTTGAGTTGTATTAATGTTAGATGTATTTGTACTGTCTCTACCAATTAATGTGATGATATCTTTTATTGACTAGAACTCTTTACTTATTTTAAAGAGTGTTGTTTATTTTTGCCCATGATTAGGCATTTTACACCAAGTTAATCTATTACATTCAGCTCTGGGTTATAGTTTAGGTTACATTCTGGTGGGTTAGATTAGGTGCCATCATGACTCATAAATTTGGTCATAACACATATCTATGATCAGGTGTTGAGTGGTGAGTTCAAGAGGGATACCCTAGATTCTAGGGGCATTTTGAGATTTCCTAGTCATATTTTTTCTTAGAAGACTGATGACTTGATTCAACTGATTTTGTATGAGGTTCACAACTCAAAGATATTTATTCACCTTGGTACAACTAAGATAAATAGAAAATTGATACAATATTATTAGTGTAGTCAAGAGTGGTATGAAGAGATATATGGCAGACTTTGTAGCTTGGTGTCTATGTTATCAGCAGGTGAAGGCCAAGCATTAGAGACATAGTGGTTTCATTTATAAGTTGTTCATTATCAAGTGAAAATGAGAGTGGATTATGATGGAATTTATTATAGGGTTGATTTTTACTTCCCATGGTTTTATTGGTATTTTTATCATTGTTAATCAACTAGCCAAGTTAACACATTTCATTCTTATTCAGTATCCTTCACTGCTGAGAGGTTGCCTCATATTTATGTTAGTGAGATAGTTTGATTTCATGGTGTGCCTATATATATTATTTCAGATCGAGATTCATTGTTCACTTCTTGTTCTTATAGAGATTTTTTAGAGGAGTTGGGTAATAAGGTGGATCATAGTACAATATTCTATCCTCACATCAATAGATAGTTGGAGTAGACTATTCAGGTTTTCAAAGATATTCTTTGAGCTTGTGTTATGGATTTTTGAGAGAAATAGGAGCAACAGTTAGCTTTGGCAGAGTTTTGGTATAATAACAACCATTATTTGAGTATTTAGATGTCGCCCTTTGAGGATTTATGTGGTATGAGATGTCGTTTTTTGATTGGCTGGTTTGAGATTTTTCAAAGTATACCCTGTGGTACTGACATGCTTTAAGAGCTATTGGGTAAAGTTAGGGTAATTAATGATAGGTTAAGAGTAGCTTAGAATAGGTAGAAGGCTTATACAGATTAGAGATATCATGCCTTAAGATTTGGAAATGTTGATTAGGGATTTCTCTGTGTATCACCCATGAAGGGTGTGATAATGTTTAAGAAGAAAGGCAAGCTCAGCCCCAGATATATTGGACCCTTTAAAATCCATTCCATGGTTAGTGAGGAAACTTATGAGTTAGCCTTACCCCCATATTTTGCTGTTGTGAATCTAGTTTTCTATGTTTCTTTGCTGTGTCCATTCTTGATCTATCTCAGGTGCTTAAATAGGACTCAATCTAGTCGAATGAGCGGTTTGCCTTCATGGAGGAGCTTATGCTTATTTTTGCTAGTGATGTCAGGTGGTTGCACTCTAGAGAGATTCTTGTAGTTAAGGTTTAGTGGAGGAACTACCCCATAGACGAGGCTACATGTGATATTAATAGAGAGATACCAACTTAGTATCCTTACCTATTCAAGGCTTTATGTACATCCTAATCCCTTACTTTTGTGGATGAAATTTCTTTTGGTAGTGGATATTGTAATGATCTTTAAAGTCCTTTTATTTATTTTTGTTGTTTAGAGCATTTATATAGCTACCCCAAGTAATTTTTGACTTGTTGGAACTGACAGTTTGGTTACTGGATAGTTTATTTGGTTTTCACAATCAATTCCCTATTTTTAGATCCTTGCTGGTTCAAATTAACTATCGGGTGGAAACATTATATAAACGATCTTATATGCTAATGCTAACTATTCCAACATATCCAGAATGTCAATTGAAGGCTAGTTGGACACTTGGTTTTGGTCCTAAGAAGCCCGAGCTTATTTCAAGATATTGGTCAGAAGTTAAGAGAAATGGCAAGTGGGTATAGGACCCACTTTTTAGCGAAACAACCTTAGATGGAGATTTTAATTTTTCCATTGAGTTGGGAACAACAAATTGGACAGGTTAGCATTGTCCATTTGTATGTACCATATTTTGGATGAATCTCGACGGGTTGGTATAGACTTGGAAATTTTTGAAGTATCATTTAGTGCTGTTGCATCACAATTGTGATGCCTTCAATTGATTAAGCGATCAGCCTTCCAGTAGTGAGTACTGAAATGAAACTTTGGTTATGTAACTGATTTCCTTGGTACAAGATCTGGTATTGCATAAGCAATACTCCTATTGCATAAATGACATCTTCTTGGATAGCCAGCTATCGCATAAGAGATAGGCTGATCGTGTAAATGAAATATGTGATAGGGCCAGGTATTGCATAAGTGAGCCAAAGTTCACTTAAGTTATACTTGTGTACCTGGAATGGGTATAAATACCCCATGTAGCCCATTTTCATGATTTTCTATCCATTCCCAAGATATCTAAATAATAGAAAGAGGGAAAGCTTGTGATAACATTTCAGGGTGATTTTGGGGCTTGGATAAAGATTATTTATGCAATTGTCCTTCAAATTTGTTGTGAGTTTCAATTAATTTCTAGATAGAATTTTTTTTTTTATCCTAAAATCCCTATAAGCTTGGTTGATTACTTTTTGCACCATTATAGCTTAGAATTTACCTGTTGTTTAGGGTAAATATTCCTTGAGCATTGAAAGGCAATGAGTTGGCTTCAAACATGTTATTTTTGTAAGTCGGCCCCTCGTGAGATTATTGAATAATGTTGTACCCAAAGGAAAACATTGCAATATTGGTATCATTATTCTTTTTTTGTTGAGTAGTTTGTGATTTTGACAGCGCGGCACTGTACAAAATCATCTCAAAAAAGGAAATTGGTGATTGAGTGGATTCTTCGGGCATTTCTTCGTCATCTAGGTAGGCTAGTTTTACTTTTTTCATATTGAGATATCTCATAATATATTTATTATATTATGCAAGATTTGTGGGGTGGGGTGGGGGTTAGCTATTTGAAGTATGAATAAGAATATTTATCTTTGTTCAACTATTTAGGCTTGTTACCATAAGCTTGGATTAATTGACATAGTTATTCATGTCCTAAGGAATTGGGCTTCATGACTCATGCATAGAATAAAACTACCTTAGTTGCCAATTTTTTTGGTGGAATTGACCTAGTTGTTCATAATTGGAAGGGCATACTAACTTAGGCTAATTATTACTTATACCACATCTAGAAATGACCTTAGATACCTTAACCTAGTCTGGGGTAGATGTTTTAAAGAATGGAAATTTAGGCATTAGAGTGGGACCTCGGACTGAAACACCTTGGGTTTGGGACCCTTAGAAAATTTCCTGATTTTTTTATTCTAGATATCATACGAATTATGGGTACCAGTTGTTTCATGGGGTATGATTATTATGCTCTTAGTCGTATGCTAACTAGTATTGGTTGGTGGGTTGGATTAATTTTTTAAATGGGTATGACTTAGAGGGTACAAGTCATATGGTCGGATATGGATTATTTGGTGTGGGTTTTCCATCACTTAATCTAAAACTTAGTAACTTAAGTTTGATCTGAGTATGGGTTGATCACCATCTGCCATAAGATTAGGTATGATTCATACCACTGACTCATATGGAAAAAAATTATCAAAACTTATTTGATTATACTCTACAATGGATATGGTTTCTGGATATTGATCGTATGGTTGGGTATGACTTGGATTAAGAAAGTCATATGGTAGACAATGTTGGGTCAAAAGGGAGAGGCCTAGGATGCAAGTGGTTGGTACACCTCATATTGGAGGGTACGAATAGTATGGGTAGCCGTATCATCTAATGAGAATTTTAACTAGTTTAAGTTGGGGGTAATTTGGAGATTTCCCCACATAACCTCTTAAGTCCCCACAACTTGTATCACTATTGGGATATAATTTACCCTATTATTCTAATCTTAAACACTTAGAAAGTCTCTATATTTCTCTCTAATGCTCTTGGGTAAAGGAAGGCTAGGTTTACATATAGAGGATTAATTTGGGACTTGTATGGGTGATTTCTCTCCATCATCTTCAAAATCTAATGCATTTATTCCTTCCCCATTGTTCGTTCTAGCAACAGACATGTTTTATACAATGTTTAAATGGCATGATTATTATATGGCTTTACATTTAAAAATATATGTTGGTGTTTTCGTATTAAATGTTTGGTTATGGTTTTCCCATGTTTTAATTATGTTTTTACATGCTTCAATGGTGGTTAGGACAATTGGTTTCATAGGAATGGTAAATTGGTAATTGGATTTGGTTTCGGAAACACTATGCCCCCAACATGTTTTATAAAATGGCTATGATAATGCTTTTACTTTATTAATGAACTTTTAATAGAACTATTTAATGCTAAGGTTTGATAATGGAACCTTAAATGACATAAATTGTTTAAATGGTTTAAAATGGTGAAATGGTAAGGTTTGGTGGTCATGGTTATGGTTAATTAAACTTCCTTATATGATACAAGGGAATCATCTAAGTAGACATGTTAATGAACATCTTGTGGGGTACATGGGATTCCCAAAGAAAACTTAATAATGGAACACTTGTGGGGTACACGGAATTCACCCATGTTAACTTGATAATGTAATCTATGGGTAGATAGGAATCCCTTTACATAAAAAGGTTAGCTAGAGACATTTCTTGCAAGCTATATTCGGTTTAACGATACCACTACTCATATACTTGGTTAATAATAATTGAATAATGGTTTGGTTGGATTTTAATGGTTTTAATTGGGCAATAATGGCGAGGTGTGATAGCTAACTATGAAGGTGCATTTTCATTGGATAGATAATGAAAACTCATGTTTGTCGATATAAGGATTAGTCATAGAGACCATATATTATACTATGAGGTACATGGGAATCCTCTAAGTACACTGTACATATATATTATATAGATCGAAAGGTACTCGAGAATGCCTTACTCTTATGGTATCTCGAATTTATGTGGCTACACGCATCAGGGCCTGTTCAGGTGGTTACACTGGATCCCTATGGCCCGTGGGTGGTTCTAGGATGGTTAAGCTATACTTACCCAGGTGAATGGTTTAAAGGCATGCTAAACTCGGTTTCCTTTCTCTACATAGTTATATATATATGTATGGCTTATATAGGCATGTGGTTATTGAATTTGCCTCTGGAATGATTAAGTGCATAATAATATGGATTATATATTTACATATATATATATCTCTGTATATGTATATGTCTATAGATATGATGTTGCTTTTAGATACGATATTGTCATATGTGTGATATGGCTTGTAGAATTTTAATTAATGTTCAACAAATAATGATAATAATATCGATGATATGAGTTTGTGTTTAAGTCTAGAATGGGATATAAGTATTAGATGATGTGGTTAGGATATATTCTTTGTTATGATATGATAAATTAGTGAGTTACGACTATTCAATTGCTTAGTTACTTTATTTTACCCTCCATTCTTATAGGGGCATGCATTGGGTCATTTACCTTTCTGCACTTACTGGCTTCTAGGGGACAATGTTATTGTTGTTATTATATGATCTTTATGTTTTTATATCTTATGTCCTTATTTATTTATGTATAGTGATGTCAGAGCTTATTTCTAGGTTTTCCCCTTTCACTCTGACTTAGGTTATTGGTATTTTGTATCTTATCATATTTATATTACGATTTAGCTCATTTGACCGATTATCTGTACTAAGTACCCATGGTTTTGGTACTCATACTATTCTGTACCTTTTTGGTATAGTTCAATTACTAGTTACCATTGTTGATTTGATATTTGAGCAGGGTTGATCTCAGAGATCAAGTGAGCTCTTGGAGTCATAGTTACCCTTTTTCTTTTTGTGTCTCTATGTCTAGTCTTTTATTTTTGAGATGGATTATACTTTACTACTCAGTACTCATAGTTCATCTGTAGTATCTCTTGTGCGAACATTACTGAGTCTTGGGAATGTTGTTGATTTCCTATCTATCTATTAGATATTTATGATTACTTTATTGTAATTTATGTCTTGAATTGTAAATTTTTGGCCTTTAATCTATTTTCCACCATGTTAGCCCATTACATATATCTTAAGGGTATGGTTTGGCTTACCTACTGGCGGGATAGGGTAGGTTCTATCATAACTCATAAATTAGGTTGTGACACTTACATGCCTTATTTAGATATTCTTCTGCCAGCATGGATGCTGAGTCTGAGGAAATTTTGAATTTTGTGAATGGGTTGGATGTTTTTTTTAGCTAGCCACGATTTTGATAGTAGTGTATAGATCATTATTTTTTAGTATAGTGGATCATGCTTAGAGGACTGAGTCTTTTCTTTAAGCATCTCAAGGAGGCACTAAGAGGGTGCACCGTTAGGGTGAGTTCAGATATCACACTCCTCTAGGTATCAATTCTAGATGATTTTATGGTTATCATAGTAGGCTAGTGCTGAAAGCCTTGCAACATTCAGGTAGTAGGTCTTTTGGTTCAGCATCTTCAGGTCTTGATACTTCTAATGAGCCTTTTGCGATGTCTATCTATGTATCTACCCCTATGGAACTGTTTAGTTATGGATCGGGTGTACCAATCTTTTGTTGTGACTTTTGCTGGGCATGAGACTTGGGTAAATATGATTGTGTTAGATATTATAGATTTTAATGTCATCTTTGGTATGAATTGGTCAGCTCTTTATTATGTTATACTTGATTATAATGGTATGTTTATGACTTTAGATCAGCCGGATAGACTATTGACAGCTTTGAAATGTATTCTTTATTGGGGTCCCAAGAGAGTTATATCTTTTCTTTAGGCTCGTTGCTTGGTTAAGAGGGGGTGTTTGTCTTATTTCACTTGTATTCGCTAGGTTGAAAGGGTGTATTTATCTTATTTTGCTCCTATTCGTGACACTAGTATTGCTTTTTGTCCTTTTTTGGATTTAGTTTATATTATCCATAAGTTCATAGATGTTATCCCTACAAATTTTCTTGATATGCCTGCAGATCGTGATATTCACATTGATAATGATGTTAAGTGGGGCACCAAGCATATTTCTATTTCTCCATATAGGATGGCCCAAGCAGAGTTGAAGAAAGAGAAGGATCAGTAGCAGGAGTTGTTGGATAAGGGGTTTATCCGACCTAGTGTATCACCTTAGTGGAACCTATGTTGTTCGTAAAGAAAAAGGATGGGTCTAATTGTATATGTATTGTTTATTAGTAGTTGAACAAGTTGACGATTAAAAATAAGTATCCTCTTCCTCATATTAATGATTTATTTGATTAGCTTTATAGAGCTTTGGTTCTTTCGAGGATTGATTTAAGATTTGGGTATCACTAATTGAGGATTAGATCTTTGGATATTTCGAAAATAACTTTTTGGACTCATTAGGACAATTATGATTTCTTGATTATGTCAATCGGGTCGACCAGTGCCCAACCACATTGATAGAGTTGATAAACTAGGTATCTCGATCATAACTCAACTCCTATGTAATGTATTTATAGATGTTATGTTGGTTTATTCCAATAGTGAGGACAATCATGAGAAGCATTTGTTAATTGTGCTTTAGAGGTTGAGGAATGAGAAGTTGTATGCTAAGTTCTCCAAGTGTAAGTTTTGGTTGGAGTACATTTCCTTGTTGGAAATATGGTGACAGAGGATGGTACTATGGTTGATTCGACAAAGATTACAACAATTCATGATTTGTATAGGCCCAGTTCTCCCACTGAGATTCGGAGTTTTATTGGTTTTGTGGGCTACTATCGATATTTTGTTGAGGTTTTTTAATAAATTGCAGCTCCATTGACCAATTTGACAAAGAAGAAGATATTCTCTTAGTTGTTCGATGCTTGTGAAGCTAGATTTCAAAAACTCAAGGATTTATTGACATTAGCTCCTATCTTGACTTTGTCCAAGAAGGGCGTGTGTGTTACCATCTTTTATGAAGATTTTAGTATTAAGGTAGGTGTTTTGTTTATACAGGAGGGTAAGGTGATCACGTATACTTCTTGTCAATTGAAGCCCCGTGATAGGAATTACCATACCCACGATTTAGAGTTTTCAGTACTTGTATCTCTTTATAGTATTGGAGGCACTACTTATACAGATTTGATTGCGACACTTTCTTTGATCATCATAGTCTTGAGTCTTTCTTCACACAATGAGATCTTAATATGAGTAGTGTTGTTGACTTGGGTTTCTTATGGATTATAACTTTTTTATTCTCAATCATCCGAGCAAGGCTAATATGGTTCCAGATCCCTTGACTCGAAAGTCGACTAGCTTGGGTAACTTGGTGCATCTTTTGACCCAGGATAGGGCTTTGTCCTTTGAGGTTTAGTTTTTAGCCAACCAAGAGGTTAGACCTCATGTTTGGACACTTGGATGTATCTTGGCATTTGTGGAGGTTAGGTCTTCCTTGATGGGGAAAAATTAGGATCATAAATTTGATGATGTTGGGTTGAGAGTGATTTAGGATAAGGTATTGAGTTGTAAGTTTAAGGATGCATCGGTTTATCAAAATTGTGATTTGAGGATTCGTGGTCAGGTTTGTATGCCTAGTGTGGGTAATTAGATTAGACTTATTTTGGAGAAGAGTCGTTCTACTAGTATTCCATCTGTCGAAAAGTGACTAATATGTATCATGATTTGAGAAAATATTACTGGTAGGGTGGTATGAGAAAGGATATCACAAATTTTATAGCTCATTTCCTATGTTGGCAGCAGGTCAATGTCAAGCACTTAAGACTTAGTGGTTTTCTTTAGAGGTTACCCATTCTCGAGTATAAAGGGGAATGAATCATAATAAATTTTATGGTTGGGTTGTCTTGTACTTCTCGTGGTTTTGAAAGTATTTGGGTCATTGTGGATTGATTGACCAAATATACTTATTTCATTACCTGTTTAGGTTTCTTTCAAAGCTGAGAGGTTAGACCGTATATATATTCGTGAGTAGTGCATCTTTATGGTGTACCAGTGTCTATCATCTCAAATCATGGTTTAGTGTTTACATCTCACCATTGGAAGACTCTTTAGGAGGAGTTGTCGACCCCAAGTTGATCTTAGCACGCTTTTCACCCCTAGACTGATGGTCAGGCGGAGCTCCGCATTTGTATGATGGACTTTGGTGGTTAATGGGAACAATATCTATCTTTGGTGTATTTTGCGTATAATAATATCTACCATTCCAGTGGTGAGATGGATCCTTTTAGGCTTTGTATGGTAGATGTTGTCGCTCTCCCATGGGTTGTTTTGATGTTTTTGAGATTACACCACAACGTATGGAATTGCTTCATGACTCTTTGGATAGAGTTTGGGTCATTCAGGATAGAATTCGAGCGACTTGAAGTAGTGGAAGTGCTATACGGATCGTAGAATTCATGCATTGTGATTCAGTGATGGAGATAATGTCTTTCTTTATGTTTCCCCCATGAAGGGTGTGATGAGGTTTGGGGAGAGGATCAATGTAATGCCACACGGTGCTTATAGTCCCGAGAAACCACAAGCCAACCCATAAGCTGGTACTTGCTGTGAGCACTAAAAAATATACTGATAACAAACATGTATGAAAACAACTAAATATGCCATAAGGTTTCAATACTGAAAACAATACAACTGAATTCCACAAGTCTGAAACAATAGCAAAAATGCTAAAAACTAACAACTAACTAATTGTCTGAAATGTACCAAACCCTCTAAAACTAACTGAACTAGAGTTGATGAGAAAGGCCATAACAAACTCCAACTGAAGTACTAAAATAAGATAATCAGTCCTCAGAATATGAGAAAACACCACTATAACTGTTGTTGATATGCTGGGAGGTCTAGGTGCAATTGGGAACCTGAGCATCCAAACCTATGATATGATACATCACAGTGCAATAAACGAGTATGCGCTTAGTAGTTTGAATGCACTAGTTTGATAAATAAGGTTCGGAAAATGTGCATAGACTCATGTGCACAACTAATAACTGACTAAATGAATAACATGAGATAATTGATGCATAGTATGCATGAAGGTGGTAAAATATTAGAATGCATGACCATGCATATAACATGATACTGGAATAGTCTGTAAACTGAAATATTGAAATCTGAGTACCGATTTAACTGATAAAGAGTATGCTATGATTAGGCAAACTTGAACTGATTTTCGAACCGAGACTAGACTAAAACTGTGGGAGCTATCAGCTAACTGGCATGCCCCAATATGAGATAATTGCGGTCTAACTTGTGACCCTAGTTGGAAGGGTGTCAATTTCTCGCCATAAGTACTAACAGTAGCTATGTGGATCCACTAAAGTGAAGTTCCGAAAGACTAAAAAGTCACCCTCTACTGGTAGGTGATCTAGTGAAATATATGTCAACCCTCAACTGGCAGGTTAACATCTCAACCTGCACTGGCTACGCAGTTTTAGAATGCAGGGACAACTACTAAAGGTCACACCCTCAACTGGAAGGTGTGCTCCGATCCCTAGGTTCGTTCTGTGCTAAAGCCTACTCCCAACTGGTTTGACTCTGATTACTGGGCTGAACTGAGCTTCCTGATATGATAACTGACTGAACTGATAATACTCTAATATATCCAAAACAATTCTTTAAATACTAAGACAAAGTAAACAACTAAGTTTTCTGGTATTCACAACCCTAAGGACTCGATAAAATTTCTAGTAGAAACATACTAAAGCTTCAAAAGCATGCTAAGTAGTCATTTTTCAAAATTTATCTCTTGGGAGTTTCATTAAACACATAGGGGTCATAAAGATAAAGCATGGGAATAGATAAATTATGGAATAGTAATATAAATTCAATACAAAAATCATGGGTTAAGGATTTAACATGCAAATATCAACCTTCAAATGGGTCAAAGGCTAATTCAAACAAAAATACATGTAAACATGATTTAAAAATTAAAATTCAAGCACAAAATTCATGCAAACTTGTAAAGGTCATGATTTTAAATCTTAAAGCGGATTCTTGGATTCCATGGGTGTAAAAGACCCTTTAATGAACATCTAACAAGCCTTAAATGATTAATTTTCAAGACTTCTTGGTCATTTCTTGTAGCTTGAACTTGGATTTGTAGATGCTAGGGTTTTATTCTTGAGAGAGTTTGTGAAAACATGAGTGATTTTTCCCTTTTGTGACCATAATCTCTTGTTATGGGTGAGGAAAAGTAAGGGGGAAATGACTCAAATACCCCCACATACCCAAAATTAATTAGACTGAATGTGGCCAGTTACGCGGTAGGTGATGCATCACGTCGCACAGTCGACGTGTTTGGCGACGCGCCGTATTGCACCGCACCAAAGTCATAAGTGGCATGCCGAGGACATAATGCACTGACTCGTTAGATTGAACATCCAAACAAGGCTCAAACCTCTTCCAAAAAATCCAAAACTTACTTGAGACATGCTATCGACGATCCCGATCATGAATCAGCTTAAAAATCAACATTCGGAGGAAAGAAAGTTCAGAATTAAAATCATAGAGTATTAAGAGGCTTTGGAAATGACTAAGTCTTAACACTTGGTGAAATTTTCCAAGTCTTGGACCCCTTTAGCATGCATGAGTGTGCTGAAACGAGCTAAGATCTTACGTTGTCTAACAATATCTCCTCCTTGGGAACATTCGTCCTCTAATAAGACTGGTTAAACTGAGAATTACTGAGGTACTAAAATTACATGCCAAATATTCACAACTGAAACATGATTACATGACTGAGTCTGAACATGGTGACTGACTGAGCTGATTCATGAATACATGCAATGACATGAATATGATCATATGGATAGGATTGAGAATGAAAAAGAGATAATCTAAGGGAAACCTATTACCTTGAACTGAATCTGAGTTTACGGAGAAAATATGAGGGTACTTGGATCTCATTCTGCTTCTTCTTATGAAGTGGCTCCCTCAATGGACTGATTCCGCCAAAGAACTTTGACTAAGGGAACTTTTTTATTCTTCAGTCTATGAATCAGGCGATCTAAGATTTTGACTAACACTTCTTCGTAAGAAAGGCTATCTGGAACATCTAATCTTTCTAAAGAAACAATGACTGCTGGATCAACAATACACTTTTTTATTAAAGAAACGTGAAATACTGGGTCCACTGATGCCAAATCTACAAGCAACTCAAGCTCATAAGCTACTTTTCTAAAGTGGCATAAGATCCTGGAAGGGCCAACATATTAGGGACTACACCTCCCCTTATTTCCAAACTTCTTCACTTTCTTCATGGGAGAGATTTGCAAATATACCAAGTCTCAAACAACAAACTCGCGATCCCTCATATGCACATCCTCATAGGATTTCTGATGGATTTGGGTTGTCTTAAGACTTTCTCTGATTACCTAATCTTTCTCCAATTCATCAAATATGAAATTTGGTACTATCAACACAGTCTAACCTACCTCAAACCAACCAATAGGAGATCTACATCACCTCTCATATAGAGCCTCAAATAGAGCCAACTGAATACTGGAATGATAACTATTATTGTGGGTAAACTAAATCAATGGCAAGTGATCATCCTAATTACCCTTAGAGTTGATAATACAAGCTCTCAAAATATCCTCTAGGGTCTGAATGGTCCTCTCTTCCTAATCATCTATCTGAGGGTAAAAGTTTGTACTAAGACCATTTTTAAAAGCTTTCCAAAAGTAAGAGGTAAATTGAGTACCTCTATATGAAATGATGGACAATGGGACTCCATTCAACCTAACTAACTATCTATTATAGAGCTTAGCATAATCCTTCACTGAGTAAGAAGTATGGACTAGTAAGAAATTGTCTGATTTAGTTATTCTATATACAGTAACCCATATTGAATCATGGTGACAACATGAATGAGGAAACCCTATCACAAAGTCTATGTTCTCCTCTTCCCACTTCCAAGTGGGGATGCTAAACTCCTGCATAGTGACGCTAGGTCTTTAGAGCTCAACTTTAATCTACTGACAATTAACACACTTGGCTACAAACTCGGTAATATCCCCTTTCATACCACTCCACCAAAAAATTTGCCGCAAATTATGGTACATATTAGTGGCTCATAGATGAATAGAGTAATGCCCCCCATACACTTCTGTGAGAAAACACTTTCGCAAACAATCTACATATGGAACACACAGTCTATCCTGGAAACACAATACACTATCTCCCCCTTGGGAGTAAATATCTACTTTCTGATATGTGACTGACTCCTTCAACTCTACTAGACTGGGGTCCCTACCTTGATTTTCTTTTACTTCGGCAACCAAATAAGATTCCAAACTATTCTAAGCCCAAACAATACCATCAGCTGAGTAAACCAAACTAACGCCTAACCTAGCTAGCTGATGAACCTCCTAAACTAGCTTCTTCTTATCATTCTTAACATGAGCCACACTACCCATTTACAATCTACTAAGGGCATCTACTACTACATTGGCCTTGGTGGAATGATAGAAAATACTCATATCATAGTCCTTCAACATTTATAATCACCTTCTTTAATGGAGATTTAACTCTCATTGCGAAACACATACTATAAACCTTTATGGTCCGTGGAAACATCAACATCCACCCCATACAGATAATGCCTCCAAATTTTTAAGTATAACACACTAGCTGCTAACTCAAGATCATAGGTAGGATAATTCTTATCATGGTTTTTAAGTTGTCTAGAGCCATAGGCTATGACCTTACCTATCTGCATCAAAACACAACCAAAACCAACTCTGAAAGAATCATAGTAAACAACAAACCCATCTGAACCATCTGGCAAGGTCAATATTGGGGCTGAGGTGAGTCGAGTCTTCAACTCCTAAAAACTATTCTCACAAGAATCTGGCCACTGAAACTTGACTTTTTTCTATGTCAATCTGGACATACGGGATGCAATAGATAAAAATTCTTTAGCAAACCATCGGTAATATCCAGTCGAACCCAAGAAACTCCTAATATCTAATAAAGAAATAAGTCTGGGCTAGGTTCTCACTCTTCAGTCTTTTGAGGGTAAACTCTACTGGCATTACCAAATAAAATATGACCAAGGAAAGATACTAATCTTAGCCAAAATTATAACTTACTAAATTTGGCGAACAACTGATAGGCTCAAAGAGTGTGCAATACTATCTTCAGGTAGTCGGCATGATCATTATCATTACGTGAATAGACAAGGATCTCATCTATGAAGACTATGATGAACATGTCCATGTAATGCTTGAACACTCTATTCATCAAGACAATGAAAGCCGCTAGGGAATTTGTTAGACCAAAGTACATAACAATAAATTCAAATTGACCATACCGAGTTCTAAAGGTTGTTTTCAAAATGTCACCTTCTCTGACTCTTTGCTGATGATATTCAGATCTACGGTCTATCTTAGAGAAATAATTGGCACACTGAAGTTGATCAAATAAGTCATCAATCCTGTGGAGTGGATACTTATTTTAGATTGTGACATAGTTCAACCGACGATAATCAATGCATATTCTTAGAGAACTATCATTACTACGCACGAAAAGGACTGGAGCATGGAAACATTAGGCTTGATGAATCCCTTCTCTAAGATATCTTTCAAATATTCTATTAACTCCCTAAGCTCTATGAGAGACATTCTGTTGGGCGAAATAGAGATAAGCTAGGTATCTGGAAGAAGGTCTATTCTGAATCTGATTTCCCTTTTAGGAGAAACTCCGGGAAGATCTTTGGGAAACACATCTAGAAATTCCCTCACTACTGAAACTGACTCAAGATTGGGAATCTCATAATTAGAGTCTTTAATTATCATAAGATAGTACACACACACTTTGTAAATTATACTTCTCTCTTTAAGGTATGAAACTATCTGACCCCTAAGTGCTAAAGTACTACCCCTTCATTCAAGGACTTGTTCATTCAGAAACTGAAATGAAAAACTCCATTTCTACAACCATTTGAAGCATATTTTGAGTGGAGCCAATCCATGCCATGAATAATATCAAAACTAGTCATCTCTAACTCCACAACATCAACTATGATGACTTTTAGGAATATTATGACTAGATAGTTCCTATATACCTTGCTGGCTACCAAAGAGACACCTACTGAGGTAGAAATTGAGAAGGGTTCTAATAAAGTCTCAGGACTGACACCAAAATTAAAAGCTATATAGGGAGTTACAAAAGAAAGAGAAGCTTCGAGATCTAACAAATCATAAACATATAAATGAAAGCCTATAATGAACCAGTAACCACATCAGGAGAATTTTCCTGATCCTGTCAACACTGAAGAACGTACAATCTATTTGGGAATTGACCACTGGTTGTGCTGGAAGCGGCACCCTGATGGTAACAGAATAGAACTGGGAGACAACTGGATTGACCCTGCTAACCACTATTTTGTCAATCCTTAACTCTGTGGCTTCGCTTGTCACACCCAAAATATATATCACTGCCATCTCTACACACACCCTGATGGTTTCTACTATATTTATGGAAAAGAGGATTTGTACGACCACTGTTCACACTGCCCTAGGTATTAAAGCCTGGTGCCCTATACCGATTATTATTTTTGAACTTTGGCACTGGTGCACTAGCTAAAGATGGAGCTGGGGCTAAAAATATCTAATGGGATTGAGGACGGTTACCACTCTCTAACCTCAAATGAGCAAAAATAAAACTACCAGTTTTGGCTCTATTATTCTACCTTTCTCTTTTCTTAAATTTTTACTCCTCAATCTAAGAATGGACTATCAACCTAAACAATTCCATCTCCTTAATAAACATTATAGTATAACACTCTTTGACCATGTTATCAGCTACCCCAGAAACAAACATACTCACCCTAGACCTGTCATTAGATACCACATTAGGAGCATACCTGGATCGTCAAGTAAACTTAAGAGAATACTTTTCACACTCATGTTCCCTTTCTTCAAATTTATAAACTCCAACACCTTAGTTTTCCTTAACTCTAAGGGAAAGGACATATCTAAAAAGGCTGTAACAAACTTTTTCCATTTAACAAGCCCTGTAGCTGCATCTCTATCTCCCTTCCACTACTTATATTAGGTGTGAGAAATATCCTAGAACTAGTAAGCACCCAATTATGCACTCTCACCAGAAGTCACACCTATAATGTCAGTTACCTTCTGAATTATGTGATGGAACTCTTGTGGATCCTTATCAGACTTAGACATTAAAAATAGAGGAGGGTTTATTCAGATGAAGTCTCAAATCCTAGCTGCGGAGGTATTAGCCATTGGAATAGCTAGAACATCAGCCTGTTGATTATTCTGAGTTTTTACTGAGTGAGCTAAAGTAGTGAATGGAGATCTGAATTTTGCATGAGAGAAATGCTTATTCTGGGGATATTCTTAAAGAGTCCGAGGTGCAGGCTGATTTTTATTTCTCTTTTCATTATTTATTTTAGGAGGCATGTTATATAAACGAAAATATGATTGAATTAGAATTATATTTTAAATTAATCTCATGCTCATTCGCATGACATGATTACTGAAAGAAGGGGAAGTTTTCCTAAAATGTCTTGTAGCATCTTGTCCATAAATGTGGCATGCATGCTTCAGACTCATGCACAAGACTCTACTCAACACATCATTCGGACTCCCAAGGAAACTTTGAAACCTTAGGCTCTAATACCAAGTTTGTAATGCCTCCAAAGTACACCCTAGATTCTATACAGTGCTTACAGTCTTGAGAGACTACAAGCTAACTCATGAGTTGATACCTTGCATGAGGATTGAATAATATACTAATAATGAAAATATGTGGAAATAAATAAATATGCCATAAGGTTTCAGTACTGAAAACAATAAAACTAAAATCCATAAGTCTAAAACATAAGAAAAAATGCTAAAAATTGACTGATAAAACTGACAACTGACTGATTTTCTGAAATATCCAAAAGCTACTAAAACTTACTAAATGGGATAGGCCCCAGCTAACTCAAACTGACTACTGATCAAAACTAATAAAATAACATAATCGATCCTCAGAATATGAGAACTCACCACTGCTACTATGGCTGATGTGCTGGGAGGTCTAGGTGCAGTTGGGAACCTGACTGTTTGACCTTATGATATGATACATCATATCACAAGAAATGAACATGAGATTAGTACTTTGAATGTACTAGTATGCTAAATGAGCTTAGGATAATGTGTATGGGCTTATGCATGAATAATAACTGACTGATTGAATAATATCCAATAAGTAATACATAGTATACGTGAGGGTTGTAAAATCTAAGAATGCATGACCAAGCATATAATAAGATAATAGAATAGTCTATAAACTGAAATACTAAAATCTGAGTTCTTATTTAACTAATAAACTATATGTTATTATCAAACAAACCTGAACTGATTTCCAAACTGAGACTAGATTTAAATTGTGGGAGCTATCATCTAACCGACATGCCCTAATATGCATAATTGGGTTCCAACCTGTGACCCCATTTTAAAGGGTGTCAGTACTGTGACACGAGTACTAACACTAGCTATATGGATCCTCTAAAGTAAAGTCCTAAAGAACTAAAGATTTACCCCCTACTGGTATGTGTTCTAGTAAGATATTGTTAACCATCAACATATGTTAACATATCAGCCTACGTTAGCTACGTAGTTTTAGAATGTAGGGAATGCTACTAAAGGTCACACGCTCAATTGGATGGTGAGCCCCCATCCCTGGGTTCGCTTAATGCTAAATCCTACTCCCAACTAGACTTACTCTTGTTACAATACTGAATTGATCAAACTGATATGATAACTGACTGAACTACTAATACTCTTATATAATTAAAACAATTCTAAAAATACTGAGACTAAGTAAACAACTAAGTTTTCGGTTATTCAGAACCCTAAGAACTCAATAACATTTTCAATAGAAACATACTAAATCTTTAAAAGCAAGATAAGTAGTCATTGTTAAAACTTCATCTTTTAGGCATTTCATGAAACACATGGGGGTTATAAAGTTAAAGAATGGGAATAGTTAAATCATGTCATTGTAACATAATTTCAATACAAAAATCAGGGGTTAAGGATTTAACATGAAAATATCATCCTTCAAATTGGTCAAAGGCTAATTCCAAAAAAAATATATGTAAACATGATATCAAAATTGAAATTTTAAAAAGTTCATCTATAAAATTAATGAAAACATGGAAAGGTCACAATTTTAAATTTAAAGTAGATTCTCAAACTCCATGGCTAAAAAAGACCCATGTATGAACATCTAACATACCTTAAATGATTAATTATTATGAGTTCTTGTTGATTACTTGAAGCTTAAACTTTGATTTGAAGAAGCTAGAGTTTTGTTCTTGAGAGAGTTTGTAAAAAAATTAATGATTTTTCCATTTTGGGACCTTAATCTCGTGTTATGGGTGAGGAAAAGTAATGGGAAAACGACTCAAATACACCCACATACTACAAATTAATTAAAATGAATGTGGCCAGTGACACGGTAAGAGACTCATCACGTCGTTTAGTGGATACATTAGGCGACACATCGCATTGCACCCAACCAATATGATAAGCGGTGTGACACGGTCATATCACACTAAATCGCTGGTTTGAACATCAAAACAAGCCTGAAAGCTCATTCAAAAAATTTGAAACTTACCCGAGATATTCTATCGACCACCTGATCATGAATCAACTTAAAAATTAATGTTTTAAGGTTGGGAAGGTCAGAATTAAAATCATTAAAGTTTAAGAGGCTATGGATATTACTAATTCTTAACACTTAGTGAAATTTTCTAAGTCATGGACCCCTTTAGCTAGCAAGAATGAGCTAAAACGAGCTAGGGTCTTATCCCTGCATATATTGGAATTTTTGAGATTCTTCCAACTATTAGGGATGTGGCTTATGAGTTAGCATTACCTCCAGATTTATCAGTTGCTCATCTACTTTTTCATTGTTCTAGGCTTTGTCGAAACATTTTAGATGAGTCTCAATTCATTCAATGGCATTCTGTTCAGTTAGATAATCGGTTGTATTTTGTTAAAGAGTTCATTTCTATTCTAGATAGGGATGTTACATGGTTTAATTCTAGAGTTATTCCAAAGGTTAAGGTCCAGTAGAGACATCGACCAGCAGATAAGCCTAATTGGGAGGTTGAGTCCGATTTCCATAGTACTTATCCTGAAATTTTTGTTGATTCAGGTATTTTCCCATTGTTTGAGTTTGAGTAAAACTAGATTTTTAATGGTGGATGATGTAACAACTTAATTTTATGTGATTTTTATGGAATATTTATTTATATGTGATTTGACCATATTACACCTCCCTATGATTCTTTTTGTATTTTTAGGGGTGGGAATGATTGAAATAATTTTCAATGCATTTTGGAGTCATTTATATGAAATTAAAGTTTTTGGCGGTTATAAAGGCTCTATAGTTAACTTCGATCAATATTATTGATCTTTGTGTCAGATATAAAAATAAACTGTGCCAATAAATCTGAAATGTCAATTTTAGGTTGGTAACATGGTGGTATAGTTTTATGGGTATTAGATTGCATTTCGACCCTCAATTCAAAAAGTTATGACATTAGATTTTGGGTTTCATCTTTGTGAAAATGATGTTTTTTCAAAAATCTGATATCGTTATTGAGTCTAGAATGTTGAATTTGGGTAGTAGCAGGGTTGATTTGGTTTTGCGGCTTTTAGATCCTATTTCAATACTTGGTTTAGAAATAGAATAAATAGGATCCTAGGGTTAATTTCATGATAAATAATTTTTTTCTAAATTTTATGTATACGTTGGATCCGAAAAATGTTTTACAATCACATTTCACTATTTGATTATGTTCATAGGGTTTTGAATGAGTTCTGGAGGTCAAACACAAGTTTTTGAAATTGTTGGTGCTGGTGTGGTAGCGTACACAAACTATTGTACATGTAAGCGACATTTTGACTCTTTAACCAGGTCGCTTAAGTGATCAAACTATTGCTTAATAGACCATCACTGAGTATATGACCCAAAATAATATTTTTGAAACTTTGATAGCTAGGAAGCTTTGGGTTTGACTATTTCGATGTGTTTTTCTCGTAGAAACATTGCTTATCAATTTAGAACTCAATTTTAGAAATTTCCCAAGAACTTCTATTTTATTTTTGTAATTTCTACCCAAGTTGAGAATCAAAACCCAATTTGTACCATTTTTGGGTCTTGGACGAATTTGGATGTTTCCGAAGGAGTTTTTACGACATTTCATCCATTGGTAAGTTTCTAATCTTATAATTTTTATTTTTCTCTCATTTTAATATTCAAAACAACTTCATATTCTTGATAAAATAGATTTTTGGGATTTTTGCTAGTAAAGCTTAAAATAGTTTTTCTTTGACTTGAACCTCGTTTTTAACTCATTTCTGCATGGTTTTTCAGTTGTAGACTATGAGGAGCATATTTCAAAACTAAAATTATGATTTTATCCTTTTGTTTCAAAAACCCATATTGGGGTGTCCATTTTGACCCTGACTCAGAATTAGGCAATATGGGTATCGTTTTATTTCGATTGATGCATATATTCTGTATTTGTATTTTTAGTTGATTTTGGATCCGTTTGTTAGGAGAAATTTCAGATTTAAGGATTTTTAGACTGGCTTTTAGCATTCAAGGTAGGTTATGACTTAACTTTCTTTATACTGGAATCGGTAGTTAATAACAATGTAAAAGCATTCTATGGGTATGGGGTTGTATCATGAAAAATGTCTTTAGATTATTTATATACCCGTGTAGAGGCCTATGTGAATAATATTTGGTGGTTTTTAGACATTATTTTCTATGTGTGATAGTGCGGGATGATATATGATGTTGGTGGCCAAATATTGACATATGTATGTTTGGATACACTTTATTTGGTGGGAAAATGCCTAGATTTTGGGAATTTTGTGGTATTAGTGAGGTTTTCTTGCATGTTTCACTTGATGGTTTTTGGATTATATTGGATGATGGAGAGTTGGTTGATTTGATTGGATTTTTGGCTCAGATGGTTGGTATATTGGTTGGATATTGGATATTATCATTTTGGTTGGTTATGAGCATTTCATCCTTATATCATATTCATTCATGAAACATTGGTACCACAATAGAAATACAAGAAATACTACCTTTTCTGACAGAAAATGTAAGTGTCAAAACTACTAAATACATGTCTAATGTCAAAGATACAATAATAGATCAAATGGATCATATTTTGTCTCTAACTATAAACACTACATGACATAGATAAAAAAGGTAGTAGATCAACTACAAAAGCATAGACCACCCGCTACCTCGAATATACTCTTGATACTGCCTAAATAGGTAACCGATGGATGCACATGTAACTAGATTTGAATCGAAATCATACAGTAGGGGCGAGTACGGTTGACTTGTACTTAGAAGGTATCATTGGCCGACTGGGAAATGTAGAAAATAAGGTATATAAAATGCACACTATAGGGTACCTCACCTTTAATTATAAAATATCCTAAAAGATATCCCATACCATCTTCATTAAAAGTTCTACAATAGAGACATATATCAAAATACAACATAAAAAAACAAATTCTATGGATAGACATCACATTAAACACATCAGGAGGTATAAATATATAGATATCAAATCAAGAACGTAAATAACACAAAATATACACAGAGTGTAAAATGTAATGAAGAAGAAGATGATGATGATGATATTGATATATTGCATTAGGTTTTTGCACAATCTTCATGTACACCTACCGAGTTGTGGTTCCAAGTAAGACTCATTGGGGGTTCATCAACCCATATACAATCTAATATCCAATACCAATATCCATAACTACTCTTCGGCATATACTTCGGCAAAGGGTTTTTAAAAATGTCATATTTTTGTTGGAAAAGCTAGTATTTCTAGTATTTCCATAGTGGTATCAATGTTTAATGAATGTATGTGTGAAAGGACACATCAAAAAAACATAATGTATAATAAAAGTAGGTGCATGAGATGCAATGAGTATGATGATTATATGCCTGAGGTTGTTGCACAACCTCTCTTTACACCTAACAAGTTGTGCTCCCATGGTATAAAACATGGGTGGGGGGGGGGGTTTGCAACTCATATACAATTCAATATTCAATACCAATACAAAATCATAGCTCCTCTCTAACACACATCAGTATAGGGTTTTTAAAGATGTCATTTTTTTATAGAAAAAACAAGTGTAATCAGTATTTCCACTGTGAAACACCCCAAATTTTTAACCTTGAAAGTTTCCTGAGATTTGAGCTCGCTACCCTGGTTATGATTAGACTCTCTGAGTCGTAGGTTGTCTTGACGAGTCGTTGGGATGAGTCGTAACCAAACCAATAAGTTTATGTCTTGATTATTCTATGAGTACGAGTGGATCACTAAGAGCAGTAATGAGATATTACCAGTTGTAATGTGTAATCGTAGGGAGTCCAGTATATGTCCCAAATTGGGTTCTGTGTTGGCTACGACTAGACCGTATGAATATTAAAGTCCTATTTCAATTAGTATAAATTAGTCATAAGGATAACAGTGTAGGGAACCTTACTGGTACTTCCTTGGTTATGAATCATGGTGACGAGTCATAAGGAATGATTATGAATGAAGGGGTTGACTCATAATCAAAGAAGGTACTTTTCAACTTTTAAGTTGAGGGCATTCCGAATATTTCCCTTCTTAACAAAATAGAACCCCATGACTTATAAACTATTTTAGAGTGTCTTTATCTCTCTATAACATCTAAGTAACTCTTCAAATACTCCCAAATCCTCAAGGTCAATAATACTTGGGGTTTTTAAAAGATTGGTCAATTAGGGCTCTCATGGGTGATTTCTCTCTGAACATGTTACTATTACATGCATTGTACTCTTCCCTCATATCTAATTTTATAAAAGCATGTTTTTTAAAGTATTATCAATGTGATGTTTATGTTGGTTTTGAAACAAAGGTTGGGGTTTTCTTAATGTTTATGAATTGAAAAATGTTTCTCATTGTTTATTTATGATTTTCATGCTTTAAATATGGTTTTGAACTGATGGGTGCTTTGGTATGGTGAATGAACTAGGGAATTTTGATTTTCCCAAACTTGTGGATTTTGATGTGGTTATATCCCAAACCCCATAACATGAAATTGGTTTTAGTTATGAGAGCTCTGGGAATTTGTAAAATCTAACTAGTCTTGAACTATTGCATGATATAAAAAGGTATATAAAATACAATGGTATGATTTAATGAACAAAAAGAGTCAGTGTTCCCCGATGTGTTTAAATGAACAAAGGGAGTTATTCTCTCCAAGTTATGGAAATTATTTTGGCATGACATGTTACCTTGGAAGTGTAGTTGGTATGGCGATACGAACATTGTATGCCTTAATGTGGAATGTGGTTAAATAAATAGGCATGTGTGATACTTGTGTATAATTGGGATATAATAATGGTTGTCTAGATGAGTAATGAAAGTGGAGGTCCGAGTAATCGACACTGGAAATCGAATTTGCCAATGCGGAGGTCAAAGTGTCTTGGGAGGTTCTATTCTACCTTATTATAATTTTTTCATGATTAGGGATGTTCGATTCCCCGATAAATCATTATATGATTGGGTGTTTAAGTTACATTGGTATATGTTGGAAGGTTTAAGTCCCCAATTTTCATGTATATGAGATTATTCTCTAATTCATGCGGCAACACGCACTAGGGCCAGACCAAGGGGTTAGAGCTGGGTCCTATATAGCCCGTGGATACTATTATCTGACGGTTGAACTACACAATCCAGGTTAAGGTTTTCAAAAGCATGTTAAGCCTTGTTCCCTATCCTGGTATGTGATATATATATATATATGCATTTGATTATGTTCATTGGATTCTGGGAATGATTTTTAAACTGTTGATCATGTCATTATGGTATCCTGTCCTGGAGTTACATTCTACCATTCTCCCCGCTAACCATCTTCGAATGTTGTATCCCTACGCAATGCAGGAACTGGTCATACTTCTATTTCTCCTACTTAGTGACTTGGATCCGGGATCAACTAGCGAGTCATATTGAAGTGGTGAGCTTCTATTCTTTAGAACACCCCATTTCATGATTATGGTTTTCTTTACATTTTGACTATTCCTTTGGATTGGGTTTTTGTCTATTGTCGAAGGCATGTCCTAGCACTTTATTGATATTCAGTTTTGCATCATAGTTTAGAAGGCTTTGTTTGGATTATTATGGCTATTGGGTGGCATCGACCGGTCGGTTGGCTAGTTGGCGAGTTTGGTTATGGACATGCATTTAAATATTCATAGACTATTGAACACTATCTTGTTATATGTTCAAAATTCAACCGACTATGGTGGGTGGTGTGTTTGATTTTTTATGTACAGTGGGTGATATTCGGTCTATTTGGGACTTGAGATACCCATCATAGCCTGGCCACGATTTGGGTCGTGACACAATTCCTCATTAATATGTATCATATGATGACGTAATTATTACAACCAACGAGAATGAGAATTTCCAAATCCAACCAATATACCAAAAATGTGAGCGAAAATTAACTCAATATGCCAACAATTGTTGAATCCGGTGTTATCCATTTGTCAATAGAGTAAACTACACAACAATATGCCATTGATACCACATTATTTCCAATTTAAGCCTTTTCACGGAAAAGATACAATCTAATAAACATAAATAAGGCCGACAATATCATATATGACCCCACACGGTCACACATAGCAAATAATATCTCAAAACCACCTAATAGCAACAACATAGGGCCCCACACGGACAGACATCTATTATAAAACCATTTCATGATCAGTTTGCACACCTATAACATGATTTTACACCAATATTAACTAGCTCAAAAAATATCAAAAATACAAAATGGATTTGATTTAGGTCTTAACCATAAACGTTAGTCGCTAATGTGCCCGGGTCAAATGGTCAAAGGCCACTAAAGCTGTCGTCCAGTAGCTTTAGTGCCTGCACTAGTACCAGCAACTTGCAAAAGTTTTTTTTGACCCAATAAACTCATCTAGAACCTTATGAACATGGTCCAATAGTGAAATTTAATTGTAAAATACGTGATGGGTCCAATGAAATCATCAAATTTATGGAAAAAAGTCATTATAAAAAAATCGACCCTCGGGGTCTTATTTACACTATTTCTAAACCAATTGTCAAAATGAGATACAAAAACCATAAAACCTCACCAACCATGTTATCACCCTCAAATTAGTGTTTTGGATCTATTGCTGCAATCCATTTTGCCATCCAACACACGGATCAATAAATGTTTACCCAAGTCAACTATAAAGTCTTAATAATAATCAAAAACCATAAGCTCACACAAATCACACCAACATGCATTAGGAATTGTGCCAATCATTCCTACACCCCAGAAATACCACAATGCAACAAAGAGGAGGGATAAAATGGTCAAATCACACATATGAATAGTTCACATTAATCACGAAAATTAGCTCATTACATCATCAACCAATAAGAATATAGTTCATCCTCAAACTAAGGGAAAGAGAAATGGCTGAATTAGCAAAAAGCTTGGGATAACAACCACGTATATCAGATTTAACCTCCCGAGTAGACTAATCTACAGGTCAATTCCATAACTTGTCCTTAACCACTAGAATATCTCTAGAATGCAATTTCTTAGCATTTTTAGCAAGAATGGAGATGAGATCCATAATAAAAGACAATTACTCATCTAACTGGACTGAATCCCAATGAATGACATGAGACTCACTCATAATGTAATATCAAAGAGTGTAAAAACAAAAAACTTGATGAACAACTGATAAATTGGAGGTAATCCTAACTTATAATCCATATCCCCAATAGTATAAAGGAACTCAAAAGGTCCAATATACCCGGGGCTAAGATTTACCCAGTTCCCAAACCTCATCACGCACTTAATGGGCAAAAAATAAAGCTAATCTCAAGGCACAAAGCCCATGATCCACATAGCACGTCTGCCTACTTTGAACCGCTCAGAGTATATCCTAAATTACAAAAACCCTATCCAAATACTCATAAAAACCAAACCCTATCCAAAGACTCATGAAGTAAGCCTATATTCAGGTTCAAACCTTAAAAACCTCAAACTAAAAAATTGGAGAGAGACAATGCCTAACATACAAAGCCTCGAAAACAGCCATCTCAATACTGGAATGATAGGTACTATTATATACAAACTATACCAGAGATGGATGTTGCTCCTTCTAACCAACAAAGTCCATCACACAAGCACAGTGCATATCTTCCAAAACCTAAATAGTCCGATCTAACCGATCATCAGTTCTGGGAGTGAAATATACTAAGATCAACCTGGGTGCCCAAATTCTCCTGAAAAGCTTCCAAAAGTAAGATATAAATACTGTACCTCGAGCAGAGATGACACACACTAGCACACCATGAAGATGAACTATCTCATGAATAGAGATATAGGCCAACCTCTTAGCACTAAAGGAAACCTGAATGGGAATGACAAAATCAAATTTGGTTAATCGATCCATGATGAACCAGACTTTATCTGAACTACAAGAAGTATGAAGAAACCCATTCATGAAGTCAATAGTGATTTGCTCATATTTCCACTTAAATGGGTAACCTTTGAGGCAAACTATCAGGCCTCAAATGCTCGACCTTCACCTACAAACAACATAGGAAACGAGATACAAAATCTGCGACATCCTTTCGCATACTACCCCACTAGTAGTACTATCTCAAATCATGATACACATTAGTCACTCCTAGATGGAAGGATTACTGGAAGAATGAGCCTCCTCCAAAATCATTCTAATCCAATCCCCCACTCTAGGCACACAAACATGACCATCAATCCTCAAAACACCATCAGAATCAAGTGAGGCTTTCTTAGCCTCATAGTTCAACACCTTATTCCAAATCACTCTCAAAGAAACATCATCAAATTGATGAGCCCAAATTTTTTCCATCAATAAAGACCTAGCCTCCATAAAACCCAAAACACACCTAGATGTCAAAACATCAAGCCTAACCATTTGGTTAGCAAAATATTGAACCTCTAATACCAAAGGGATCTCTAGGGTCAAAAAGTGCGCCTAGCTACCTAAGCTAATCAACCTCCAGGTCGAGGTAGCTACAACCACATTAGTCTTACCCGGATGATAAAGAATATTCAAGTCGTAATCCTTAGGTATCTCAAGCCAAAAAATCTGCCTCATTTTAAGATCTCTCTTGGTAAGGAAATAATAAAGTATACGATGATCTAAGAATATCTTACAACAGAATCAATACAAGTAGTGCCTCTACAACTTCAAAGCAACTACAATCGCGCACAACTCCAAATCATGAGTAGGGTAATTCCTCTCATGGGTAGGGTAATACACAATTACCTTACCCTCCTACATCAACACAACACCTAACCCAATACCCGAAGCATAACAAAAGATAGTAAAACCCACATCCTTTTTAGGCAAAGTCAAGATAGGAGTTGATATAAAGAAATCTTTGAGCTTTTGAAAGTTTACCTCACAAGCATCGAACCACCGAAAGAAAATCTTCTTCTGAGTCAACTTGGTCAACTAAGTTACAATAGATGAGAAATCCTCAACAAAATATTGATAGTAACCCACTAAACCTATAAAACTCCAATCTTAGTGGGAGAAGTAGGCCTAGCCAATCATAAACTACTAAAATCATAGTCAGATCGATCATAATACTATCTTTTTATCACCATATAACCCTAAGAAAAAATAGCCTCCAACAAAAACTCATACTTGGAGAGCTAAGCAGATAACTTCTCATTCCTTAACCTCTGAATCATAATCCACAAATGCTCCCCATGGTCAGTCGGACTCTCACTTTGAATAAACAAGGACATTAACTATAGATTTAATGACAAAAGAGTTGAGATACAGTTAAGATACCCACCTCATAAATTCCATAAATGTGGCAGGGGAATTGGTCAACCCAAAGGACATGAGCAAGAAATTATAATGATCATAAAGAGTCAAAAAAACTATTTTCAGAATATCTAAGCCTCTACTCTTGAGCTGGTGATATCTGAATCTCAGATAAATCTTCAAAAACATTAAAGCACCCTAACATTGATAAAAAAAAATCATTAATACAAGGAAAATCATACTTATTCTTAATTGTCACATTGTTCAAGTATTGATAATCGATACACATATGCATAGACCCATCTTTTTTATTCACAAACAAGATAGGCGCACCCCAAGGTGATATACTTGGTCAGATAAATCTGTTATCCAATAATTCCTACAACTGATCCTTTAATTTCTTCAACTCTGTTGGGGCTATCCTTTAAGGAAGAATAGAAATAGCTTTGGTGCCCAACTCAACTTAAATAACAAAGTCAATATCATGATATAGATGAAGCATCACTAGTATCATGAATATGAGCCAAGTAAGACTTAAATAACACAGTCAATATCATAAATATATTCTAGATATAGCCTGAATAGGATATCGTGTGATGCGCTCATACCCAGATCTACACTGAAAGGTGTAGTACGGGTGAGTACGATCCACATGTTCTCAGTAGGTATCATAGGCCGATTGAGAAAAGTAGAAAATAAAGCATATAAAATACACACTATGAGCACGCCAGCTGTAATTAGAAAATGTCCTAAATAGTAGCTTACCCAATCTCCATTAACAGTTCTACATTATATACATATACTAAAATACAAGTACAAGAAAGAAATACGATAGATAGACATCAAATTAAACACATCAACAGGAACTAATAAATAGATATAACATCGAACAAAAATATATCACAAAATGTACATAAAGTGTAAAAATCATTGTTGATGATGATGATGATGATAATTATGTGATACCTAAGGTTATCATACAACCTCCATATACACCTTTTGAGTTGTGCTTTTAGGTAGGACCTATTGGAATTTTGTCAATCCATAGACTATTGAATATCCAATACCAATATGTATAACTCCTCTCTAACACATACATCGATAGAGGGTTTCTAAAGATGTCATAGTTCCTTCAGACAAGCAAGCATTTATAATTTTTCAACTGTGGTACCAATTTTTCATAAATGTATGTGTTAAATAAGACATCAACCAAGCACAACATACATTAAAAGTAGGTGCATAAAGTATGAGAAAAAATGAGTATGATGATATATCAAAAGTTGTCGAACAACCTCCGTATATATCTCCCGAGTTGTGTTCCTGAGTTAGGACCCATGAGGGGTTCACTACTCATATACAATCCAATATCCAATACCAATACGATATCACAACTCCTTTCTAACACCTCGATAGACAGAAGATTTTTAATGATTTCACATTTTCTGTCAGAAAAAAACAAGGTTTCTAGTATTTCCACGGTGGTACCACTATCTTATGAGTGTATATGATATGAGGATATAATGCTCATAATCAATCATAATAAGAATTTTTAAATCCAACCAATATACTAACCATGTGACCCAAAATCCTCTCAGTATGCCAACCATCCATGAATTAAATGTAACCTATATGCCAATAGAGTAAAGTACACAATAATATGCCATTGATACCACATAATTTCAAATTTAGGATTTTTCACAGAATAGATACGAACAAATAAACACTCATAAGGCCAACCACATCATATACAATCCCACACTGTAAAATCTAGTAAATAATGTCTTAAAACCACAAAAACATAGGCGACACACGGGTACACCATAATAATAAAACCATTTCATTATCAGTTCCTACATCCATAACATGATTTTACACCAATATTAACTACCAAACTTAGTCTAATGAAATTTAAGCCATAAAAATCCTCGAATGATGGAATCCATGTACAAAAATCTCCAAAAATAAAGCCTTTTCCTCATGAATAGCCTCAAAATAAACTAAAAAATAATAAATACAAAATCAATGTGTCAGAATAACTCCAACAAGAACCATATTGCCTATTTATTGATCAGGGTCAAAATGGACCCTCGAAATGGATTTTAAAAAAGATGGATAAAATTATTATTTTATTTTAGAAATTACTGACTTTTTTCTATCTTGGAGCTCTCAATTTGGTGTGAAAATCATGGAAGAAATTGTGGAGATTTTTGTGGAGTTAAAGAGGGCAAATAGCTCTTAGGTCCCGCTAAAATGGTTACCTAATCGATTAAGCTGCTCTACTATGGATTAAGCGATCTAGAAGTTGGGGTTGGGTATCGCTTAGGTGACTCCTAGGCTACTTAAGTGATGCCCACTTAAGTGGACACAGTTATCAATTAAGCATCCTTTGATCAAATGGCCATGGTCGCTTATGTGACCATATTTCAGATATGCAAAGATCACTTAAGTGGTAATATCAGCAACCAATTGCACTGCATTTCTTCTGAGTCCAAACAAACTCCAATCGGATGCTCGAAAGTTATTTGGAACTGATGCCCGAAAATGAAATATGTTACCATACAAAATTGGACATTTCAGACTCAATGGAATCATTGAAACTTTGAGCTGAGATCATTTTGACTAAGTGTGAGTCCAACATCAATAGTTCCTTTTCGCTCAATAACACAAAATGAGTTTGGAAGCCTTGAGAATTGAACCAAGGGTACCACTAGCCTAAAATCATTATTTTGTAGCTGATGACATTGGAAGAATTTTATTCCAAGGTCTTCTACTAGGAGTTTTGGTCCAAGCATATATCTTAAACAATGAAAGCTCCAAAATGGGGAAATGAGCCTAAAATCCAAATAAATTGTCCAATAACTGAACAAACAGTTTTGGCAAGTCATAGATAACCTATAAAAGTTTTGGGAAGGCTTGAAATACTAAAAATACATTCAAATCGAAGAAATAACATAAAAAGTCATTGCAATATCCTTTAGAATTATGTTTGCGAAAGTCAATGGATAGAAAAAATTAATAAACTCAAAGGGATGAGGTAGTGGGCCCATATGCACTGAGCAAGACTTCTTAGTCAACCTCCAAGAACAAACCACACTTTCAAGGGATTTTGCCATAGGTATCCCTTTTTCAACAAATTTTCCTACTTTAATCCTCAAATAACGAAAACTCAACCTTAAACACCGAATGCCCTCCAACTAAACAAAAGAAGGTTGACGCTCGTAATCCGAACCATGACATACTAATACCATATCGATTCTTGTAAGATAAAATAAAAACTCATCCAAGCCACAAACAAACTAAGGCATGAGACGTGCAACCAACTCCAAAACCAAATATAACCCTTTTTTTACCTTTCCAAGCCTTCTATCCACTCCAGACCAAGCAGAAAATCCCTTTTTTCCAGTCTATGCAATCCCATTACATAAACCTCAAAGAATAAAAGTTGATCCTTAAAAAATCCATAATGGAAAGCACAAAATTAAACCTATAAGGAGCTACCTAGGCACATAAATGGAGAAAACCAATTTTTGCAATGTATGTTGAAGCTACAGCTAGTTTGAATGTCCCTCAAAACTAAAAGTCAGGAGTCGTAAGAACAAATACTCACCATTGAATAATCTACTCCAAAAAGTACCATTAATCTAGTAAAAAGCCATGCTGAGTAAAACTCTAGCATACTACACCTATTGACTAGATAATCTAAAATCCCATTGATAAATGAGACCTGAGGTCAAAGCTGAAGAAACCAATACCGTGCCCATAAACTATTATTTGGACACTTATCAACCATAATTCATCTGAACTAAAGAGGACCTAATAAGTAGGCAAGGAGTAGGCTTAACCAGCCTATAGATGAAACCCCAACAAAGGAAAATCTTAAAATGAAGGTGGCACCAAAACTCTACAACTTCCCACTAAAAATCTAAACACTAAAACTGAGTAACCCGATCTCTACTCTCAAAAAACCTAATGATGGGTAATCATCTACACTCTAAATTCGTAAGAACCTCCAAATCACCATTCAAAAGGAACAAATCAAAAACTAACCTAACTAATCTAATCAAATGCTAAATACCCAATCGACCTTAGTATCTAAATCAGACATATCCTTATTGGATCATGTTAGAGATAAATTCAAAATGTAGCTAAAGAATAAATCACCATGAAGTATAAATTACCACCTAAAAACACAAGAAATCAACTCCTTATTTGCTACAGGTATGAACCATCGAAGCATACACAAGAGATATCCAAGTCTGTAAACCAAACTAGTCATAGCTAAGACTCTAGAGATTCAAAGAACTGCAACCTTCGTAGGAAACTGGTCACTTCAGTACTCCACTTCATCAATAAGTACTCAACTACCATCTTACAAAGTGGTTATAGGAAAGATCACCAATCTCCAACTCTCTTAATTTTACCAAGACAAGAACCACATCACGGCAAGAACAAAGTATCCAACACCACACCAACACCAAGAGTAAATAATTATTATAAGATAAACGCAACCAACCTAAAATGCGTATCCAAGACCTCTCGACATAAACACTAAAAGTACTATCGAGCAATGAATTATTTAAATCAAAAGAATGGATCCTAAACTAGTTAGTCTAAAAAATAAGCAACATAACCCAATCGCTAATTTTAGAACAATAATAGAACCCTAGAAAGTCAATATACCTTCTTACCCATTCAATAACTAGTCTAGCCTCGCCAAGAGAAGATAAAACAACCAACCTCACCCCACTATAAGAGTGAAATTATCCAACCAAGCTACCCTCTCAAGCCAATAAATAAGAACAAGGATGAAAAGAAATTCTAACTCAATACTCCTAGTATAGTTCTCTACCAAGCAAGGATTGAAAAACTTAAAATGATGAAAATTATAATAACAGCAATATAAACATCAATATAAAGGATAGGTGTTACAAAAATCAAATCAACAACATGCGCCACTATAGGGCAATAAGAAGGCCAATATGCAAAGGTAAATGGCTCAAACCAATATGCTACACCTATGAGAAAATATCAATACTGATTTACACTATCCACTACTAAAAAAATCTATGAGGGTAGTAATAAAATCATAAACTCTATATCACGGCACACAGTAATTGATATAAATATGCCAACGATACTATCATTGATGGGTACGAAAACCATAATACACATAATTAAAAGATTTAAGGTAGGAAATTAAAGCATACATATCATGGAGAAATCAAAAATCATATACCTGACGGGTTTGAGAAAAAATGAATCTGAACGAGTCCAAACATGGATTGACCATCTGAATCACCAACTGTAGCACTAAATACACTACCTTTGACCGAATATATCACCCCACAAAAAAACTTGTCTGAATAAGTTGAATAACTAATAATCCCACTTCAGGGATACTCTCTAGACCAGTGATCGATCTCTATGCAATCATTGCAAACTTGGCAAAAACCACAGGTTAACCCCAATTGGCTAACCACTAATGCTAAGGGCACTCAAAAGTTAAATGATCATCCTACCTGCAATCACATCACACCTTAAGAGCTCTATGCTAGTGAGGAACATATGCTAACTATGTCTGAGTAACCAACTCGCATCTGGGGCATTCTTAAGACCAATGTACCTTCTCACCATAATAAAATCAAGCTCTTAGAATACTCCGAGATGCTACCCTTTCCAATATAGAACGATCACCATAGCTTGAAGATCCATATCGAATAATTTATAAAGTTCGACTATGAACTCTAATAAATCAAATTTAGGCATGCGAACTACTAGAAGAACTAGATGATAACCTTGGATATGAGGTATCTACAAAAAGATTTAGGATCCCCAATGCTAAATCTTGAAAGGGCTAAGTTACAGCTCCAACAATAAATATCAATGTACTGGTATGCTAGGTGAGGTTAGGTTGATATGCAGGGCTTATGCATATGAAGATAATCACTAAATATCATGGAATAACTGGAAGAGAGTACATGTAAAATTGAACCTATTGTGAATACTATACAATATCATGGAATAACAAGATGAGAGTACATGCATTACCAAGCATAAATCGTCTGTCTAAATTACTCTGAAGCTGAAGTATTAAATTTTTGATAATTGATTTTAGATGACTTGAAGTCATGATCATGTATAACTAAACTGAGTTCTATACTAAATCCTGAATGTTGAAAATTGTAACTGTAATTATGGGAGTTATTATCTTATCGACATACCTCGATTATAGACTAAGATGGGGTCGAATCTATAACTCCAGTTTGAAGGGTGTTAGTCGTGTCACGGGTTACTAATAGTAGATGGGTCAACCTTAATCTAGCAGGAAGACTCATGAAATGTATATGGTTACATCAACCCTAGTCTGCCAGGAAGACAATTTTCCCTATGTTGGCTATGTTGTTTTGTAACATAGGGACTAATACTAACGGTCAAACCCTCTGATGATAGGAATGCCCCCATCCCTGGGTTCGCTTGGTGCTGAATCCTACTCCTAACTGAATCAACACTGAGCTAATCATAAGAATGTAGTAGGCATGACGAAACTCACATTGATTCTATTGATTGATCATTTGCTACTATTCAAGATACAATGAAATCCTTCTATTCTGACTGGAGACTAGACAACAGCTAAATTTCAGGTATTCAATACCCCCAAGACTCGATAGCATAGATATTGAAATCATATCTCAACTCTGAAGGCATCACACATAGGTTATCATGCATAATTCTTTCACATAAAAAATTTTGGCAAACACCTAGGATACTTAAATCTTATACATGAGAATTAGCAATATATTTATATCATGAATACCACATTCAACACCCAAAATTCAAAGATTAAACATGGGGCTTACGTACATCAACATGTATTCTAGTTGATTCACATGAAACTCAAATTATTCTTGACTTAAAATCCACACAACATCTCATACAAGAATATAGTTTCATTCAAGAATGTAAATCATAATCTAAGTGCTTGAAAAAGAATTTCTAGAACTCCAAGGGTGGAATAAACCCAAGGATGAACCCCTAAACATACCTTGATTAATGAATACTTGGGGGTTATTGAGGGATTTCTTGTAATTTGAACTTGAATGCAAGAGGGGATAGGGTTTATTATTAAAAGAAAATACTTTTTATTTTTAGAAAATTGTGATAAATGAGGCAAAAATGTTGTTTTGGGAAGTAAATCTTATGTTAAAGTGAGGGGAAAAGACTAAAATACCCCTCTGGACTCGGGATTAAATGAGCTAAAAATGGCAAGTGATGCGATAGGCATTGCGCTGCATCGAGGGTATCGACGCGATTATCGACACATTGCATCAATGGTGACGACAAAATAGCCAGCACGACATATCCAAATCGTGTTGGCTTGTTGTTGTTGTCACCCTAATATGACTTAAATGATGTTTAAAATTTTTGAAACTCACCCGAGATGACCTATAGATAGACATGTTCATGAATTAATTTAAAAATCAACAATCTAAGGCCAAAAAGATCATAAATATACCATTGAAATATCGAGGCCAAATATTATACTAAGTGTCAACACTTTGCTTGAATTTTCCAAGTCTGGGACCCTTTTTTGGCATACCATAAAGGACTGAAATGGGCTAGGACTTTACGAGGTCTTACAATATCTCCCTCTTAGGAACATTCACCCTTAATGAGACTATTTAAAATGAGAGCCACTAAGGTACTGTCACTATACTAACATGCATAGCTGAAACATGACTGAATCTTGAGGCATGAAACATGACTGAACTAATCCATAAATGCGTGAATGATGTGACAATGATATCTAGTTGAAACTAAGCATGGGATAGATTAAATATAAATATACTATATCCTTAGGCTGAATCTGAGATTGCAGAGAAGAAATGAGGGCACTTAGTTCGCATGTCTTCTTCTGTTTCCCACGTAACTCCCTCAACGGACTAATTCACCAAAGAACTATGACCAAGTAAAATTCTTTGTTCCTTATTCTACGAGTCTAAAAATTAAGGATTTCAATTAGGAATTCTTTGTAAGAGAGACTATTCTAAATATCTACGCTCTCTGCGAGGACTACAAATACTGGGTCACCTATGCACTTCTTTAGTAAGGAGACATGAAACCGTTGGTGCACTGATGCTAAGTTCATAGGCAACTCAAGTTTATCGGATACCTTTCTGAAATAATTCAGAATCCTATGAGGACTAACATATTGGGGACTAAGCTTCCCCTTATTACAAAACCACTTCACCCTCTTTATGAGAGAGATTTTTAGATACACAAAATCACTAATCTTAAATTTAATATCTTTCCTTCTCACATCTGTATAAGATTTCTGTCAGCTCTGGGCTGACTTAAGCCTCACTCTGATCAACCGCACTTTCTTCAAAGTATTAACACCAAGTTAGGCCCCACTACCGTGGCCTCACCAACTTCAAACTAACTAATGGGAGATCTATATCTTCTCCCATAAAGAGCCTCAAACATAGCCATCTGAATAATGGAATGAGAGTTATTATTATATACGAACTCAATCAAAGGTATGTTGTAATCCTGACTACCCATAAAGTCAACGAAAGATGCTCTCAACATATCTTCTAAAGTCTAAATAGTCCTTTCTGCTTGACCACCTGTTAGAGGGTGGAAGGCTGTCCTAATATGGACTTGGGGTACCAATACCCTTTTGGAAAGCTTTTCAAAAGTGAGAGCTGAACTGCATACCTCTATCTAAAATTATGGACAACGGCACACTGTTTAACCTAAGCAACTCTCTATTATAGAGCCTGGCATAGTCCTAGGCTAAATAGGAAGTATGGACTTGTAAGAAATGGATAGACTTAGTTATCCGATATGCAATGACCCAAATTGAATCATATTGATGATAAGTACAAACCAAACCGATCACAAAGTCCATGTTAACTACTTCCCACTTCTATGTGGGAGTACTGAACTCCTACATGAAACCACTAGGTTTTTGGTGCTCAATGTTCACCAACTGATAAGTAGACCACTTAGCCATAAATTCTGCCATTTCTCTCTTTATCCCACTCCACTAATAGACTTCCCGCGAATCGTGTTACATGTTAGTGGCCCCTGGATGAATGGAGTAACAATCACCATGTGCTTTAATAAGAATTTGTTGTCTCAAATTATCTACACATGGCATACATAGCCTACCCTGTCAACGCAACACACCATCTCCCCTTTTAAAGAAAACCTCTACTTTTTGGTCTCTAACTCACTCTTTTAGCTTAGCAAAACTGGGATCTCTGTCCTGCTTTTCTTTTACCTTAGAAATTAAAGAAGACTCCAAACTATTCGGTACCCAAACACTGTACTCAGTCGAATCAACCAAGTAAACACCTAGTTTAGTAAGCTGATGAACTTCCTGAACCAACTTCTTTTTTACATCCTCAATATGAATAACACTACCCATGGATAACCTACTGAGGGCATCTGTCACTATATTGACCTTGCCCAAATGATACAGAATAATTCAGTCATAATCTTTCAACAACTCTAACCACCTTCTCTAATGAAATTTTAGGTCATTCTACAAAAATACATACTGCAGGCTTTTTTGGTCTGTGAATACATCAACATGCACCCCATACAAATAGAGCCTCCAAATCATTAAGGCAAACACAATAGCTACTAATTCAAGATAATGGGTGGGATAATTCTTTTCAAGGGGATTAAGATGCCTAGAGGAATATGATATAACCTTACCTCTCTGTATCAAAACACACACCAAATTAAATTTGGAAGCATAACAGTGTACAACAAATACATCTGAACCATCGGGTAATGTCAAAACTATGGTTGTAGTGAGTTGAGTCTTCAAATCCTGAAAACTCTTCTCACAAGAATCTGACCATTGGAACTTAACTTTATTCTTAGCCAATATGGACATGGGGGACACAATAGATGAAAACCCTTCAACAAACCGCTGGTAATATCAAGCCAAACACAAAAAACTCCTAATATTAGATAGAGATATGGGTCTAGGCCAGTTTCTCACTACGTCATTATTTTAAGGAACAACTCGAATGTTATCATCAAAAACTATATGACCAAGGAAATCTACTACTCTTAGCCAAAATTAACATTTACTAATGTAATACCCCAGGAAATTTTTTGTTTAAATTTTGTGCGTAAATGTGTTGGGTTTTATCTTCTAGAATGATTTATAAATTTTCTGTTTGAAATATCTTAGATTATGACCCACCATTGCGTAGAGTATCGAATAAGCTTTTGAACGGTATGTGCATCATCCAACACAGACACCCGAGTGACGAGTTATGAACATTCTAATCGAACTGTGAATAGTAGTGAATAGTAAAATATGCAGGAAAAAATACTGAGGCCTGGCGTATTTTTGCTCCAACTTTAAACAATCATAACTCCTTGTACATAATGATCTAGGTTATCTACTATATATCACCAGAAAGCTCTACGAGTCCTCTTTCCAATGAAATTGGTTTCATCCAATTTTTCAATCGAAGCAAAAAGTTATGGTCGATCTACTTCAGCCTATCAAAAGTGAATTTTTGTTCCAACTTCAAACGATCACAACTCTTCGTACACAATGATCTAGGTGAGATACTATATATCAATGAAAAGATACAAGAGTCCTCTTTCTAATGAAATTAGTTTCATCCAATATGAATATTAGAGTAAAACATTATGGTTGATCTACTTTAGACTATCAAAACAGTCCACCAAAGAACAGATTCAAAAAATTTTTTAGTTTTTAAGGGGCGTTTTGGTCATTCCCTGTAACGCCCTAATTTTCTGAACCAAAATTCTACATGTTGCTCATGACCCCAAAGGACCACAAACTAACCCATGACTGATATTTATATCTGTAAATTGCATAATATCTCATAAAATATGCAGAAACATGAACTGTAAGGTCATAAGGTTTAACACTCATACATATTTGAAGAATATGGTATATCAATACCAAAAAGAAACATAAATACTAAAGTCTGAACATCTAATCCGACATCTATTCTGAAAGCCTCTAACTGAACTGAATAAGGAGTTAATGGGACATGTCCCCAACTACTGAAATAAAGTGAAAATTGAAATTGAAATAAAATCATCATGTCCTCGAAGGATGAGGACTCATGTCTAACTCTGACTACTGATCCTGTAATCTGCAGCTGATTTGGAGCTCATGACTCTGAACCTATGGTGTAACATAAGAGAAAGCACCATAGCATAAATGCGTCAGTACGTCTGAATCTATTGAGTATATGAGTGAGGTAGGCTAAATGCAAAGGGTTATATGCACGGACAATACTGACTAATATGAACGTGAGAGTACATACATGCATACATAACTGTAACTGAACTCATGGAGATATGAACTACTGAGTCTGAATACTGACAACATGAGTGTACTGATAATGAGATTTTGAAAGACTGAGTTTACTGCTATT
>NC_061112.1:58274026-58288406 GCF_002878395.1 Capsicum annuum
GATATAAAAAAAGTAAAAACCCAATAAAATATGTACACATTGGAGGAACAAAGATATTGATAAAAGCATATTTTAGAGAAGGAATATATACACCAATAGAATTATATTTAGCAGATGATAGAATTATAAAATCTATAGAAAAAAAGTATAATAACTGTCATAAAAAGAAATTTAATATAACAAAAATTTAAATTTATAATAAGTGTGAATTATTCAGTAGCAATAACAGATAAAAATATACATAAATCATTAGTATTATATTGGAAAATATCAGGAATTGAACTAACCCTAGGAAGTCAAATATTTACAGTAAGATGTAAAAATCTATATGTATTAACAACAACACACAAAATAACAGGAATAAATAAAATTAATAAAATACAAATAGAAAGTCCTTTTGAAGAATTTGTAAATACAATTGATAATAATGATTATAGTTACAAAGACATAGATATAGAAGAAGATTTAGAAATAATAAATGATAGAATAAGTACAACAAAAAGAATAGCTCATGAAAAACCAGAATCAACAAGCTCATAAAAAAGAAGAAGTTATGAAACAACTTCAACAGTCAATTTAAATCAATATTACATAACAGGAACAATAAATGAGAAAGAATATTTAATACTCTTAAACACAGGACAAGAAGAAAATTATATAGCAAAATATCTAGTAAAAAGTGAAGAAATAAAATCTAATAGTAATATATGCCCAGATCTACCAAGGAGTCTAATAAACATTAAGGATACGGTAGCAAAAAATATAATAGGAGTAAGAAAAATAAAAATAAAATTTGAAATAAAGGAAGAAATGTAAAAGTCAGACATAATATTAGGAATAAAATGGTTATTAAGACATAATATTAGGAATAAAATGGTTTGAACAAGTAAAAACATAAAATATAAAACATACACAATTATCTATAACATATAATAAAGAAAAATTACTAATAAAAAGAGTTTTGACATGACATGAAAATATATGTACTTATAAAAATAATAGTAGAAGGATATTATAATAGGTATTATACACCTATGATAGATACAGGAGCAGAAGCAAACTCATGTAGATACAACTGTTTACCAGAAAGTAAATGGGATAAACTAAAAACACCAATAGTAGTCAAAGGATTTAATAATGAAGGAAGTTTAATTACATATAAAGCTAAAAATGTAAAAATATAGATATGGGATGAAATAATAATAATAATAATAATAGAAGAAATCTATAATTATGAACTAACATCAAAAGATATGCTTTTAGGAATGCCATTTTTAGATAAATTATACCCACATATAATAACTAAAACAGATTGGTAGTTTACAACACCATGTAAACAAAAAGTAAGAGCAAAAAGAGTTATTAATAAAATAAGAAAGAAAACTGATTGGATAAAAGGAAGTGAAAAATTACACAAAAGTTAGAAAATATAAAAAATACAGAAGACACAGTAGAACTAGTTGTATTTTCGATAAATAAAAAAGAAATAACTATATTTTCAGTAGATAAGGTAGAAATAATAAAGAAAAGATTAAGACAATTATACAGTGAAGATCCATTAAAAGGATGGAAAAAACATAAAACTACTATAAAAATTAAATTAATAGATAAAAATATATAATAACTCAAAAACCATTAATATATAATTTTGACGATTTAAAAGAATTTCAAATACATATAGATGAATTATTAGAAAATAGTATATACAAAAAAGCAATAGTTAAAATAATAGCCAGCATTTATAGTAAATAAACATAGTGAACAAAAAAAATGAAAAAGTAGAATGGTGATTGACTATAGAAATTCAAATACAAAAATTATGACATACAATTATCCAATACCAAATAAGATATTAAAAATAAGACAAATATAAGGATATAACTATTTTAGTAAATTTGATTGTAAATCAGGATTTTACCACATAAAGTTAGATGAAAATTCTAAGGAATTAATCGCATTTACGGTACCACAAGGATTTTATGAATGGAACGTATTACCATTTGGATATAAAAATACACCAGGTAGATACCAACACTTTATGGATAGTTATTTTAAACAATTACCTAATTGTATAGTATACATAGATGATATACTACTATATACAAAAACTAAATAAGAACATTTAAAATTATTACAACAATTTACAGATATAATAGAAAAATGGGGAATAAGTTTAAGTGAAAAGAAAGCCGAAACTATAAAAACCCAAATAGAGTTTTTAAGAATACAAATAGATAAAAGTGGAGTAAAAATGCAACAACAGATAGTACAAAAAATAATAAATTCAAAAGAAGAATTAGATACAAAAAAGAAATTACAATCATTTTTAGGATTAGTAAATCAAGTAAGAGAATATATACCAAAATTAGCAGAAAATCTAAAATCATTACAGAAAAAATTAAAAAAGGATATAGAATATAATTACAACGAAGAAGATAAAAAAACAAGTTCAGAAAATAAAAATACTTTGTAAAGAGTTACCAAAATTACAATTTTCAGACGAGAAAATGGCCAAAGGACCCCTCAACTTTTACCCCAAATTCCAACTACATACTTATACTTTGCGGGGGTCCTATAACCCCCCTGAACTATTTTAAAGTGGAATATTTACACCCCTAAAAGCTCATGCCCAGACATTGTTTCAGGCAGTGAGTTGCACTCGCTGCCACGTTATTGCCACATTATTTTTTTCTTTTTTACTCTAAAAATTAATTATTTAACTTTGTATATTTTATTTTATATATTTTACTTTTCTCTTTATATATTATTTCTCCTTAAGAAAACTTCTCTCTTTTTTATTCCCCATTTTGTTCCATTTTCTTCTGCAACTCAATTTCATTTATCTAATACTTAAATCAAACAATTCAACTCCACAAGAGCATAAACTAAACATTCCAATGGCTCGTATGTATTATCCCGACAATTCAGATACATTATGCTGACTACCTCAGCTGGTATCATGGACCATGAAGAGGCTAGGAGTAAAAATGTTAGTGGAAAGGTTCTTGGTTTCTTTTATTGAGTAATGTTGATGAGGATGAATACTTTGATTTTGCTGTTTGTTGCCCCTTTATATCCACCTTTTGGTGTTTTTGACGCTCCCATCAAATTGTAGTAGGGATTTTATTGAAAATTTTGAGACAATTATCAGATTTTGTTGAAAAATTTTGGTGCTTGTTGACATAAAAAAAAATCAATGGCTCATACAAAGCTCTGTTGTTACTGCATTGCAAGTAGAATGGTGGAATGTCGACGTAATTATTAATTTTTCTATTTTAATGAATTTAAGGTGATCCATTTGGTGTGTGTGTGTTGAAATAATACTTAATTGAGTTAATTTTTATGGAATTGCAGAATTTGGTGTGTGTGTGTGGAGTAGACATGGTGTTTTTTTGAAGAGAAGAAAGAAAGAAAGAAGTCAGAAGAGAAATAAGCATCCATGAATGTCGATGTAATTGTTAATTTTACTATTTTGATAGAATTGAAGGTGACCCATTTAGAGTGTGTATGTTGAAATAATAGTTAATTGAGTTATTTTTTATGAAATTGCAGAATTTGGTGTACGGGTGTAGAGCAATCATGGTGTTTTGTTGAAGAGAAGAAAGAAAGAAAGAAAGAAAGAAGAGAGAAGACAAGAAGCATCCATGGTGTTTTGTTGAAGAGGAAAGAAAGAAGAGAGAAGTGAAACAATACACAATTGAAAAATAAATTAAAAATTAAAAACTAGAAAATTAAGAGGTTAAAATGTCTTCACTCTCTCGAAGAGAGTGTGCTGCACCTTCTGTGCCACCTCAGCATTCAGGGAGGTATATATTCCATTTTTAAATAGTTCAGGGGGGTCATAGGACCCCCGCAAAGTATAGTTGTGTAGTTGAGATTTGGAGTAAAGGTTGGGGGTGCTTTTGGCCATTTTCTCTTCCCAGACGAAAATAAAAAATTTATATATATAGTAGAAGCAGATGCTAGTGAATATAGTTATGGAGGAGTACTTAAATATAGATATGAAGGAGAAAAATTAGAACATCATTGTAGATACTACTCAGTACGCTTAATGAAACAGAAATAAAATAGAAAATAAATGAAAGAATTAGATTCATTATGTAAATGTTTATTAGCATTTGAGCCATATATTGTATATAACAAGTTTATTGTACGAACAGATAATACACAGGTACGCTGGTGGTTAACAAAGAAAATATAAAATTCAGTTACAACGAAAGAGATTTGGAGACTAGTATTAAATATATTAAATTTTACATTTACAATTGAAGTAATTATGTAATACCCCGTATGTTTCTAAGCTAGGAGATGAGCCATTTTTCCTACGTATGAAACCTCTTATCCCATGAGTAGCATTTTAGTGCATGACTTAAGATGACTATCCTAGTGATACGATAGCTTATGATACATTGATCATGTTCATAAGAGTCACTTAAGGTATTACAAGCTAAGAGTTTTTGAATCCATCAAATTTCGGTGTTCGATTTTGCAAGCGTCATCTTTGACCGAGTATAACTTGATGTTAATGTGGTACTTCTTCATACTTCTACCCACTAAATTGTAGATAATTGAATTAGCTTTCCAACGATACTAATTTTGCCTTAATCCAATACCCGAGCAAAAATTTATGCCCTTTTTCGTGAGAAACAGTAAGGATAGACGATTGGTTAGGCGCCGCCCAACCCAAACATAGGAGATTGGTTAGGCGCCAGTTCTAGCTGCCAAAAACACTTCGTTTTTAGTTATTTTAAGGGTAATTAAGTCTTTTAACACTTCTTACACGTCCCTAAACTTAACCCTATGAAATATATAGCTTCTAAACACATTACAACCCTATTAACATCTCAAAGCTCATCCTCCAAGAGCACTAAAAGAGAAAAACAACTAGGGTTGCATAATTAAGCTTGAAGATCCAATTTCAAGGAAATTCCTCCGTCAATCATCAAGAACCTCCCTTCCAAGTTATGCATAGTGTTCATCCACGGATTCCTTTCGTCCGTGGAGTTCAAGAATCAATCTTTAAAATACAAGAGCTTGGTTGATTGTGGTGATATGATCATACCCATGTTGATGCTTGTTTGTTTTGCTATATAATAGTATCGTGACTGTATATCTCATGAAAGTTATGTTTTAGTTGAAAAACATGATCTTTAGATGGATTGATAGAATGCCAGTATGAAATCCACCTATGCCTTAAAGAATGCATGCAAGGTGTTCGATAAAATTCCTAGTATGTTAGAACTTCATATTTACATGATTTCATGATATCTAAATAACAAGTTCATGTTAGTCATACACTCTAATATGAATTTCCATGCAAATTTTGTGTTGTTATTGTTGTGGTATAAAGCATGTATGATAATGGAGATATAAATTATGTACACAAAATATATCCATGCTTTCCCTACCATGTTTGAGATGTTGAATAAATACATGAAGTATAATATCCCCAAATCATTACAATATGAACTAAATGTTACATGTTGCCGTTCCCTTATGCTTGAATGGTTTCCATGCGATTGCTATGAATAATATATGTTGTCGGAATGCCCATGATATTAGAATATGAGATTTATGACTTGATTATAAGCATTCCTATTCATGATAGTTATTATGATGACCATGTCCTTCATGAAATCCCCCACTCATGTATTATGGATTTTTATTGATGGTCGTATACTCAAGAAATTCAAATTGTATCAGTTTCTTTCCATCGAGTCCTGGGGGTAATTGTACCTAAAAAATATAGCTGTGTGCCTAGAGCCATGTCATGTTTTCACGATACTCTCAGTCAAGCCATGATCTATAGAATTCAATCAGTTATGTGACTCAGGAAAACTCAGAAATCTCAGTAATCTCAGTAGTCTAGTAATCTCAGTAATCTCAGTAGTCCAGTAATCTCAGTAATCTCAGTGCTCAGTAACTTCAGCAACCTCAGTAATCACTGTCAATCTCAATAACTTCAGTACTCTCAACTAGTCCTCAGAACTCAATACATTCCGTCAGTCATTAGAATCCAGTAAACTTAGTTTAGCTCTTCTAAACAATACCACTAGTATCAGTCGAATTAATCAGTATTATTTCAGCTAATCAGTTCAGTTTAGTTATTTAGTTTAGCTTAGTTTTTCAGTTCAGTGTCCTTCAGATGGGAGTATAAGTTAGCACCGAGTGAACCCAAGGATAGGAACTCACCCGCCAGTTCAGGGTGTGATTGTTAGTAGTCATCCTTGTGTTCTAGAACTACATAGCCAGCGTAGATTGAGACATCTTAACCTGTCAGATTAGGATTGATGAGGTGGCTTAACCCATCAGTTTAGGGTTCCCACCATTCTCATTGAGTACCTTCCAGTATAGGGTTCTCATAGCTGTCCTTACCAGTGGCGCGGTATTGACACACCTTCTGTCGGGGCAGAGATTGGACCCCAGCTTAGCTATTATAGCGTAATTGGGGCATGTCAGTTAGATTTTAGGACTATCAGCTATAGCTACCCAGTGTCAGTAAATAACTCAGATAGCTCTTCAGATTTCAGTATATCAGGGTTGTCAGATATAATCAACTCAGAAATAGAATGGAACTCAGATAGTTTCCTTCAGATTTATAGACTGTGAGATATAGTCATTTATGCTATCAATCACAACAGTTATCAAAACTCATGCTATCAGTACTCGGCTTTAGGACTGTCAGATAAAGTCAATCATACTAGTTCTTCATACTTTGAACTGTCAGAAACAATCATTCCTTTATCAGTAATATAGTATCAGACTCCTAGTATTCAGTAATACAATATCAGATCCATCACTTATTAGTGATTTACATATCAATATCAGTAAACTCAGTCTTTCAGAATCTCATTATCAGTACACTTATGTTGTCAGTATTCAGACTCAGTAGTCAGTATCTCTACGAGTTCAGTTACAGTTACGTATGCATATATGTACTCTCACGTTCATAACAGTCAGTATTTTTCATGCATATAACCTTTTTCATTTAGCCTACCTCACTCTTATACTCAGTACATTCAGACGTACTGATGCATTTGCGCTATGGTGCTTTCTATTATGTTGCATCATAGGTTCAGAGGCATGAGCTCCAAGTTAGCAGTAGATTCGAGGATCAGCAGTCAGAGTTAGACGTGAGTCCTCATCCTTCGAGGACATGATGATTTCATTTCTATTTCAGTATTTACTTTATTTTAGTAGTTGGAGTTAGTTGGGGACATGTCCCATCAACTCCTTATTCAGTTCAGTTAGAGACTTTCAAACTAGATGTCAGATTAGATGTTCAGACTTCAGTATTTATGTTTCTTATTGGTATTGTTATACCATATTTTTCAGATATGTATCAGTATTGAACCTTATGGCCTTACAGTTCATGTTTCCACATATTTTATGAGATATTATGCAGTTTATAGGTACAAATATTAGTCATGGGTTAGCTTGTGCTCCCTCGGGGTCATGAGCATCGTGTAGCATTTTGGTTCAGCGAATCGGGGTATTACAAACTTGGTATCAGAGCCTAAGGTTCAACAGTGTCCTAGGAAGTCTGAAAGCTGCATCAAGTAGAGTCTAGTACATGGGCGTGTTGTGCACCACACTTATGTGCAAGAGGCTATGAGATGTTTTAGGAACAGTTTCCTTCTTTTATGTCTCAAGATCGTTCTATAGCAAGTTTCTTTAAGGAAACCATGTAGATTCATATCATGTACCCCTCATGTTCACTTTACCTTACTTTCAAGGTAATAGAACCAATGAAGTTCAAAGTCCTAAAGAAAAGGCTTTCTCAGGCAGTCCTTACGGTCAGTTATGAGATTAGCAACAGACTCAAACAGTATCCCATCAGTTCATTATTGTTCCAAGGTCGTACAAATTTTATTCATGATCATGAGAACTCATTCTTGAACCTAGAAGTTTAGTAGTAATAGAGTTGGGATAGTATTATTCTATTTGATCAGATTATATATTCATGGGGATTAGATCAGTAGGCTTGAATAGTACAAGATAAAACTTAAGTTTATTGACTCAAAATTAAGCATGAAGGTGTGAATGTGATATTAGCAGTATATGAGGAAACAAAATCAGATCATGTGTTTAGTAAGATAGACAGGTGTTGTAAATAATGTAGGTATGTGATGGTAGATCAAGTACCTAAGCCAGGCCCTCTGATTTTAGTAGTAGAGCCAGTATGTATAGAAAGCAGTAAGGGAAGAAAATTCCAGACCCATTCTCATCTCAGTGTAGAGTTTTTCACTTCAGCTATCACGAAACCAACTCAGGCATTGCATACCAACTCTATGGTCAGGAACTATAATCATGTATGAATTCAATTTCCAGTAAAAGAGTCCCTTTTACTCTACAGTACGAGTCATATTCCATGAGAACAATCTACTTTTTCACACTTTTCATGGGATTATGTGTGCCTTCAGTTCCCAGTATAAGGGGTTAAGTTCCAGCTCCCTCAATATTCAAATCATTTTCCACGAGTACAGAAACTCTAAACTCAGGTCATGCAGATCATGACTCATGTACGCATATCATGATTTCCAGTATACTTAGCTTCTATGACTCATGCTATGCCCCTACAGATCAGATACATTTAGACTATGTTATGTATATCCTCAGTTCAAACCTTATTGGTAAATCCAAACTATTGATATTTTATTCCTCAAGTTTCAGTCATGTATCAAGTTTAGTATGTACCTATTCATATTTCAGGTCCTCCTGGTTTACTCCTCCAGTTAACTTTCCTTATGGAATAGTGTAGTGATGAGTAGTTATTTAGATAAGAAAAAATTGTTGCATGCTTACTTTGCATGAGGGTTTAGTTGTGAAGATAGGCTTGAATATCATGATAAATATGTAAGTAAGCGTCTAGCATGGGGTCATATTTAAAAGTTGGGAAAGTACAAAGCGTAAGTGTACATTTAGATCCTTGACTTATGTCAGTCCTCAGCATGTAGCCATCAAAAACTCAGTTTCCAACTCAATTATAGTTTCAATATCCAGCACTCAGTGATCAGTTTTCAGTCCTTGAATTCAGTACTTCTATACTAGCTATAGGCTTAGTTATAATGTGATCTTCAGTTTAGTAACCAGATTTGAAACTCAATTCAGTTCCAGACATGCTTGACCCTAGCATTCAGGTTGTCAGTACTCAATTATCAGTGTTTCAGTACCCCATTTTATAGAATACCTCAGATCCATGTCGTACGCTTGGTCTCGCATTTAAATCGCATTTAAAAATAATACAGACTTCATTAATCCATGCTCAGATACCTTATTCTACTCAGTTAGTCCTTATATCCTATGCATAAAACTCAAAAATCTCAGCCCAGCTATTCAGACTAAGTACAATTTAGCTTTTTTGCAGATCCAGTATTCAGCTAATAGTTATTCAGTTAATCAGATAAGTTAGTGTATTTATGCACTCGTGTTTAGCTCAGTTTATATATCATGTCTCAGTTTCAGATCCTAGCTATTCAGTCATAACTCAGTTCCGAGGTGTCTTGCGCATCGCCTTAATTTCTCTTAGTAGCTCATCCAAGTCAGTATCCTTTGAGGGAAATAGTATCCTAAGGGGGAGATACATCATACCCCCAAAATTTCATGACATAAACATGCTGCTATATTTTCTTTTCATGAATCCAGTTTAGAGAAGGGGTACTCATAAGTTAACCCTCAAACTCCAACTTCATTCGTATGCCTTTTTACAAGATTCAGTTAAGATCATGATATTTAGTATATCTACTACGTCCCAGACTTAGTTATGTTCTCATGTTTCTGATCATGCATATGGAGTAATTAATCTTAAACTTATCGGTGTTATCAGTTCAAGGTAACCGTTTTCCTTCAACTTACTCATTCTCATGTTCATATTTAAGTGCCAAATTTGGTATTTAGTTCCATGCTCAGTTTTCAGTTCAAACTTGATACCTTTACCATTGCATGTTCATGAGTAAGTTTAGTCATGAATTCACGCATTAGATATGTGTGATCAGCTCATTAGTACTTTTAGTCATGCATTCACGTATTATGTCAATCATATAATCATGGATCAGATATGCATGGATTCAGCCTTTCAGTTGTGCATCAGATATGCATTCTTATTTTGAGAAAACTTACTTTATTAGAATTCTCAGTCTTATATTCATGAATCAGTTTCCCATGCATCAGCATGCTCAGTATGTTATGCTCAGCTTTCAGTCATGCTAGTCATGAACCCATGTTTCAGTAGTGTATGTCTTGTACGTACTTCATTTTATCATCTCTCCCGTTTCAGTTAATTTCCATTCGAGGATGAATGTTCCCAAGGGAGAGATATTGTAATACCTCGTATGGTTTAAGCTAGGAGACGAACCATTTTTCCTACATATGAAACCTCCTATCCTGTGAGTAACATTTTAGTGCATGACATACGATGAGTATCCTAGCGATAATATAGCTTATGATACATTGAGCATGTTCATAAGAGTCACTTAAGGTAATACAAGCAAAGAGTTTTTGAATCCATCAAGTTTTGGTGTTTGATTTTGCAAGGATCATCTTTGAATGAGTATAAATCGATGTTAATGTGGTATTTCTACATATTTCTACCCATCAAATTGTAGATAATTATCTTTCCAATGATACCAATTTTTCCTTAATCCAATACCCGAGCGAAAAGTTATGCCCTTTTTTGTAAGAGACAATAAGGATAGACGATTGGTTGGGCGGCGATTGGTTAGGCGCTGCCCAACCTAGCTTAGGCAATCACTTGGGCCCTGCCTAAGTCAGTTCTAGGTGCCTAAAACACTCCATTTTGAGTTATTTTAAGGTTAATTAAGTCTTTTAACACTTCTTACACGTCCCTAAACTTAACCCTACAAAATATATAGCTTCTAAACACATTACAACCCTATTAACATCTCAAAGCTCATCCTCCAAGAGCACTAAAAGAGAAAAACAACTAGGGTTGCATAATAAGCTTGAAGATCCAATTTCAAGGAAATTCCTCCGTCAATCATCAAGAACCTCCCTTCCAAGGTATGCGTAGTGTTCATCCACGGATTCCTTTCGTCCGTAGAGTTCAAGAATCAATCTTTAAAATACAAAAGCTTGGTTGATTGTGGTGATATGATCTTACCCATGTTGATGCTTTTTTGTTTTGCTATATAATAGTATCGTGACTGTATATCTCATGAAAGTTATGTTGTTAGTTGAAAAACATGATCTTTAGATGGATTGATAGAATGCAAGTATGAAATCCACCTATGCCTTAAAGAATGCATGCAAGGTGTTCGATAAAATGCATAGTATGTTAGAACTTCGTATTTACATGATTTCATGATATCTAAATAATAAGTTCATGTTAGTCATACACTCCAATATGAATTTCCATGCAAATTATGTGTTGTTATTGTTATGGTATAAAACATGTATGATAATGGAGATATAAATTATGTACACAAAATATATCCATGATTTCCCTACCATGTTTGAGATTTTGAATAAATACATGAAGTATAATATTCCCAAATCATTACAATATGAACTAAACGTTACATGTTGTCGTTCCCTTATGCTTGAATGGTTTCCATGCGATTGCTATGAATAGTATATGTTGTCGGAATGCCCATGATATTAGAATATGAGATTTATGACTTGATTATAAGCATTCCTATCCATGATAGATATTATGATGACCATGTACTTCATGAAATCCCCCATTCATGTATTATGGATTTTTATTGATGGTCGTGTACTCAAGAAATTCAAGTTGTGTCTGTTTCCTTTCATCGAGTCCTGGGGGTACTTGTACCCTAAAAATATAGCTGTGTGCCTAGAGCCATGTCATATTTTCATGATACTCTCAGTCAAGCCATGATCTATAGAATTAAGTCGGTCATATGACTCAGGAAAACTCAGTAATCTCAGTAATCTCAGTAATCTCAGTGCTCAGTAACCTCAGCAACCTCAGTATTCAAGTCAACCTCAGTAACTTCAGTACTCTTAACCAGTCCTCAGAACTCAGTACATTTCGTCAGTCATTGGAATCCAGTAAACTTAGTTTAGCTCTTCTAAACAATACCACTAGTATCAGTCCAGTTAATCAGTATCAGTTCAGCTAATCAGTTCAGTTCAGTTATTCAGTTAAGCTTAGTTATTCAATTCAGTGTCCTTCGGATGGGAGTATAAGTTAGCACCGAGTGAACCCAAGGATGGGAACTCACCCGCCAGTTCAGGGTATGATTCTTAGTAGTCATGTTTGTGTTCTAGAACTACGTAGCCAGCATAGGTTGAGACATCTTAACCCATCAAATTAGGGTTGATGAGGTGGCTTAACCCGTCAGTTTAGGGTTCCCACCATTCTCATTGAGTACCTGCCAGTATAGGGTTCTCATAGCTGTCCTTACCAGTGGCGTGGTATTGACACCCCTCCAGTCGAGGTAGAGATTGGACCCCAGCTTAGCTATTATAGCGTAATTGGGGCATGTCGGTTAGATAACTACTTCCCACAATTTCAGTTACAGATTTTAGGACTGTCAGCTATAGCTACCTAGTGTCAGTAAATAACTCAAATAGCTCTTCAGATTTCAGTATATCAGGGTTGTCAGATACAATCAACTTAGAAATAAAATGGAACTCAGATAGTTTCCTTCAGATTTATGGACTGTGAGATATAGTCACTTATGCTATCAATCACAAAAGTTATCAGAACACATGCTATCAGTACTCAGATTTAGGACTATTAGATACAGTCAATTAGACCAGTTCTCTATAATTCAAACTGTCAGAAACAATTATTTCTTTATCAATAATATAGTATCAGTCTCCCAGTATTCAGTAATATAGTATCAGATCCATCACTTATTAGTGATTTACATATTAATATCAGTAAACTCAGTCTTTCAGAATCTCATTATCAGTACACTCATATTGTCAGTATTCAGACTCAGTATTCAGTATCTCCACGAGTTCAGTTACAGTTACGTATGCATGTATGTACTCTCACATTCATACCAGTCAGTATTTTTCATGCATATAACCCTTTGCATTTAGCCTACCTCACTCGTATACTCAGTACATTTAGACGTACTGACGCATTTGCGCTATGGTGCTTTCTCTTATGTTACATCATAAGTTCAGAGGCATGAGCTCTAAGTCAGTAGTAGATTCCAGGATTAGCAGTCAGAGTTAGATATGATTCCTCATCCTTCGAGGACATGATGATTTCATTTCTATTTCAGTTTTCACTTTATTTCAGTAGTTGGGGTTAGTTGGGGACATGTCCCATCAACTCCTTATTCAGTTTAGTTAGAGGCTTTCAGACTAGATGTTAGATTAGATGTTCAGACTTCAGTATTTATGTTTCTTTTTTTCGTATTGTTATACCATATTTTTTAAATATATGTATCAGTATTGAACCTTATGGACTTACAGTTCATGTTTCCACATATTTTATGAGATATTATGCAGTTTACAGGTACCGATATCAGTCATGGGTTAGCTTGTGGTCTCTTAGGGTCATGAGCACCGTATAGCATTCCGGTTCAGCGAATTGGAGTGTTACAAATTAGTACTAAAAAAAATATTATTGCGGATAATATCAAGACAAAGCTACACAGACTGATATAATAGAAGATGATGCTTTAGAAAAATACTTAAAACCCTAACTACGCTTTCAATAAAAGTGGACAGTATGGGTAATGAAATAGAAAAGCTAAGGACTAATAAAGTTAAACTGAAGTCTAAAGCTATGAATCAGCTAACTCAACAGTGTGTAGAGCTATGTTGACCGGAAGACATCAAAATTTCAGAGCTAAAAAGAGACGTTGGGATACTCCATAAAATCCATAACGTTTATCAATCTACAATTACAGGTATAAGCAAAGGAGTTAGTGCACAAAGATATCAGAACATGTACATGAATAAGATATTTGAAAAACTATTTATACCAAAAACACAAAAAGACCCCTTGTACATAACCCCACAAATTACCACATATCGAGAAAGTTTGAACTAAGATAAAAAAGCCTATAACCACATAACCCGAGCACACATAGAAAATATCCACAAAATACAGACTTATCTAAACCTTAAACCCAGAGCCACAGATATCCAAGAACCAAACACAAACTATATAACCCAAAAATTACAAGGTTACAACAAGTTAATCGCACTACCGAAAACCAACCCAAGCTTAGTTAAAACTTATTTCAGTTATGGATTATTAAATACTGTATATACCCATGAAGGAAATGAACTAACAGATATACCAGAATTATATAGAGCATTCACCACTTATAAAAGAATAACCAAAGGAAATTTATTTTTAATAAAGTTTTATACTGCACCAACAGAGATATTATATGACGAGATCAAACCAGTTATACAAATTGTAAAA
>NC_061112.1:58288506-58369030 GCF_002878395.1 Capsicum annuum
CCACATAACCTGAGCATACATAGAAAATATCCACAAAATATAGACTTTAAACCTTAAACCCAGAGCCACAGATACCAAGAACCAAACACAAACTATATAACCCAAAAATTACAAGGTTACAACAAGTTAATCGCACTACCGAAAACCAACCCAAGCTTAGTTAAAACTTATTTCAGTTATGGATTATTAAATACTGTATATACCCATGAAGGAAATGAACTAACAGATATACCAGAATTATATAGAGCATTCACCACTTATAAAAGAATAACCAAAGGAAATTTATTTTTAATAAAGTTTTATACTGCACCAACAGAGATATTATATGACGAGATCAAACCAGTTATACAAATTGTAAAAAAAGGATTAAACAAAGATATAAGTATACCGAAAGATATTTTCCAGCAACTAGAGATACCTAAAATCTAGATACCTAATTTTTGTGCAAATAAATGACTTATTGGAATAGCTACGATTATTCAAGAATTAGCAAATAATTATATTAATGGAAACCCAATATGGAGCTATTATTCAAGAGATCATCAAATGATTTATTCAAATTCAAGAGAGCTACGACAAACAGATACGGAAGATACTAGACAATGGATTCTGACATTGCTGAACCCAGAGAAACAACCAACTACAAGAGCAATTAAGAAGGGATTTATTTCAAAAGAATTATTAATAAGATATTACAAGATAATTGGACACAAATATCCAGACCATCAATGTTTGAGATGTAATGGAAAAGATAATATTATTTCAGAAGTTCAACTGGAATAGAAGAATATAAGGACAACAACTGAAAGATACACGACAAAAGATAAAAAAACACGGAGCAGTAATAGAAAGATAACAAGACAGCAATAATAGAAAGATAAGAAGACAAAAGCATTAAAGTGAAGAAAGAGACATATGGAAGATCAAATAGTTTTTCTTGACTTATTTACATAAGTTAGGCCATTATGTAAGAAATTGTATAGTAAGTCATTATTGGTCTTAACTTTTTAGGACCTATTGTACAGGTATAGGTTTTTTGACTTTTTAGTATTATTAGTTCGAAAATTAAATTATTACTTTAGGATACGTGTAAAGTAGCAGATAGTTTACGCATTTTCTTTTAGGCTATAAATATGTAAGCCTTTGACAAGTTAAAGGAAATACTTTCATGTGCTGAAAGCAAGCCTTCCCTCTTGTACACAATTTTTTTTTGAATTTTTAATTAAAAACAGATATATTTCTAAGGAAAAGCTATGGATAAACAAAGTCCAGAATTATCAAACCTACCAGAACAGGTATATTTATTTACGATTATGAATAGCTAAATTCATAAATTCCTGAAAATCATGATATGATAAAATAAGTTCATGATAGTTGCTTTATAGTAGAATTATTCGAAGAATAGCATGTTAAGAAGTTTATTAGCAAAGTGGAAAAGGAGAAAAATTCCTAAGAATTATGACATCCTAAAGGTAAAACCGGTGAGGCAAGAAAGCCGTGATAGGGGAATAGCTAGAGTAGAGGCGTTGTTTAAGTAAAAAGTATCCAGATTACCATGCAAATAGTGACTGAAGAACATGTTATTTAAGAATAATCTAGTATATAGTAATATAAAATGATCATATTTTGTTGTGTATTATTGAAGGAAATATTTTGAAAAAGCATCAAATGAAAAATGAATACTTATTTAACTGACGAAATGGTAGATAAATTTAAAATACTTATTTTGTATGTACTTAGGGATATAGAAATTGTAGATATAAGAAAAATCATATTAGAACAAATATTTGATAAATATTTTATGACTAGAATAAATTACATACCACACCTACCTACCTACTCTTACAAATATCTATATGCCAAACCTACACATCAACCGTGATAAATTACGTATATTTAGAATATTAGAAAATGGACATGAAAAATATACAATTAATAGAAAGACTAATGAAAACAAATCTAGAAAAATATATGAAAACTAAAGATACAAAATATATGGAATTCCTTAATGGAAATATAAAAGAATTATTAAGATTTAAACAAACAACCGATAAATATTATGATAAAGCATTTAATAAACCATAAATTACTAAAATTCAATTCCAAGTTATCCAAGTTATTTGTAGAAACCTAATCATCATATGGAAAATATGACAAGCTATATATTTGATGAAATTAAGATACTTGTTTTATATATCATAAAAGACGTAGAAATAGAAGACATAAAGAAAATAATATGGGAAAAAATATTTTATGAAGAATCGTTAAGTCTAGAATGGTTAGAAGAAATGCATGATCTTAGCTTATATTGTTCAGATAGTTATTACTCAGATAATAATAGTTATTATTCAGATGGATATTATACAGATTAAAAATGTTAGAATATATAAAAAGAGTTAGAGAAAATCAAAGTTGGCTATACGAAGAAATTAATTATAGAAACCAACTCAGAAAAGGAAGAAAACAATTAAAAGAAAGATTAATTTGGATAGGTAAAACCATGAAACAACTAGAATTAAAAGACAGTTTAAAATATGATTTAGACATAGAATTATTCATAGAAGAAAAAGACAGGATAATTGATGAAATAGATAACCTAGAATTTAATATCAGATATAGTACAATTAGAATAAATTATTACAAAGAAATTTGCAGTATTACAACTACTTTAAGATAAAATGATAAACTATAAATATTTAAAATATTGGTGACAAGATATGGAAGAAATAAAATTAACAGAAATACTTATGAAAGAGAATTTAATTGAATATTTTAGAACAAAAGATATAGAATATTTAGAATACCTTCAAAATAATATACAAGAATTAAAAAGACTAAGAGAAAAAACTAAAGAATATTACAGTAAATCATTTAATCAAATACCATTTAAACACCCCCAACATATGAACATCCATAAAACTAAAATAAATAAATTAAAAATAAAAATATTTAGAAAAGTTAAGAAATATCCACACACAAATAAAAATAGATCCATTAGAGTTATAATAGATCTATTTAAGTTATCCGATCTATTTAAGTTATCCGCACCCCTTACAATTGGTATTGAGTTAGAGAAAAACAAAGTTGGCTATACGACAAAATTAATTATAGAAACCCAATCTGAAGCTGTCAATCCCCAATTCTTATCCAAATTCAAAATTCAAAAATTTCTATTTATTTTCCCATTTTAACCCTTTATTTTACTCTAATTTCTATCCCACAATTGTTTTTATAAATGGACAGTGGTTGAAGGTTCAAGGTATTGAGGGTTTTGGGTAAAAATTTAGTGATTTGGGAGGTGCATGCTTCTAATTCCAAGAAAACAAAACTTGCAAAATTATACACTCAAAATTTGGCAATAATTATGGAATTCTGATGAGTTAGAATCCAAAATTCAATGAGCTCATCTAAATTCTGATGAGGTTAAATCTCAATTCTAGTGGTGGAAATTTAGTCTAAAAGCCTTGTTGTCCCAGTTCCTTCCAAAAAATATAAAAAGGTTTTGTCCACTTTTCTTCTAGATTATGAATTTCATTGGCGTTATGAATTCTTCTGCAATCAGAGTTGGTTAAATCAATATGAAATCCTGTTTATTTGTTTTTGAGGGCTTTGGATTGAGAATTATAATTCGTCCATCAAAACTATGTTGTGATTTTTTGACAAGTGTTAAAGTTGAGATTTTCTTGAATTTTTACTTGTTTCCTTACTGATATGTCTTGAGTATGTGGTTTGTCGCATTTTCATCATGTTTTAAACAAGTCGAATTTGATTGCTTTTACTCTGTGTGAGTCATGAATTTGAGTATATTACTAGTTAAGGACTGCTTCAAGGATAGTATCGATTTTTCATATCAAGTAAGATCCGTAAAAGCAAGAAGCTTTTTTTTGCTTTACTCAAGGGCTTTCCCATTTTTTCCTTGAGTGATTAGTAGTTATTTGTTTTGACTTTCCCGATCGGTTTGTCCCTTACTTTGTTCATTGTTGCTCATTTAAAAATGTTTGAATACTTGATTTGAATTTAAAGTTTTCCCCTTTGGTTCATAATATCAAATACGGCAGCATCAAAAGATTTCAAGAAGTAAAAAGCTTCTCTTCATATCTTTGTTTGTGTCTTGAAACTTTATTTGGTTGAGAAGTGTAAGGGACTTTCTTTTAGATTATCTAGTGTTGATCTAAAATATAAATCTTGAGAATTAAAAGGATTATTCCCATAGCCTAAATTTGATTCTTAAAAGCACACTCTAATCCCATTTTTATTTGCTAGGAAGGCTAAAGTCTAAGCAGATTCTCAAATTTTAGGCCGTATTGATTCGAACTGTAGTTATTAAAAGTTTGTTTCTTGGGATTATTTATCCATATTCAATATAGATAAGATGTCCTTTCTCTTTAAGTGTCTTATTTGGAGTGCAACTTAAAATTCAAGCAAAAGAGGAGTATTTCCTTTTTCCTTGTGGATTTATAACTCCTTAAGAGGTGAACATTGCTTAGCAAAAACTTCATCTGTGGTCTATTTTGAGATGGTAGGCAGACTAGTAAAGGTTTGAAATTTTAATGGACATCATGTATTCAATTCAGATTTCTGAGATCACCTCTTTTGCTGCTTGTTGTTCAGTTCTATTTGTCCATACCAGGTAAAGCGTGAGATTTTCCTTGCCTTGTTTGTTATTGTAATGTGAATTGCATTTGCCAGAAAAATAGGTTGTTATTTCTTCTTGTGTACTAATAAGAATTAGTCCTGAATGATTGAGGTTATTACTTTGATCATTTTTGGGTAATAAAAATTGCTTGCATGATTTTCCCTCTAACATGGCTTTTAGGCAATCTTGTGTGTTAAGCAAAAACTATGTTATACTGACTGAATATTTTGGATAGTAAATTAATTTATTGCTCATATCGTATAAGTTGGTACTAATTTCGTGCACTACTTTTGATGTATATGACATTGGTACAAGTCCATGCAGACTTATACTCTCTTCCTTGCATACTTCATAATGGGCCAAGGAGGCCTACACTGCATAGACTCAACCCTCAAAGCTAAAAAAAAAGGCACAAAATTGCAAAAACCCGGATGAGGAAGGTAAGCTAATACACAAGGTCGAAGACGAGGCATAATAAATAGAAATAGGCTAAAAAAATTGATCAAAACTGAGAATTAAAGACGGCCCGGTCCAAAAGGGGTCAAACCCCATTTTTTTCGCAATTTTTCTCCTTTTATTTTTTTATTTGTAATTTATATTTGTATATTTATTTGTAATTAAATCTTAAATTTGGTTATTCAGAAATAAATTCTATTCAAGTTATCACTTCAGCTTTATCTTTAAATTTTTCTTTCTTTATCATTTGTCTCAGGGTTTACTATCTCAGATCAATAAGCAATAAATTTTCTTTTTGTTGCTTCATAATATGAATCTTTGAAAATAAAAATGGAATTTTATTTCGTTCATGTGTCAAATAGGTTTACTTAAGTTAAAGAACTCTACTCAATATAAGAAATTATTTTTATTAAAATCAAAACTTTTGCAATAATTTAAATATCTCATAACTCGTTTAAATTTGTTTTTCTTCAAAAATTCTTATTATTCAAATAAATTTATATTTTTAGTAAAATTATTTGCTTTCTCTTTTCATGAAATAAATTTTTTCTCTTAATTCGATTAAGAAATCGATTTTAATTTAACCTTCTCATTAGGAGAATTTTTCTTTAAAGTTAAATGAACTATACTTTCACTTGAATAAAATGAATATCATATTTTGAAAATGAATTTGAAGATTTTACAAAATAAGTCATGATTTCAAAATTAGTTAAATTGTCGTTTGATCAACCTTTTTAATGGACGCTTCTTGAGTTCCTAAAAAATCTTCTCAAGGGATTATCTGAATTCTTACCTACTCTCTCCATTTCAAATATTTTTTTTTAAGATTTTGAAATATTTTAGTTTTTCTTGATATTTTCTTAAAAAATCAAGTAGAGACTATATATTCTTAAATTATTTCAAAATTTTCTTGTAGGTTTTGAAATAATTTGAAAATTCAAAAACCAATGTTTTTCAAACCTTTGAGCCTAAAAGGGATATAACAATAGACATCGCACCCTAGTCTAAGCTCGTAAACTAATCCCTGAGATGATCGTCCAGGCTTTAAGGTATATACTTCTCCCAGAAGATCAAGCTGTCTTGGATTCCATATAACCTCTCCACCACTATTTGGTTGCTTGATCAAACTAAAAGGAGGAATAATCCACACCATGCACTTCCACTAGGCCTAAATTATGGAGCATCTCCTCGAAACTAGTCAAAAACTCAAGAGCATCCTCTCTTCAGCTCCTTCAAAACCAGGTGGTGTCAATCTTAGAAATCTACCAATATTTTCTGCTCTATGGTAGTCATAACTGGCTGAACTACTATCGATTGTGGAACTACCGGTGCTGGGGGAACCTCTACTCAAGAAGCCGCAGCAACAAGTTGTGGTCCTAAATCAGTTCCACTCTGGTATGCTGATTGATCCCCACTCGACGGTGTACAACCTACTAACCCCAATAAATGTAGCAAGGAATCTCTAAGAACTGAGGAAAATATAAATTCTAGTAAGACCTGAAATGCCCCTGCCTCACCGGTCCCTGAACCTTTGGAGCTACCTATGGCTTGGGAGCAATAATAGGGTCTGTTGAAGGCTCTCTAGCCTGAGCCTTGGTTAGTAATATAGCTCTATCCTATCCTCTACCATTGTGTTGACCTCGACTTATGATGGGTAACTGACTGTAGGCTTGAAGTCTTCATTATCCGCTAATGTAGCTCGCATCCTAGCCATCTATGAAAGAGTGAAACAATGAGAATTTAGAAACTAATATAGACTCAATGCACAAAAATGAACAAAGAAGGTGAGATTTTTTTAAAATATCTTGTAGCCTCTAGAAAATAGGATACGAATGTCATGATACTGGTCAACGGGACTCTATAGGACACTTTCTCTTATATCAACAATACCCATAAAACTAGGCTCTAATACTAATATGCCACGACCTGGTTTCTTAAATTATGATGTTGCTAACTTTAACTCACCAGTAGGTAAGCCAAATCAAATCCTAAAACATCACGTAATGGGCTAAATAATGAAAGATAAAAGAATACAGAATATACACATGCAATAAAAGTACTGAGAAGCAATAAATAGTATAATGCCTTGAGTCTATACCCTGGGCGTCACATGGTGCTTACAATTTAGAAGGATCACAAGCTAACCTATAACTGGTAGCTGCTATATACACTACATAATAATATTGAAGTAATGCAAAAATTGGGCTGAAATTGCCATAAGGTTCACAACTAAAACTGAATACTGGCAAATAAATACTGAAAATTGAATATCTATCTGAAATAGTCTAGTCCAAAAGCCTCTAACTATCTAAATGTAGAGTTGATGGGATAAGTCCCCAACTAACTCCGACTATTGAACATACTGAACTACTGAAAAAATTAAAATGATAACTCTGTCCTCAAACTATGAGGACTTACCACTATATCTGTTGTTAATAGTCTGAGCTACTAAGTATAGTCAGGAGCCCGTGCATCTGAACCTATGATATTAGATATCATAGTGCAAAAGAAAAAATATACGTTAGTACTTTGAATGTACTGGTATGCTAAGTGAGGTAGGCTGATATGCAAGGGTTCATATGCATAAACAATAACTGGCTGAATAATATGGATATAACTGGAAGAGTGTACATACATAACTAAAACTACTGAAACACTGATTATATAATACTGTGCATATAACTACATATACTGTAACTGAGATCATACTAATACTGGATACTAAGTTCTGATAACTAAATGGCAGATATCTGAGTTTTTTTGATAACTGACTTACTGATAGCTGGGTGACTGTTTTTGATAGTCTTGATCCTATAGAACTGAACTGAGTTCTATACTGAGCTGGGTGACTGTGTCTGACAGTCCTGATTCTGTAGAACTGAGCTAAGTTCTATACTAAGTTTGAAACTAAAACTGTAATGGTGGGAGTGTTCATCTAACCGACATACCCTAATTATAAACTAAGTTGGGGTCCAACCTGTAACCCTAGTTGGAAGGGTGTTAGCACCTTGCCAAGGGATACTAATAATGGTTTTGAGTTAACCATATCTGGCAGAAAGATAATTCATCAACCCTCATTGGTAGGAAAACTCGTACGAGATGTATCAACCCTTGTCTGGAAGGAAGATATCTAAGCCTACGCTGGCTACATAGTTCTGTAACACAGGGATTGCTACTAAGGGTCAAACCCTCTACTGGCAGGAATTCCCCCATCCCTAGGTTCACTCAGTGTTGATTTCTACTCCCAACTGAATAGACACTGAATTGATTTCTAAACTGTTCTAGGCTTGACTGAACTACTACTGATTGTAATGTCTAACTAATCTGGACTGAATTTTGTAACTGACTGAGTACTACTATGTATGACATTACTGAGACTATTCAGTAGCTACTAAAATTCTAGATAAACAGCTAGATTTTGGGTATTGAATACCCAGGACTCGATAGCATTGAAAGTAAAATATAGCATGGTCATAATAGCATAACAATAGCAGCTTGTTAACAATGCTTTCATTTAGACCTTTTTTCAAATACTTGAGAGGCATGAACTTGTGAACATACTATCATGTCCTGATTTCACCCTTCAACTCACATAAATATTTTATCAAACACTTGGGGAGCATAATTATACACATAATAATAATCAACATGCAGGCATCATGCTCATAATCCCAACTCACAAATTCAGGGGGCTTTTAACATAAATCCACATAACACTACACACATATTAATTACTTCACATGAAACTTGTAATAAATCATGGATTAGAAACACAAATAATATCATAATCATGAATAAAATTGAATTCAACATGAAATTCACGAAATAAATCAACTTGTAGTTTTAAAAGAGGTTCTTGAACTCCAAGGGTGGAAGAAAACCCTTGGATGAACGCCTAACATACCTCGGTAATCAAATTTAGGAAGATTGATGGTGTGTTCTTGAAGCTAGAATTTGAAATTGGATGTCCTAGGATTTGTTCTTGAGAAAATTTGAGAGAGAATGAGTGATTTAGCCTTTAGGATAGGTTAATCTCGTATTTTGGTGGCTGAAAAGGGATGAGGAAAGACCCAATTACCCCTCTGGACGTGGGTTTTTAATTACTAAAAATGTGCCTAGTGACGCGTATACTGATGTGCCATGTCGATGGTGTCGATGTGATGGCCACCGTGCCGCGTCGAGTTTGTGTTGGTTCATTAGAATTTGCACTGAGTACTGGGGAAAATATCCATTGACGGAATCGATGGCGTGACTCATCGAGATTGCGTTGACCCACTATTTTGGTCACCCAAATATACTTCAAACGATGTTCGAAAAATCCAAAACTCACCCAAAGTGACCTATTGGCACACCTGATCATGATTCAATCCAAAGATCGACATTTTAAGGTCATAAGCGTAAAATAAGATCACCAAATTATAAAGGATAAAAATAATTCTAAGTATAAACACTTAGCTGAAATTTCTAAGTCTGGGACCTCTTTTCATGCTCTAAACGACTGAGTTAAGCTAGGATTTTGCGGGATCTTATAATATCTCCCCCTTGGGAACATTCATCCTATAATGAGACTAAGCTGAGAATACTAATAGACTGAGTTTACATATTGAACATGCACAACTAAGCATGATTTTATGACAGAAACTACTGATATAATGAGTTTTCATACTGAACATGCATAACTAAAGCATGACTGAATTCTGAAGACATGACACATGACTGAGCTGTTTCATGAAGGTATGCATGATATGTGAATGTTACCAAGTTTGTAAAGGTAATTTAAGCATGGAACTGAGTAATTTAAGGACAATTTTTACCTTGAGTTCAGTCTGAGTTTGCGGAGAAGAGGTGAGGATACTTGGTCCACATATCTGCTTCTTCTTCCCAAGTAGCTCTCTCAACGGGCTGATTCTACCAAAGAACTTTGACTAGAGGAACTTCTTTGTTCCTCAGTCTGCAAACCTGATGATCAAGAATTTTGAATGGAACTTCTTTATAAGAGAGACTATTCTGAACATCTATACCCTCTATAGGGATTATAACTATTGGGTCACTAATGCATTTCTTAAGAAAGGAGACGTGAAACACTGGGTGCATTGAAACTAAGTCTAAAGGAAACTCAGGCTCGTAAGCTACCTTTTAAAACGGCTGAGGATTCGATAAGGACCGACATATCGGGAACTGAGCTTTCCCTTCTTGCCAAACCTCTTCACTCCCTTCATAGGCGAGATCTTAAAATATATAAAATCACCAATCTCAAACTTGAGATCTTTTCTTCGCACATCTGCATATGATTTCTATGCTCTAAGCTGCCTTAAAACTTTTCCTAATCAACTAAACTTTTTCTAAGGCATCAAATACCAAGTCAGGTCCTACCACTGCGGCCCTACCCAATTCAAACCAACTAATGGGAGATCTACATATCCTCCCATAGAGCAGCTCAAATAGAGCCATTTGAATGCTGGAATGATAGCTGTTATTATATGTGAACTCAATCAAAGGCAGGTGGTCATCCCAACTACCGTTAAAGTTGATGACACACGCTCTTAACATATCTTCTAGTTTCTGGATGGTCCTTTTTCCTTGACCATTTTTTTGAGGGTGGAAGGCTGTACTGAGGTGAACTTGGGTACCAAGACCCTTTTGGAAGGCTTTCCAAAAGTGAGAGGTGAACTGTGTATCTCTATCTGAAATAATGGACAGTGGAACTCCATGTAATTTGACCAACTCTCTGACATAGAGCTTGGTATAATCCTCGGTTGAATAAGAGGTATGAACAGGTATGAAATGGGCTGACTTGGTCATCCTATCCACAATGACACAAATCAAATCATGCTGGCGATGAGTATGAGAAAAAACAATCACAAATTCCATGTTCACTTTCTCCCATTTCCACGTTGGAATACTGAACTCCTGCATAGACCCACTAGGCTTTTGATGCTTAATCTTAACCTACTAACATGTAGAGCACTTAGCCATAAAATCTGCAATGTCTCTCTTCATCCCACTCTACTAATAGATTTCCCACAAGTGCATTTTTATAAGAATTTCCTGTCTCACACCATCCACACATGGCACACATAGTCTACCCTGGTAGCGTAACACACCATCCCCCCTTGGGAGAAAACTTCTACTTTCTGATCCTTGACTGACTCTTTTAGTGTTACTAAACTGGGATCCCTGTCCTGCTTTTCTTTTACTTCGAAAACTATAGATGATTCCAAACTATTCTACACCCAAACATTATCCTCTATTGAATTGACTAAGTGGACACCTATTCGGGTAAGCTGATGAACAAACTTCCTCTTGCCATCCTCCACGTAAGAAACACTACCCATAGACATCCTACTGAAAGCATTAGCCACTACATTAGTCTTGCTCGGATGATACAGAACACTCATGTTGTAGTCTTTCAACAACTCTAACCACCTTCTCTGATGCAGGTTCAGGTCTTTCTGAGAAAATACATACTGCAGGCTTTTATGGTCTGTGAACATATCCACATGTACTCCATACAAATAATTCCTTCAAATCTGTAAGGCAAACACAATGGATGCTAACTCAAGATCATGAGTGGGGTAATTATTTTCATGGGTCTTGAGCTGTCTAGAGAAATAGGCTATGACCTTACCTTTTTGCATAAAAAAACACTCCAACCAACTCTGGAAGCATCACAATACACCACAAATCCGTTGAACCATCTAGTAAAGTCAAAACTGGGGCTGTAGTGAGTTCAGTCTTTAACTCCTGAAAACTCTTCTCACAAAAGTCTGACCACTGGAACTTGACTTTCTTCAGAGTCAATATGGATATGGGGAATGCAATAGACAAAAACCCTTCCATAAACCATCGATATTATCCATCCAAACCTAAGAAACTCCTGTATTTGATAGAGATATAAGTCTGGGCCAGTTCTTTACTGCTTCGATCTTTTGAGGGTCAACTCTAATGCCATCACCAAAAAATGATATGGCTAAGGAAAGCTACTGACCTTAGCCAAAATTTGTATTTACTGAAATTGGTGAATAACTGATGGTCTCTAAGGGTCTGTAACACTATTCTGAGATGGTCTGCGTAATCATGCTCACTATGGGAGTAGACAAAAATGTCATCAATGAAGACTATGACAGATATGTCCAAGTACTGCTTGAACACACGATTCATCAAGTCCATGAAAATTGTTGGGACATTGGTAAGACCAAATGACATGACTAGGAATTTGAAGTGACCATACTGAGTTATAAAAGTTAATATTAGAATATCACATTCTCTGACTCTGAGCTGATGATAGACTGATCTGAGGTCTATTTTAGAAAAGTAACTGGCACCCTGAAATTGGTCAAACAAGTTATCAATTCAGGGAAGTGGATACTTGTTCTTGACCATGACTTTGTTTAACTGACGGTAGTCAATACACATTCTGAGAGAACCATCTTTCTTACGCACAAATAGAACTGGTGTACCCTAAGGGGATACGTTCGGTCTGATGAATGCCATATCTAGGAGATCCTTCAACTGTTTTTTAACTCTTTGAGTTCTATTGGGGGTTATTTTATATAGCAGGATAGAGATAGGCTGAGTATCAGAAAGAAGGTTCATTCTGAAGTCAATTTCCCTCTCGAGAGAAATTTTGGGAAGATCTTTGGGAAACACATATGGAAATTCATATATTACTGGAACTGACTCAAGACTAGGAGTCTCAAAACTAAAATTCTTTACTCAAAAAAGATAGTAGATACACCCCTTGGATATCATTTCCCTCACCCTTAGGTAGGAAACAAAATGATCCCTAAGTGCTTGTAACGACCCAATTTTCTAGAACCGGAATGTCACACGATACTCATGATCCCGAAGGACCATAAGCTAACCCTCTACTAATATCTATACCTGTACACTACATAATATAGATAATAAATGCAGAAAAAAACTTCTAAAAATACTCAAAATTTAAAACTGAATGCTGATACATCTATACAAAAAGCCTCTAAACTATCTGAGCTGTAGAGGTGATGGGACATGTCCCCAACTAACTCCGTCTACAAAAAATAAACAAAATCTACTGCAATAATGATAAAAGGATCATCCTCGAATGAAGAGGACTCACTGCTATGTGTACTGCTGCTGACTAGGACTGAGCTGCTAAGGGTACTCTCGATCTCCTGCCCCTGAACCTATGGTGTCAAATAAAACAGCATAGCGCAAATGTGTCAGTACGAGAATGTACCGAGTATGCAGATGAGGTAAGGCTAAATGCAAGGGCTTATGCACGAATAATTACTTAATGAATAATCATGAGAGTACTGAATGAGAACACATGTGTGAATGTACAAACCATAACTACAACCATCACGACTCTGAATACTGAAACTCAGATACTGCATTGCTGTCATCTAAAATCTCTACTAATACCGAGATACTAAATAACTAAATCATCTAATATCGATAGCTGAGTATTGGAGTTGAGATCAGTCTTACCTAGCGAGTGATCTCAAAAATTGATGATACTGAAACTGATTAACTGAATCTACTCATATCAATGACTAAATTCTAAGCTTTCTACTCTCGACTGAATGCATCAGAGATCAAACCTCTCTAAGGGATAATTCCAGAATCTACTATCAATGATAAGAAAAGATTATATCTGAGATCAAACCTATCTAGAGAAAGATCCTTGAATATAATAATAAAAATACTCAATTGAATTTGAGACTGAGATCATGCCTATCTAGCAGGTGATCTCTAAATCTGATAGTAAGATTACTCAACTGAATCTAAGATTGAGATCAAGCCTATCTAGCGGGTGATCTCTGGATCTGATAATGAGATTACTCAATTAAATCTGAGACTGAGATCAAGCCTATCTGACGGTTGATCTTGGGATCTGATAATGAGATTATTCAACTAAATCTAAGAATGAGATCAAGCCTATCTGACGGGTGATCTCGGAATCTGATAATGAGATTACTCAACTGAATATGAGACTGAGATTAAGCCTATTTGATGGGTGATCTCTAGATCTGATACTAAATAACTTTATATGGGACCAAGTCTATCTGACGGGTGGTACCTAAACCAATAAAACTATCTGAGTTCCTCACTGAGATAGATGACAGTATCTAACAGTCCTGATTTCTAAAGATTGATACTGAAACTATAACTATGGGAAGTAGTCTATTAACCAATATGCCCGAAATATCAACTGGTGGGGTCCAACCTGTAACCCCAGCTAAAAGGGTATCAATATCGTGCCATGGGTAACAACCTCTCTAGTCAATCCTATCTGACAGATAACCCTCATAAGAAGTCAAGCCTAAGGCAATATAATAGTCAAGCCTATCTGATGGGTGACCAGCCTTTCCTGGCGGGTGACTCCTACATCCTGTGCTGGCTACGCATTTCTTGAGTTCAAGGATTGCTCCTAATGACTCTGCCTCTCTGATGGGGAGCCTCCAACCCCGCCCTCACTTAGTGCTAGCTCTTACTCCCAATAAAAAGAATCTGAACTAATTCTTAACTGAACACAAACTAAGCTAAATCTGATATTGATCATGTTTCTCGAATGATCTAACTGAGTTAAGCTGAATTCACTTGGTTCCATATCTAACGAAATACTACTGAATCTTATTATCTAACTAAATGACACTGAGCTTTGAATAAAGTACTCGATTACTACAGAGGTCAAAATTGAACACTTGAATACTACTAGATTTGAGCTGGGTACAGAACTGAGGCTAGCTTACAAGCGATACTGAGATTACTATGATTACAGATATTACTGAGATTTCTTAAATTCTGTATCTGTCTAGAGTATAGAGTTCTATAACTCGCATAGTTTTGAGAATCATGGTTCGACTAGAATTATCGTGAAAACTAACACGGGCTCTAGACAGCAGCTAAATTATCGGGTATAAATACCCCCAGGACTCAATAACATAAAAGTAAAACATAACCATTCTTGAATAATCAATACCATGGACAATCATTCACCATCACAATCACTAAGGCATTACTTCAAGTATTTAGGAATCCTAAACATGTAATAACATGGGGGGACATGCTATAGGATCATACTCCATTCAACAAGGTCTTACATCAAACACTTGGCATGTATTAAAGTCTTAGCATGTATCAAAGAGCAAATAATTGGGGAATTTCATGCTATCATGTCACAATTCATTCACTAAGGCTTTTCAACAATCACCTAGCATACATGGTTTTGCACATAATTGGGGATTTCTAATCAATATGCTAGAATGGCTCTAATTCCTTCACATAAGCATTTCATCAAACATATGGGGAGCTTTCTTTGCTTATTCAATAATTTCTACACCTAACTGACATGAACACATCACTTAACAAGCAACTTGAAGAGGGTTTATCATGAACATCACATGAATATCACATACTAGGGTCAAAGCTTGAAAACCTTGTAAACAAACATGAATCACAACTCAATAATAGCATGACCATCAATTTCAACTCACATGAATCATGAAAACTCATAAACATAAAAGCTTTGAAATTTAAAAAGAGTTCTTGATCTTCTTGGATAAAAGGGATCCAAGAATCAACATCTGCATACCTTAGTTTCTTGATTCTTGAAAAGTTAACGGAGGAATTTTGATGATTTGGGTCCTAGATTAGAAACCCTGGGTCTTGTTCTTTATTTATTGATAGATAAAATAGTTTGATTTAGGGGAAAAATTGATGAATAAACAAGTATTTTTGTTATTTAGGGTATGGATCCCTTATGTAGACTGGTTTGGGGCTTTAGGAAATTACCAATTGGTCTTGAAATTTGAAAACGGAATCTGAAAATCTTGATTTCACATGCTGGCGCGACGTGGTGGAATCACGCCAGCTCACTAGAAACTGGACAATTGGAAAACTGGATGATGGCGCGACGCGGTGGAAATCGCGTTGCTAGCTTGGTTGCGAACTGGAAAGGCACCGCAATGCGGTGGAATCGCGTTGGTGCACTAGAAATTGACAACTCTGAAATTAAGCCTTGACGCAATGTGCCATAATCATGGAGGCTCGCTGGATTTTGACGATTGCCATTTCGACTAGTCTGTGATGCGCTAAAGTGCTAGGTGGCACACTGTCTCACTAAAATGGCTCTAACTCTTCACCCGAGTGTCGAATTTGGGAAAATTTGGTATCGATGGAAAGGTTATTCAATTCTCTACATGACAAAAAAACTAGATATTAGGGAAATTCTATATGGTTCAAAATACTTCTCACTTGGGAAGGTACTTCTCAAACTTTTTGGGCCGGATTAACACTTTATTGGACATGCTCTAAGGCTCAAACTATGAGAGAATTTTGCGAGGTCTTATAGTGCTGAAATACTACCCCTCCATTCTAAGGCAGGTTTATTTGGAAACTAAAAATAGACAACTCTATTTCTACAGTCCACTGAAGCGTATCATGAATGAAGCCAATCCATGCCGAGAATGACATTAAAATCTATCATCTCTACCTCTACTAAGTCTGCTAAAGTAACTTTCTGAGATACCATTATCGGATAGTTCTTGTATACCCGCCGGGCTATGCTAGATTTAACCACTGGGGTAGAGACTAAGAAAGGCTCTGCTAGGATTTCAGGACTGACTCTGAAGTCAACAGCAATATAAGGAGTTACAAAGAAGAAAAAAGATCCTAGATTTAGAAAAGCATAAATATGTAAATGATAAACTTGTAATGTACCAGTGACCATATCAGGAGAACTCTCCTGATCCTGTCGGGACTGAAGTGTATTGAGTTTGTTTGGGCGTTGCCCACTGGTGGCACTGGAAATGGCACCCTGCTGATTTGGGTGACCGAACTGAGATGGGGTACGATTATGCTGACTCTGCAAACCCATGTGAGGACACTCTCTAACCCTATAGCCTAGCGTGCCATATCCAAAACATATATCACTGTCAGCTCGACAGACACCCTGATGGTTTCTACCATACTTTTGGCAAAGAGGATTTGTTCGGAACTACTAACACTACCTTAGGGTTTAGGGCCTAGAGCCCTATCTTTATTTCCATCTTTGAATTTTGAAACTAGAGAAATGGATGAGGAAAGATCTGGAATTGAAGATTTCAATAGGAACTAAGAATGATTACAACCCTCTGACTTAGGCTGAGTGAAGTTGAAGCTACCTGTTCTAGCTCTCTTATTCTCTCTCTCATTCTCCTTATTCTTAGCCTCTTCTATCTGCCGTGCATCGACCATGATCTTGGATATGTCCATCTCCTTAATCAGCATTGCGTCCTACACTCCTTGACCATACTATTAGACATACTCAACACAAACTTACTCATCTTAGATCTGTTATCTGCTACCATATGAGGGACTTATTTGGCTAACTAAGTAAACTTGATAGAATACTCTTTCACTATCATATTTCCCTATTTCAGATTAATAAACTCCAAAACCTTAGCTTCCCTCAACTCCAGTGGGAAAACCCTATCAAGAAAAGCAGTAGCAAACTCTTCCCATTCTACAGGCCCTACATCTGTGCCCTATCTGCCTTCCACTTCTTAAACCATGTATGAGCCAAATCTTTAAATTGATATGAATCTAACACAGCACTCTCACTGGAAGTCACCCCCATGATAACTGTGACTTCTTGCACCATGTCAAGGAATTCCTATGGGTCTTCCTCAGGCTTAGATCCTATAAATGATGGAAGATTCATTCGGGTGAATCCTAAATTCTAGCTGCAGCACTATTGGCCACTGGGGTGGCCTGAACGGTAACTACGCATTCATTTTAGGCTACCACAGAATGATCTAGAATGGTGAAAGCTTCTCTGAATTTTGCGTTGGAGACATACTTGTCTAGGTGACCTACCTGAATGTGTGGAGGTGCTGGCTGATTTCTAGTTCTTCTTCTGTTAGTCCTTTTTGGAGGCATATTCTGTAAATGGAAGGAAATATTGGACTAGACAGAGAGTTTAATTTGAGCTTATGCTCACTCGCACACTATAAATACTGAAAGAAAGGAGCTTATTCCTAAAATGCCTCATAGCCTCTTGTCCATAAGTGTGGCGTACTACACACCCATGCACAAGACTCTACTAGATGCGACTTTCAGAATCCCTAGGACTCTGTGAAACCTTAAGCTCTGATACGAAGTTCGTAATGCCTCGAGTCTATACCCTGGGCATCACATGGTGCTTACAATCCTGAAGGACTACAAGCTAACCCATGATAGGTAGCTGCTAAGCCTCTAATTGTCTGAATGTAGAGTTGATGGGACAAGCCCCCAGCTAACTCCGACTACTGAACATATTGGACTACTAAAAACAAATTTAAATGATAACTCAGTCCTCGAACTATGAGGACTCACCACTATATCTGTTATTGATAGTCTGAGCTACTAAGTATGGACAAGAGTTCATCCATCTAAACCTATGATATAAGACATCATAACGCAAAAAAAAGAGTATGCATCAGTTCTTTGAATATACTATATGCTAAGTGGGGTAGGCTGATATGCAAGGGTTCATATGCACTAACAATAACTGGCTGAATAATATAGATATAACTGGATAAAAGTACATACATGACTAAAACTGCTGAAACACTGATTATGCAATACTGTGCACCTAACTATATATACTATAACTAAGATCATACTAAAACTGGATACTAAGTTCTAATAACTTAATGACTGATATCTGAGTTTTTTTTTATAACTGCATTACTAATAGCTTGGTGACTATTTCCGACAGTCCCGATCCTCTAGAACTAAACTGAGTTCTATACTGAGCTGGGTGACTGTGTCTGACAGTCTTGATTCTATTGAACTAAACCGAGTTCTATACTGAGTCTTAAACTAAAACTGTAATGGTGGGAGTGTTCATCTAATCGACATACCCCAATTATAAGCTGAGTTGGGGTCCAACGTATGAACCAAGTTGGAAGGGTGTTAGCACCTTGCCAAGGGATAATAATAATAGCTGTGAGTTAACCCTATTTGGTAGGAAGACACTTTGTAAACCCTCACTAGTAGGAAAACTCGTATGAGATGTTATAATCCTTGTATGGCAGGAAGATATCTCAACCTACGCAGGCTACATAGTTTTGTAATACAGGGATTACTACTAAGGGTCGAACCCTCTATTGGCAGGAATGCCCCTATCCCTATGTTCGCTTGGTGCTGATTCCTATTCCTAACTGAATAGACACTGAACTACTTTCTAGACTATTCTAGGCTTGACTGAACTATTACTGATAATGATGTCTAACTGAACTGAACAGAGTTCACTAAGTTCTGTGACTGACTAAGTACTATTGTTCATGACATTACTGAGACTGTTATGTAGCCACTAAAATTTGAGGTAAACAGCTAGATTTTGGGTATTGAATACCCCCAGGACTCGATAACATTGAAAGTAAAACATGGTATGGTCATAGTAGCAATAACAATAGTAGCTTTTTAACAATGCTTTCATTTAGACCTTTTGTCAAACACTTGAGAGGCATGAACTTGTGAACATACTATCATGTCATGATTTCACCCTTCAACTCACATGAACATTTTATCAAACACTTGGGGAGCATAATTTATAAACATAATAATAATCAATATGCAAGAATCATGATCACAATCCCTACTTACAAATTCAAGGGGATTTTAACATAAATCTCCATAATACTACACACATATTAATTACTTCACATGAAACTTGTAATAAATCATGGATTAGAAACCCAAATAACATCATAATCATCAAAACAATCGAATTCAACATAAAATTCACGAAATCAATCAACTTGTAGTTTCAAAAGAGGTTCTTAAACTCCAAGGGTAGAAGGAAATCCTTGGATGAACACCTAACATACCTTGATAATCAAATTTGTAAAGATTTATGGTGCGTTCTTGAAGCTTGAATTTGAAATTAGATGCCCTATAGTTTGTTCTTGAGAAAATTTGAGAGAGAATGAGTGATTAGCCTTTAGGGTAGGTTAATCTCGTGTTTTTGGGGCTGAATAAGGGTAGGGAAAAGACCCAAATACCACTCTGGACGCAAGTTTTAAATTACCGAAAACATGCCCAGTGATGCGTATACCGATGCACTGCATCGATGGTGTATCACAATGGTCGACGCATTGTGTCGAGTTCGGATTGGGTCATTGGAATTTGCACTGAGTGCTGGGGAAAATATCCATCAACGCGATGGGTGATGTGATGCGTCGAGATCGCGGTGACCCACTATTTCGGTCAGCCAAACATGCTTCAAACGGTCTCAAAAAAATCCGAAACGCACCTAAAGTGACCTATTGGCACACTTGATCATGATTCAGTCCAAATATCGGCATTTTAAGGTCATAAAGGTCGTAAAATAAGATCGCCAAATTATGAAGGCTAAAAATAATTCTAAGTATAAACACTTTGCTGAAATATTTATGTCTCGGATATCTTTTCATGCTCTAAATGGCTGAGTTAAGCTAGGATTTGCGGGGTCTTACATATAGATATGATTGTACTAAAAAACAAGAAATAGGTGTAAAAGTACAAAAGAGTATCCCCAAGACCTAGTAAGGTCAATAAAAAAGCCACTAAATAAAAAAAAGAGTATTAGACAGTATCAAATATCCATGTAGTCGTGAAATATACAAATCACTATCTAAAAATAGCAGAAGGAGAGAGGATCAACTTCGAGATCTAAAAGCTCACTCTATCTTTCAAGCAACGACAAGTGGCTCATTCTTGGATCTGCATTAGGAAAAAAAGTAGAAGTGCAGTACGAGTATAAAAAAACAATGGATACTTAGTAAGCATCATAGGCCAACTGAACTAAATTATAATAAAAGTATATTAAAATATGAGAATATAAGCTTAAATCAAAAATAAGGGCATAACAAAATATTACTCCAAAGTTGGAAAAATCAATATATATGTAGAAAGTAACTTGAAAGTGAATATAGTCTAACCATAACATAGATGGGCCCCCATAAGCCCATAAATCCCAAACAAGAAAGGAATAACCTAATCGAGCCCCTGTGTGCCTAGTGGATACAAACAAAGAGTATTCTAATACAGAGATAAAATTACCATCAATAATAAGCATAAGTTAGCGTTCGAGTGAAACATAATTGAAACTTATCCCATATCATAATTCTAAATCATATTGGGTAGTATTGCAATTCTAGTTTTAATAAGTATCCAAATAGAGCATAAATACTGGACTTTAACCGAGAGAATAGTAATAATATTAAAATTGACAGTATACCACGTATGAATCATAATTGCCAAACATGAATAGGAACTAGAGAATAATGTCAAAATAGACAATATACCACATAAAAATCATAATTTTCAAACTTGAACCAGAACTAGTTACTAAGTTAAGACTAGTTACAATCCAAGATTATTATTCCCCTAAAGTCCAATGAGTACCAAATTTCCAATTTGGGTAGTAAAATCTAGAAATGATGCCTATTTTAGTTACGAAGTTTATGGCCATGGTTTCAATGGTCAAACATTATTCTACCCCAAGTAGCAAAGCTAGCTGAGATTGTCGCGACCCACCCCCTCTCCCCAATGGGTCGTACAGGCACCTACCTATACCTACACCCAAATAGGAGAACCTTGAAGAACCAATTACTTAATCAAATGTGAAAGTTTAACAATTATTAAAAGTAAACCTTAAACTTAGTTAACTGAAAAACAACTTGAATCCAACTATACTAAATCAATTTACTCCTTACAAAATGTTAATCAATACACTCAATACGTACAATAAATGCAGAAAATAAAAAATAATGAATCACCAGAAACTAGCCTATATCAGTACAAAAGCATTAGACAGGTATTAGAACATCCATGGCATATCATCCATAAAGAATGAAGAGGGTGGAAGTTGTTGCAGAGTGATCAGTGTCGCTTCTAAAGAAACTCCAACTAACCTGCACCATGTGTATAACCCAACTTGGAGGTATAGTAAGTGTAGTAGAAACACAACCACACATACTGGTAAGCATCATCGGCTAATTGGGGTTAGGAACAAATAGCATCAATAACAAAACAAAGAGAACATAAAATCAAGTAAAGTTCTGGTTCTGAATTCCCTATTATAAATCCATAACACCAAACTTTAGCATCTCTATGACCGCCTATAATTTAACATTTTCATATATCTTTGTCCTTTGAAAACCCATTCCAACCTATGCTTCTTCTAACCTTAAATAACTTATTCTTATGGTATTTAAAATTCTTAATCTACTTCCACCTCTAAATTTTGCTCAGTACTCAACTGCCACAACTGGTCCTCCCAAGGAACTGTAGATTCTCGTCAAATAACTGGTCTACACAAGGAACCCCTAATAGCCTTGTAGACACCTTCTTATAATTCACCACAACACAAACATATATAAGAATACCTAAAGTGGAATTACATTCAAATTCATATAAATAAATGCATGTATGCAACTTGTGCACATCATATCTCCTTAAACTTTTTCATCTATCTCATCGAGATCATCAATATCATATCATACTATGTGGTACTCAAACCATATCATATCATAACATTTCAAATCTATATCGGTGTGGTACCCGACCCATATCACATCATAATATTTTTCTACTATTCATATCAAGCCAATGCATATGAATAAGAGATGCAATTAATAAGTCATAATTCTTGCAAAAAGGCAACCACAAATGTTCATCTCATGAACAAGCACAAGCCAGGCCAGTCTAAGTATTACATCAACAGTCTTCCTTATTTGATTAGTGGCATTAGTTTATATGTGTATTCTCAACCATTATATACTATACTCTCTTACGGGGCTGATGTAGCCTAGGTGCACGCCATGCCATGCCACACTCTCTATATGTCCACGCCCCTCACATTTTTGCCCTTTTATCCTTTTTTCCTTCCCAACCACTCCTAGAAGAAAATTACTAGTTCACTTTACTATATTGCCCATTATATTCTGCTCATAAGTCGCATGACTTGATTATTATAACTACTAACCCAATTCTCCCATGCCTCACTTCTGACCATTTTTCTAAACATAACCAACAATTTATGATGTTTTAGATTTACTTGAGTTACTCTAGTTCCCTCTTACTATACCTTATAGTCCCATCTAACTTTTCACTATGCCCAAGAGCCCTTAAAGCTATTAAACTACATACATTGGTTATGAAACTCGTCTTCTTTCACAGTTAATATATCAATGTAATACACAATAATGCGGCTCATTTAGCCTAATCAAATTATTTGTCCAGCTATCCACCTCTGTGGCCGAAGGCCTAATTCATGAGCCTCTTGTGATTATTATTAATGTTTATTGAATCTATCCCATATCTAATTGATACAAAATAAACCATAACTGATCTTTTAGACAAAATATTCTACTACAAAGAGGGGTGAACTGACCCATGTGTGCTATGTATATTCCCATGTCAGGTTTAATTTGGGTTGCCCAAAACCTCCCTCATGAACCTTGGCCTTTAAATCTCATGATTGGGCAAATAGGGTTTTTCAGAGTGTTTCTGGAGTAAGGGGGCATCCTAGGGAAATAATTAAAGAGAGGGTTTTTCAAAATCTCATAGGTTGGATACTGCTTTCTAGGTTGTTGTTAATATTGCAGTGGTATCTGATTGATGTAGCAGTTGACTGCAGTCCAACCCAATTTTTTTGGGCCCTTTGGCCTAATTTTTTAAGACCTCATTTTACCTTTCCATTTTAAATTTTCTCATCCAAATTTGAGTGTATTATTTATCGTAAATTATTTTGAGGGTGTTTTCACACATAATGATGATTTGGCTCATTATAGAAACTCATTCAATTTACTAATTCATCCAAAAGCTTAAGAATTATCTGAAGGAAATAAATAGAGTCATCCTAGGTCTACAAGGAGTTAATCTAGGAATTTGACCTAACAAGATGGTCGACAGTGCCTACTACTAGTCCCAAAAATCCAAACAAAGGCAATCATCTACTCAAACCTAGACTAAGGCTTTAAAATCCATCCCAAGGCACTAAAAGAATCAAAAACATTTCTAAGGCATTAACCTAACCCAATATGGAGAAAGATGGGTCAAATCTATCAAAAAAACCCTAATTGGATAGTTTAAACTAATAAACACTAAATCATCGACCAAGTCATAAATATCCCCGCATAGCTAACATAATACTACAGTTGTAAATATCCATCCATAGCTAACATAATACTACACTATTACCAAAATAAAGCTCAGTCTAAAAGAAATGTAAGCCTATCCTACATGGACACCATCGAAAGCTCTCCAAGTCCTTTACACAAAAGATTTTCTTTTCCAAGAAGACTATAAATGCTGCCACACTATCAAAAAAAATGATCTACCTATTAAGACGATAACATCGATACCCTTATTGCATATAAAACCTTCAACTCAAAAATAGAACTAAAACTCCCCTATAGGGCCTACTTGTAAAATCACAAAATCAGAACTATCACGCGTCCATCTAAGCTCAAGCATTATTTGTCCTAAAATTTGGCTGAAATTCAAATTCAAATAAGACTCAAATTATCCCTAATGATATTCTAGGGATTTTAAGTTAACTAGAGAATTAAACAAAAATTTAACGAAAACTTATGAAAATAAAGACAAGGAAATGACAACAATGATGTCTCCATCTCACCCCTAACATCTAATTATCAATCTTCCATGATTTCCTAAGATCCATAGGGTTTAATGGTATTTGGACTTCTAATAAATAGAAGAAAAATGGTCAAAACATCATTAAATTAGCCTAGGGGTCCTCCACAAATACAGGACCTCTACACCTACGTGATACCTGATTCAAATAGACCTTCGAGAATGTGTCTGGTCCACCATGAATAGAAAAAATAAGGCTTGGACAGATAGACCAACTAACCTTTCATAAATGCAAAGGATGGATTGAGAATACAGACACCAAGAATCCTTAACATTCACGAATGCAAAGGCCATTTTAGGCATGCACCAGCAACAGTTTTGGCTAAGTTCCAAGTCTCCAATCGGACCCTCGAGATTCATTCAAAATTTCATGAATAAAAAAAAATTATGCTACCCTACCGAATTCAACATTCTAGACTCAATGAAACCATCATAATTTCAATTCGAGGTTGTTTCAGTTAAAGGTGGTCCCCACGCTCAAAGGTTATTTTAACCAAAATCCATTCAATATCCCAAAATGAGTCAAGAATCCTCAAGAACTAAACTAAGGGTAACCTAGCCTATAATCGATATTTCAGAGCTAAAGAAATCAGAATTTATATTTGAGGTTGTTTACTTAAAGTTTAGACCTGATAACCTTTCTTAACAATAAAAGCTCCAAAAGAAGGAATTGGCTCAAAAAATTAAATGAACTGCTTATTGATCAAACTATTAATCCCAGCAAGATATAAATAACTTACTGAAGCTATAAAAATCTCTAAATATTGAAAAGGCACAAAAATGCAGAAAATAACCTGGAGGGTCATTACAACTAACAAGACTCCAAGTCAATAACAATGACTCAACATATGCATCAAGTATGTCCCAATTATGCAAGTAAACAAACATATAGAGTTATGTCATAACTTGAAGTTAGCTCGGACCATTCAAGGATCTATAAAATCAACAACAATAGAAATTAGCGTGTAGCCCGATTTAAATAACAAAGCACATTTAGCAATTAAGCACATAGATCCGGTTCACTTAAAGAACCACCATAACCAAGAAAATACATAATCTCTAATTTACTTAAGGATCCATCACACTTATTAGTACTTTGTACACATATGCTAAGGTATTTATGGTCTCCTACAAGCCATGACCTATAGGGGACTAGTTTTTGTCCATGTACTAAATCCCAAATAACAAGTATCTGCCAACCTTATATTAATAAAATCCCATGAAGAAGTCCAAATAGCAGTACACTCCATAATAATTCTAGTTATCACAACCAAAATGAATATAGAAGAACACTTGTAAAATCCAATAATCTTTACATAAAATTTCATTGTATGAGATTAACACTTAGGATTTCAAATAGTCACTCACTTCCTTGAACACACATTGTATAAGCAATACTATGGAATATTAGCATGTATAAATAAAACAAGTTGAGTTTCAACTACAACTAAACCATCATCTACCTCATTCCAAGCTCTAAATGCTCTTACAAACATGAGTTTTCCCTTTCTTAGACACTTTAGCTTGATTGTAATCTAAAAACAAGAATATAATGCATAATCAACCAAATGACCTACAATATCAAAAATTACAACTTAATCCCAAACTCCAAGGACAATTTCATCATTATTCCTCTGTTATAGGACTTTCCTATCATAAATTCTCCTTAAAATTGTCAATTTCATGGTTACATTAGTGAATTATAATCGTGCAAGAGTAATTGACAATTTTTAACTTAAAGCCAAGGGCTTTACACACAATTTACCCCTTTGCACTAGAAAATTCAGCTATGTCAAGTTAAACCATCATCAAAACCAATAAACTAGTGATTCTAAGGTTTAGATATCAAAAATCTAGTTAATGGGAATAAATAAGATACCTTTATGTAGAATTATATGAAAATTAGGTGAAAATTGCCCAAAATTGCCTCATATTGCCTAAGCTCTATCCAAAATGTGTTTAGAATTATAAAGTGGTTTTGGGGAAATATTTTCATACAAAAACAATTCACCCCTCTATAGTAGCCTGAACTCGTTATAGCGGCATCGCTATAGCAGAATACGCCCACTACAGTGGGATTGACCGACTTTGACTTCTACTACATAAATTTCTGTACAAAAAGTGTATCCCCATAGCGGTCTGTGACCTACTATAGCGAGTGTGGAGATATAAAAACTTTGAAAAGCTCTCAGTTTTGCCTTTTTTCCAATGCACCTTTAAACCATGATATCCCAAACTAAGCCCTTTGCATCATATTTTATATCGGGAGTTCTACTCACCCGAATTCACTTCCAAGAAATCCTATAGGTTCATTATCGCCTTAGCTAACATAAAATTATGCTAAAACTTATTACATTTACCCAATACATTTTAATCCTTGTTAACATTTCATCCAAGCCTAGCCTAGACTAAAATTTCTAACACAAGTCAAGGGAAAAATCATAACTCAAATTTTTGTATATTAGACTTATCAATAATGATAAATTGGTTATTACAACATATAGCAATTTACTCATCATTTGTTCTCGAGAAATCAGACAAAGAAAAATATGCTAAACAAAAAAAGAATAAGTACCTATATCCGCAAACAAATAATGGTACTTATCACGCATATCCTCAAAGAAATAAGGGTATTTGTCATGCATGTCCTTCTCAGTTTCCCAAGTGGCTTCTTTAACCTGATGATAGTTCAATTAAAATTTTACCAATATCTTATAATTTTTACATGTTAGACTTATAAATAATGATGGAATGGATCATTACAAGAAATACCAATTTACCCATCATTCATCATCGAATAATCATACAAGGAAAAAATGAGCCAATAAAGAAAAGAAAGAGTACTTGTATCCTCAAACAAATAAAGGTACTTGTCACGTATGCCCTTCTCAGTTTCCCAAGTGTCTTCTTCAACCTAATGATGCTTCCATTAAACTTTTACAAATCAAATCTACTTTGTCCTCAACTTTTAGATAGCCCAATCACTAATAGGAATTGGCTCTTTCTCATAAATAATGTCCTTAACTAGGAAAAGTGAATGCCACTAGATAATGTAATCTCCATCCCTATGGTATCTTTTAAGAATGGATATATTTAACAGTGGTAGACCCTCAACAAGCTTGGCAATAATGCTAACCTGTACGCTACCTGACACATATCATTAAAAACCTCAAATAGAAAGATATATCAAGGGTTAAACTTTTCCTTCATTCTATTTCTCATGACTCTTTTCATAGAAGATACCATTAACAAATATTGTTCATCAACCTTGAATGACATATCCCTCATCTTACAATCTAATTCTCTTTTTGCCAACTTTGGGCTACCAATAACTTGTTTTGGATAAATCTTACCTTTTTCTAAGCTTTATCTACAAATCAATTCCCAAAGGCTTCACATCACCCTTCTTAAACCACTTGATGGGTGATCTACATTTCCTCCCATTGAGTGCCTCAAATGGGGCAATATAAATACTAAAGTGATAGTTGTTATTGTATTAAAATTCACACAATGATTAGAACTTATCCCAATTACCATCAAAATTGATCGATATGCTCTTAACATGTCCTAAAACACCTGAATTATCCTCTCCGACGACCCATCTATCTAAGGATGAAAAGTTATGCTAAAAGTGAGTTTGTTTCCAAACTTTTCATGAAAGTTGTCCCAAAATTTTGAAGTATATTGCATATATCTATCTAAAATTATAGAGAATGACACCCCATATAGCCTCACTATCTCTTTGATGTAGATTTTATTCATCTTCTTAGAGTTGTAATCCACTCTAATCAAAATTAAATAGGTTAATTTTGTTAGTCGTTCCACTGTGACCCGAATTGAGTCATGTTTCCCTAAGGTCTTAGGAAGACCTATCATAAATTCCATGGTTATCCTTTCACATTCCACTCAAGAATGAGCATTCTTTGAAGCAAGCCTAGAATCCTTTAATGATAGTACTTCACCTATTGATAGTTTTAATATTTGGATACATACTCCATTATGTGCCTCTTCATCATAGGCCACTAATAAAGCTGGCTAAAGTAACGGTACATCTAGGTTGTACCTAGATTAATAGAATATCACAAACCATGAGCTTTAACAAGCAAATTCTACATCAAATCACCAACCCAAGGAACCAAATCTGCCCTTTAAACCATAATACTCTACACGTATCAAGTGTGGCATCTGAAGCCTCACTATAAACCACCTTATTCTAAAGTTTGTTCAATTTTCTATCCTCAAACAATTTGGACTTAATTTCATTAAGGAATGTTGACTTTACCTCAAAACTAGCCAACACTCCACCCCTTTTTTAAACACTAATCTTTATGAACTAGGATGTTCTAGCTAAAAAATCTCTAGCCAAGGGTTGCCTTGGCACCCCTAAAAATGCCAAACTACACATACTTATCTCTTTCGATTCAGTGTGTCTGCCAACATATTGGTCATACCTGGATACTGTATGGTCACATCATATTCTTTCAATAAATCCATCTATATCCTTTACCTCAAGTTCAAATCCCTTTGCATTAACATATGTTGCAAGCTATGGTGGTCTATGAATACCTCACACTTAACACCATAAATGTAATGTCTACAAATCTTTAGTGCAAAAACTACCACTGCCAACTCCAAGTCATGAGTTGGGTAATTTTCTTCAAGAGGCTTCAACTGCCTCGAAGAATAAGCAATGACATTCCTATCCTATATCAACATAGCACATAAAACTAAATAAGAAGAATCACAAAATAAAACAAAATCATTAGCTTTAACAGACAATAAAAGGATAAGAATTGTAAACAAAAGTATCTTGAACTTTTGGAATCTCTCATCACACTTATATGTCCACAAAAATTGAAACTTCTTCTTATTCAACCTTGTCATATGAGTAGCAATAGATGAAAATTCTTAACAAACTTGTGGTAGTAACTAGCAAGACCCGTAGAACTTCTAACCTCCATCACAGAGCTAGGACGAACCCAACATTAATTACCTTAATCTTATGGGTATCTACCATCATCCCCTTTTCCAAAACCACATTCCCTAAGATAAAAATCAAAGATAACCAGAATTCATAATTTGAGAACTTTGCATACAACTACTTCTTCCTCAAAATTCCAAAAATAATGCAAAGATGACCTGCATGTTCCTTCTTTTTCTTGAGTAAATCAAAATTTCATCAATAAAAACTATCACAAAATAATCTAAGAAAGACTTGAAAATACTGTTCATCAAGCTCATGAAGACTACCGGTAAGCAGTCAACCCAAAAGATATCACTAAGAATTGGTAATGCCCATACTAAGTCATAAAAGTTGTCTTGGGTATATCCTCAGGATGAATTTTCAGCTGATGGTAACCCAACCTCAAGACAATCTTGGAGACTACCGAAGCACCCTGTAATTGGCCAAAGAGATCTTTGTGCAGGACGAAAGATACTTATTCCGCATGGTAACTTTGTTCAACTACCTGTAATCAATGCACATCCTCATGCTATATTTATTTTTGATGAACAACACTGGAGCACCCCAAGGTGAAGAACTTGGATGAACAAACCCCTTATTAAACAATTCCTACAACTGAATTTTGAGTTTCCTCAACTCTGTCAGAGCTATTCGATAAGGATGAATAGAAATTAGGTGAGTGCTCGACTCCAAATCAATACAAAAATCAAGATCCCTATACATAGGCATACAAGTCAAATCCATAGGAAATACCTCCTAAAACTCTAAAATAACGAGAATCGACTAAATAGGAGAACACTACATACTAACATCCTAAAGATGAGACACAAAGGTTGAATATTCCTTTCCCACTAGCTTTTTAGCCTGAACAAAAGATATGATTTTCACCACCTTAGACTTATGCACTCTATCCCACTCTAGTTATCCCTCCCAGGCATTTCAAGAGTCATTGTCTTTACATTACAGTTCAAGACAACATGATATAAAGACAACAAAGTCATAACCAGAATAATGTCAAAATCAAGCATGTCTAAAATAATCAAATCAACCCAAGTCTAAAAACCAATGAAAAAATTGAATATGTACGATACATATAAGTCTCCACCACAGTATCTCAAACTGGAGTAGACACATATATAGGAGAATGAATTACATCACACACCAAGTTCAGACCCAAACCAAATCTTTCAAAATACATATGAATAAGTAGTCTCCATATCAAATAAAATAGGAGCCATCTAGTCATAGATGAGAAAGTACACATAATGACGGCATAAAATGCCTCAACTATGGTTTTGATTGGGAAGGCACAACGGTGAGATCTATCACCAACCTGGGCAACCTCCCTAGCAAGATGCACTCCACCCTTCCTTACATTACCATTACTTTTGTTTCTACCTCAACCTCCATAATTATTACCCATCCACACAATGGATTACCCTTATTATTACAACCTCTACCATTACCTACTAGGAATACAGCCCTGGTCTACAACCAGGGTTGATTACCTATCTGTATTCACTCTTTCTTAAAGTGCCCTATAGTACCACAATAATAATAACCCGAATCAAGAAAAGTCATGTTGCTTGAAGAATAAAAAGTCCCTTAGCCTCTGGAAACTAAAGGTTGTTGAACAACCCCTAAATGACCCTTTGTAAAAGCTAGAAATTTTGACTGAATGGGGAGAGCCGAGTATGTTTTCTAGCGATGACCCTTGGGATAAGAACCACTAAAGTTATTCACATTATGGGACTTCTTGGATAATGCCTTAGCTTGACCAACTAGCTTAACACCCTTAAGCTTCTTTACTTCGTCAGCTATATAATTAAAAGTCTTTCCTACAAAAGTAATATGAATAGATAATACCTAGATATCAGTGTTCAAACCCTTAATAAATAACCAGATCATCTCCTCCTTAGTGCCCAATTATTGGGTAGCATAGTAAGACATATCATGGAGCTTAGCCTCATAGACTTCAACTGACATACTTCCCTACTCAAGATCCAGAAACTCATTATTCTTATAGTTACAAAGGATCTAAGGCATATACTTCTCAAAAAATAGGGCATAAAATTATACCAAATTTAATGGAGGTAATTCCCGTGACCTTTATTATACATTGGCTCTTCAACATTGCTTGGCATCTCCCAGAAGTTGGAAATTCAAAACTCAACACCATGATGTCCCACAATCCAGAATCTGTGAAGCCTCTCATAACAATCCATGATGAACTTAAATGCTTCATTAGTATCAGCAACATAAAATGAAAGAGAATTTATTTTCAAAAACTTAGTCACTGACTCTCATTCTGTACTCGAGTATCAGCGGAATGAGCACCCAGAACCTAGAAAATTAGGATAGTGAGAGTGGCTCTAATGCCAATCAACTTATTCAAAAATCTCAGGATAGTGAGAGTGGCTCTAATGCCAATCAACTTATTCAAAAATGTCAGGACCTACTGAATAACCTTGACAGGCATCAGAGGAAGGGATGTACCTCTAGTTGGATCTTCTTCTTCCTGCTCCATACAATTTTTATCCCTTACCTCAACCTCTTCAAATAATCATAAGATAGGGGAGGTGATACTAACCTTAGATAATCTTAGTCAGTTATTGCCTGAGCTTTACCCCTAGTAGGTGTTGCTTCCTATTTCCCCTTCTCCTACCCCTTCCTCATCCTCATTCCCAAATAACCCATTCCACAGTAGAGCCACTGTACATGCTCCATTCACTCTAATGTTCATATCTTTAGAAAAAACAATGAAGAGGGATAGATACCAATTTGGACCACTAGATCAAAATTGGAATCAAGTTATATAATGAAAGAAGAAAGAAAGTATAGTTTCCTAAAGCATATAGCCTCTCAAAAAAAGCATAGATATTACCATACCCTTCTGCAAAACTATGCTAGACCCATTTTGTACAATAAGATCAAAAAACTTAGGACTCTGATACTAAATTTATAACGACCCAAACAGTCGTGAGTGGCATCCACACTAAACCTCTAGGGAAGAACCAACTAACCCAATATCCCATCCAACAATTAGGAAAAATTAACCAATTGAACCAATATCATTAGATAAAAACCATTATTCAATATCTCAATGAAAGTAACAAAATAATAATATGGAATAAACTATCCCCGAGGACATGGTTACCAAACTAAAATGCTAATAAATGTAAAAAAGGGATGCAACCCCAAAACCAAAGTGATATCCAAATTCAAAATAAATAGACCAAAAGATAATAGAAAAACCAATGGCAGCCCAAAAGATGCAACTCACCCTTGAGTTCAAATATGATCTAAATCATAGCTGAGCTCTCAAAATATTCATCAAAATATGCTCTACACTAAACAAAAATAAGAGAATATATAATATCAGTACATAAGAAATAATGGTGTACTGGTGGGTCATCGGCCAACCCATAGTGAGGAAGATGAACACATAACCATAATGTAGTATGACAAGATAACCATGAACACTTATCATGAAACCTTAAATAAAGTTTATAACACTTAACTTTATTCAATAACAGCATGGAGTTTGGTCAATAAGAGTCAACATAGATAACAAAACAAATCAAGTTAATTCCATCAACAAGACTCCAAATCAACAACCATGACTCAACACACACATCAATCATGTCTCAATTAAGCAAGTAAACAAACAACATAAAGTTATGTCACAACTTTTAATTAGGCCATATCACTCAAAGATCTATAAAATCAACAACAATGGCAATTAAAATGCATCTTAATTTATATAAAAAAAAAACACTTTTAGCAATTAACCATATATAACTGTCTCACTCAAAGAACCAACATAACCAAGAAAACAAATAATCCCCATTTTACTCAAGGAACCATCACACTCATATATACCTTGTATATAAATGTTAAAGGTCTTATAGTTGCCCACTAGACTAACCTGTAAGGTACAAGCTCTTGTCCATGTAACAAATCCCAAATATCAAGTAAATACAAACCTTATACCATCGTGAAGATGATCAAATACTGATACACTCCACAATAATGAAAGAAATCACAATAATCACAACAACAATGAAAAAATAGAACAACACTTGTAAAATCTAACAAGCTTTACATATAAGTTTATCACATGTTATTAACACATAGGATATCAAATAGTCATTTACCCAATTGAACATGCATTGTACGGATAAACTAAGGAGTATTTAGTATGTATAAATAAAATAAGTTGGGTTTCAACTATAATTAAACCATCACATACCTCAATCAAAGTTTGAAATACTTTACCAAACTTGAGCTTTCTTTTTCTTGATGCCTCGACTTGATTGTGGTCTAAAAGTAAGAATATAACATATAATAACCAAATGACCTAAATTATCATGCAATCTAATCTAAACCACAAAGTTAATTTCATGATTATTTTCTCCATTCTAGGGCTTTTCTACTATAATTCTCCTTAGAACTACCAATTTCATGGTTACATTAGCAAATTATAGTCATGCAAGAGTAAATTGACAACTTTAAACTAAAGACTAAGGGTTTTACATCTAATTTACTCCCTTGCACCAGAAAATTAAGCTATGTCAAGTAAAACTCTCTTGAAGATTTATAAACTAGTGATTCTAATGTTTAGGAATCAAAAAAACTAGCTGATAAGGATAAATGACTTACATTTATGAAGAATTTTGGTGTAAAATAGGTGAAAATCACCCAAAATTGCATGATACCTTCTAAAAAGTGTTTAGAAATAATAAATTATTTTTGAGAAAATCTCTGCATAAACAGCAATTTACCCCACTATAGCTGCCCCATCCCGCTATAATGACATCGTTGTAGCAGAATACACCCATAATAGTATAATTTACTTTCTTTGACTCCCGCTATAGCAGGAATTTCTACACTATAGTGGTAGCCTCATAGCAATTTTTCATCTGCTATATCGGCTGTGGTGATGTAGAAACTTAGAAAAAACTCCATTTTTGCCTATTTTGTAATGCACCCTCAATCAATGACATCCTAAATTAACATTTTTGCATTAAGATTGATATCAGAAGTTTATGAGGAGAAGTCAGTTATCTCCATTCTAAAGAGGAGGGTCTGAGTTAGATAGCGGATATAGAGCGATAGATGCTCCCCAATCTAATGAGGGATTGAAGTCTTTAAAGAGTGAGGAGGATGTATCTACATCAACACTAGTAGCATAATTACAAAAGTACACACACACCTACATTATACCAATAACTTTAGTAATTTAGAAATGGTGTGTTAAGGACATAAAGAGCATATATGACTGTGATATTGAGATGATTATTTAGGAAATATTTACGAGGATCATAGCTAAGGAGTCCTGCATTGGGGTTTCTTCTTTGGTAGATATTATAGATATTAAGGGAGCTCGAATGGATGGTTTAGCCTTTTGGATCCTACATCCTAGAGGTGGTATATGATTTTTATGCTTCATATATTGTATCCATTGGTTTGATTAGACTAGCGGGGAACAAAGCTCAGGTTCAGCCTCCACTGGCCCATACATTAGTCAGAGCTACTTTGGTTGACTTATCCAATGAGATAATCAAGAGATTCCTATTTAGGTCGAGTTATGAGTATGTTTAGTTATAAGATAAAGATGGAGAGGAGTATAAGAAAACTAAGGTATCCTAAGTAATAGGAGCAAAAAAAAAAGTTGATGAGATTATTTGCTCAGTAGATTACTAAGCTCAGTGTTGATGACCTTAGGTAGAGAAAATGGAATATATTAAGAAGTCCACCCTGTACTTTGTAGGAATATTCTGGTGGTCCATAATTCAGCATAGGTTGTGCCCTATAATTATGGATAATGCACTTTATATTGGACCAAGTATTACTTGTGGCCAGCATTATTATTGGATATGATATAGACTTCACCTGATGGATCTGTGATGAGATATATGAGGGATCTTTCAGAAAGACCACTAGTATTCCATTCCCCTGCTAGATTAAAAGAATATGAGATGTAGATGGAGTGCCAACAATACTAAATATTAATCATCATATCGTGGTGAATCTTTTAGCTGATGTGGGGTTAATTCACATTGATGCCAATCCAATTGCACAAAAGAAGGCACAACCTTGTACCTCTTATAGAGTGGCCCTTTTTAAGGGACATTTAGTCATCTGAGCAGGTTGAGAGTCCAACTTTGGGAAGTAATCTTTATATACATATCCAGCCAATAGAGACTTCAACATGCGGCCAGTGAAGGGGCCACAGGCACTTTAGTGCCAGCTCCTACTTCTATAGTTCCCCCTCGCCCACCTATTTTGGGTATAGTGATAGTCTTTCATGAGTTCTTACAATAATTGTTGGATAGACAGTAGGAGTTAGTAGAGCTTCAAACATACAACAACACCTAGTTGGCTAAGTTGTTGGGTCAGATATGACCTTGGGTGCAGACTACATTAGAGGCATCAGAGGAGCAGGTTTGACTCAAGGATAATTGACTTAAGAGGATAGATAATTTTATGATCCATATAAGGGAAATACTCCATGAGGCTCTAATCAATAATCTATCGAGCCTGTGTCATAAGGTTTCCATATTGAGATCCAGGTCCATACATTAGTTAAGAACTATGCTCTTGTCATTGGTTCATTCATACCTCTCATTCTATATCTATTTCCTGCATCACTATTATTAATTTTTTATATATTTATTTATATGGATGATCCCTAGTCTATTGGGGCCAAGAGAGGACAAGAGTCCTACGAGCAGAGTGATAGTTTGAATTAGTTTGAGTGGGTTCTGAAGATGCCAATCATGAATTCTATTATCCAATTATAGGTTGACAAGAGTGAGCATGAGTAGTGGGTGCTGGGAGCCTTCTCTATTCGGCCACAGCCACTATCTTCTAGTGTTATGCTCGACAGGCCTCTTGATACCCCAACTTAGGGTGAGGCCATATCTGATGCCTAGAGTGTCTTAGTTATGTCCCTGCACCCATGTGTTATTTTTTTCTTAGTATGAAATGGGGATAGTGCATCATATTTTAGTTGGGGTGAGGGCATACTAACCATGCATGATTTTTATTAATGTGTCTCTTTTCCCCAGAATGTGTTGTCATGGTAGAGTCGGTATGTATAGATTACTGTGTTATTCGCTATATGTGTTATATTTTGTGTTATTTGGCTAGGATAAAAATAAGGAACATTGATGCAGACAATTTTTTTGTATGTTTGTATGTTTTATAAATTATAGCCTCTTTGTGAATTATGTATTGTGAAGATATTAGGTTGTGACCATTGTTGAATCTTGGTATAGCATTAGTATTAAGGAAAAAATAATCATGGACTAGCATTACATGAACCATATAGGTAGTAGTTGATAAGGTAACCCTGTGTTATGTGTGTGTGAGGTGTTTTCCTAGTTCACTTTGTGTGGATAATCCAAAACTTGTTCTGTTAGTCTTGCCTGAGTTATAGAATAGTTGGTTGGGAGATGAACACGGGCCATGTTTGAATAAGTCCACATTTAGCCTAAAAGATTAACCAAATGAAAATAAGTATCTCTTGATCCTACATTTGAACCTAAAGTGACCTATTTTTTGTTTAACCTTTTCACATTCCTATTTTAATTATAATCAACATGTTTTAACCTTGGTCCCTCCTGGATATTGTGTATCTCAACTCAGGCAAATTGCTTAAGTTAAAGGTGGCTATTATAGGGGCACGTAGTCGAAAATGGGTATGAATAAGATGTTGAAAAGGTAAAAAAGGTAGGTTTGGGTAGGGTAGAAAAGTGAAAAAAAAAAAAAGAAACAAGAAGAAAAAAAGTATAAGAAATAATTAATATAAAGAATGAAGAAAACCAAATCTAATCTGAAAATAAACAAAGGAGTAAAACAGAGAATAAAAGAAGCATAGTGAGTAGTGGAGCCAAAAATGTAAGTGTAGTATCAAGGAGGGTGACTCACTAGTTCCTAAATATTGGACTATTCCTCATAGGTTCAACCCCAACCTAGTTGGGTTCTATATGTTTGACAACTGCTTTATACTTTCTTAGAAGTGTAATTTGGGTAACATTAGAAAATCCTAAATTTAACTTTACGTCATCTTCATGAAATTTATTAATTCTCTTTCAACTTGTCCCCACAAAAGGGTCTCTCAAAAAATATTCTTTTCTTTTATTACATTCAACTTTTGCCATATCAATAATAAAGTCTTAAAAATAAGAAAGTTGTTAAATTTTAGAATCACTGACGAGTGGGGAATTTACCACTCATTTACACTCTACTTCTTTGCATACTACTATGATTTAAGTGTCTAAATGAGAAAAATTTTCTATTAAATGCACTAATTCCCATGTTTTGCAGGTACAGAGTTGTTGTGACGAAAAGGGGCAAAATGATAGGAAAAAGGATCAAAGCGGGAAGAGAAGTGCAAAATCTAGAAAACCTATACAGAATGGGCCTTAGGTAATGTGACCGCGGAGTGGCCACCACAATTATGGTAAGTTATGAAAGTTAGAAGATAGTGATCGCATGATGAAAGCAGCGATCATAGAGTACGATCGCGGTTAAGCCAGCACGATCATGGTATAGTAAGATTTTCAGCCAGGGGCAAAGTTGTCAAAGCACATAGCTGACCCCAAATTCCCTTTTTAGTAAGTCTCAAAACCCTTATTATTCATCCATCTTACATATTACCTATCCTTAGTTTAGGTTTTTGTAATTTCTTGGAGCTTGGAGATTAAACTTGAACTAATTTAAGTCAAGAAGTAATTAGAGGTACTCTAAAGTATAGATTTGGTTTGGTCTATTGAAGATTCATTTAATTCTAAAGTGTGGCTTATCCTCTCTTTATTTTAATTATGAATAACTTTGATGGATATCTTGGTATATTTGTTTTCATTATCCTTATGATGTGCTAGATCCACCTCTTGCGATTATGCTTTATTGGGGTACAATTGTGAATGGGTTGTAATATATTTGTGTAGATTCTAGTTTGTTGGTGAAGGGTTCTACTATTGCTTGATTAAATTGGTTGGTATTTGTGGGTGAAAGCCCCAAATACACAAATGGGTTTGATGGATGAAAATGCCAAACTCTTGAAAGCTTGAATAATCCTTGAAAGAGGAGTTTGGGTGAACTTTAGGAACCCTCATCATCCTTAAAAGAGAGATGTGGGAGCTAAGGCAATAGTAGACAATTATTGGGTTTAGTTTTCTAGTTTACTCTATTTTACACATAAAGGTGATTATGAGGTTGACTATCCCTTAGGTACTATCCTAGAAATAGGGATGCCTAATTGAGGTATTGGGTAGCTTTAACTGACACACTCATTAGGTTCTCGAAAGAGTCAATGAGTGACATCTTTGAGGTTTTGTTGAAGAACTATCCTCAAGTACTTTAAACTTAGCCTACCACATCATTAACAATTAGAATTTTCACTGAATCATTATGTTCCCATGCATAACTTGCCCCTAGGAAAGCATAATCCCAATATCCGTGCCTAATTGATTATACTATAATTATTCTTAGTCTTGAATTAGTCATTAGAAGCCCAAAAAGAAATATTTGTTGTGGTATTTTTCAAACCCCAAATTTTTACAAACTTGTATTCTAGGTTTGAATTTAGCAAGTGTTCATTATTTTGAGCAAACTCTATTGCCACTCACATTGTTCCTCGTGGATTCGATCCCAACTCAAAAGTTGGGTAAATATATTGATGATGACTGCCTTGTACTTAAATTGACTTGTAAGTTGAGCGTTATCAAAAATGGTGTCGTGGTAGCGGAGCAATTTGGCGTATTGAGTTAATTTGGAATTTTAGACTACTTGCTTTGATTCAAACTTGTAAATGTTTGTTTTTTATTTTGTTTTATTCTGTAATTAGATAGATTTTTGCTTTTTGCTTATTTCTTACTATGGCATCTTGGAATGAAAGTGTGTTCGGTGGTTGAAAATCGTATCATTGCAACCCATGTCCATATTGTGGTGGACCCCACTTTTGGAAAGCTTATAAATATGCTCCTCGAAGAGAGATGTGTGCATCATCTCTATCTTATAGGGAGTATGTTTGTTCTCTATCTGGTGGTTGATATGGACATTGGAGTGATTGTCCAAATGACCTCTCCGCCTATTATACAAACTCGGTTGCTAGTTCTTCTTATGATTTTGATAGGTCTTATAAGAAAGAAAGGGAAGAGCAAAGCGCAAAAAATATTGGTGTTGAAGCTATGCTTAAACTCATCTTGAATCGGGTGGAATCAACAAAGGATAATGTTCATCTCATACATAATCCAATGAAGAGTTCAACTCAATCCAAGAGCAAAGCACCAAAAATAGTGGTGTTAAAATAACACTCCCAATTATTTTGGATCGGGTAGAATCAATGGGGGATAACTTACACCACTTGCATTAAGCCGTGGGAGCATGCAACGAGGAAATCAAGAAAGTGGAAGACATTGAAATGGAGGTCGCTCATGCAAATACTATGACCATGCCCATGTTTCTAAATGAGCTTGACATTGAAGAATCCTCGGTGATTTCCCAACCAACCGTGCTCAATATGGTTGAAGATGCCAGAAAAAAGAAAATGGTGCTAGAGTCAGAAGAAGAATCCACAAAAATTTCTTATGAAGACTCTAGTCCATTTTGGGGTAAGGATTCCAATAGGGATGAGACTCCAGACTTCAGACTTAAGGAAAAGACTTCACTCGAACCTCTTTTCAATATTATACTTGATGGATGTGATGAAAATCAAACCACCTAAGCGAATGATGAATTTTGGAGATGAGGAGCAAAATCCCTATATTTTGGAGTTCCTCAATCCTAAAGGGCAAAAAGAAACCCCACACGTGAAGTCCAAGGAGCTCAATTTCTGATGTTCAACTAGCGACCTATTCCCACCATTACCCAATGAGCCTACTTGGAAATTTAATGCAAAATTGGGTAAAAGGTTCAAGTCTTTGAAGTGGCATGATAGAACATATTTATTCATGCCCTTGTATTTGCCTAATATACCTCAAAGATTCATTGATCAAATATTAGGCAGAAAAAGTGAAAAAATAAATGATGGTTAAAAAGACATCATGCCGCGATGTTAAATCAAGTGCTTGATGGGAGGTAACCCATTGCTTTCATATTTGGATCTTTGTGTTTTTGGAATATTTCACATAATTTTCATTCTTTATAGGTTGTTTGGATAGGTTAGAAGCCAAAAACAGGGAAAATTAAGGACAAGATAGCCTCAGTTACCACGATTGCGGTATCGCGCTCACACCAGCCAAGTCCCAATCACACCTCTATGTCCAGCCTTCCACGTAGTTATCAATACAGTTTCAAAGAGCTTTTTAACCTTTATTATGCTTTTATGTTATGCAGTGAGGTCACTACAATTCGTTCTATTGGGGGTGTGTGGCCCTACCTTTGCATGAGTACATATTGGCTTGAAATACTTGAACTTAGTTTGCATGAAGCATGGAAATTATGTGAAATTGAATGTTTTCATCTGTAGTTTTCTCTCTCCTTTAATAATGATTGTGGATGATTCTCTCCCTAAGATGAATTTAATGATAAAATTCTTAAGAGAAGCTCGTTGTGAAAGAGTTTTGATTCATGGATGCAGGGAAAGTCTGAGTACCTATGGCACTGTGGATTTGGGATTGCACTTATACCTTTTGTGAAGTCTGAGTAGCCATATGGTTTGCATCTATAAGAGTCGTGATATGAGATGGTGGCTAGCAATAACAAATCTTTTATGGTGTGTTTTTGAAAAATCAAGGGGCATAGACGTGAGTAACTTTGTGACAATGCTTTCTCTCTTTTGGTGACTCCAAAATTGGTAGCTTGTAATATATGGTGAATACCTCCTTTGGTCTCTAGTAGGAAATGCGATTGATCCTCCTTGAGAAATTTGCATGTCATGTGTGCGGTGAATGATATTGTTTTACTCTCATGCGTGTTTGTATCATTTAGAACTTTTTTGGTTAGTCTTTCAAGGCTATTTGTGATCATTGCTTGGTTGGTGAAATGACCTTAGGCCATCTTTGTGAACATAGGAGTCCACTTTAACCTAAATAGCCTACCTGTGTAAAGATTGTCTCCCTAGTTACCCATTTTGAGCTTTCAAACCTTTCTTTGGCAAGCGCATTACAAGACTTAGCCCATTCAAATGTTATCCCTCTTTTGAACTCGACCATCCTTGAACTTGGAAATGCAACTTGAGGCTAAAAACCAAAGTTGGGGGGTGGTGGAAATTAGAAGAAGGTAACCTTGGACCATCAGAATGTAAATGAATGCCTACGTGCAAAGAAAGAAAGAAAAAGAAAAAAAATAGAAAACAAAGAAAGAGGCAAAAAAAAAAAAAGCAAAGGCATGAATTACAAAAGAGTCAAATGAATAGAAAATGCCTTCAAAAGAGATGGGTGAAAAAATGGCAAATATAGAAATGTGTGAATTTGGAAAGCAAATAAAGTGGTCCATGGTCTTCAAGTTGGTTAAAAATTATTAGAGTGATGTAGATGTTCAAGAAGGGTGTAGTCATCATATCCCTTAATTATATCCTACCCATTCTCCCCGAAACTATATTACAATCTTGAAAAGTCCTTTGGGATCTCCAACCAAGCATGTTCACATTCGCGGCGATGGAAAATAAGGGCAAGCTTATGTTATGACACTCACTTATTTGGAGAGATTCTTTGTGAGAGTTAGTGTCGTACTCATATCCCTTGTTGTTTCATAAACAAATTGGTGTGTGGGATTTCCTTTTTGTGAGGAGACATGTAAATGAATCAAGGTGGGTGACATTGTCATTTTCCAAAGAAAGAGGCAAAATGAGTGTAAAAAAGTGCAATCGATTGAGAGTCACTTCTAGAGAGTGGGTAATTATTATATCATCGCTCTTAAAAGTCCATTGCATCTTAGTATTTGTGTTTAATGATAGGGGGCTATTAGAAAATTGCTTTACTCATGCATAGGTGCATATTGTTGGTAAGATCCAAGTTGAAATTCATTGTGATCATTTGGTGACACAAATGGGCTCATAAGTGCATAGTCTCATATAGTATGAAGTGGTGATATTTGAGGACAAGCAAAGATTTAAGTTTGGGGTGTTGATGAGTGGGGAATTTATCACTCATTTACACTCCACTTCCGTTCATACTACTATGATTTGAGTGTCTAAATGAGAAAACTTTTCTATTAAATATACTAATTCCCATGTTTTGCAGGTACAAAGTTGTTGAGACGAAAAGGGGCAAATAAGCTGAAAAAGGATCAAAGAGGGAAGAGAAGTACAAAAGATGGAAAATATGTGTATACTGGGCCTTAGGTACTGCGAGTGTAGAGTGGCCACCACAATTGTGGTAAGTCAAAAGAGTTAAAAAGTAGCAATCACGTGACAAAAGTAGTGATCGCGGATCCCGGTAGTGGTTAAGCCAGTGTGATGCGATGTAGTAGGATTTTCAGCCAAGGGCAAAGTTGTAAAAGCACATAGCCAACCCCAAATTCCCTTTTTAAAAAGGATCAAAACCCTTATCATTCATCCATCTTCCATCTTACACATTACCTATCCTTAGTTTAGGGTTTTGCTATTTCTTGGAGCTTGGAGCTTAAAATTGAACTAATTAGAGGCAAGAAGTAATTAGAGGAACTCTAAAGTATAGATAGATTTGGCTTTTTCTATTGAAGATTCATTTGAGTCTAAAGTGAGGTTTGTCCTCTCTTTATTTTTCTTATGAATAACTTTGATGGATATATTGGTACATTTGTTTTCATTATCCTTATGATGTACTAGATCTACCTCTGGGATTATGTGTAGATTCTAGTTTGTTGTGATGGGTTTTACTATTGTTTGATTAAATTTGTTGGTATTTGTGGGTGAAAGCCCGAAATACCCAAATGGGTTTGAGGGTGAAAATCCCAAACTCTTGAAAGCTCAAACCATCCTTGAAAGAGGGATTTATGTGAACTTTAGGAACCCTCATCATCCTTGAAAGAGGGATGTGGGAACCAACTCAATAGTAGACAATTATTGGGTTTAGTTTGCTAATTTTCACTATCTTAGACATATGGGTGATTATGAGGTTGACTATCCCTTGGGTACCATCCTAGAAATAAGGGTGCCTAATTGAGGTATTGGGTGGCTTTAATTGACACACTCGTTAGGTGCTCGAAAGTGTCAATGAGTAACATCTTTGAGGTTTTGTTGAAGAACTAGCCTCAAGGACTTTAAACCTAGCCTACTACATCATTAACAATTAGAATTTGTACCAAATCATTATGTTCCCATGCATACCTTGCCCCTAGGAAAGCATAATCCCAAGATCCATTCCTAATTGATTATACTCTAATTATTCTTAGTCTTGAATTAGTCGTTTAGAATCCCAAAAAAAAATTAGTTGTGATATTTTTCAATCCCCCAATTTTTACATACTTGTATTCTAGGTTTGAATTTAGCAAGTATTCTTTATTTCAAACTAACTTGATTGCCACTCAAATTGTTCCTCATGGTTTTGGCTCTGACTCAAAAGTTGGGTAAATATATCAACGACGACCGCCTTGCTCTTAAATTTATGTGTAAGTTTAGTGTTATCAATCACCCCAAAAAAATTGATTCAAAAGAGAATTATTATAAAAAGGGAATTAAAAAATTCCACTAGAAAGAATTTTTATAGAAATTTTAAAACTTGAAGAAAAAATGAATGCAAAAGAATGGAACATGGGAAATTATTATAAATTAAAAAAAATTGAATAAGTGGGAAGTAGAAAAATGTGGGGGTATTTGATTTAGTGGGTTAAGTGAAATGACAAAAGAGTCCCTGACAAGTGGAATGTATTGCATGAGAAAGTGTCACGTGGTGGGTTCTATAGTACAAAGACCCTCTTGGTTTAAAAAAACTTTAGAAAATTAACAAAGACACATACGTTTGCTAAAATGTAAGAAGTAACAGACCAAAAGGGACATGAATCAATTATTTCATCTAAAATCGACTAGCCCTACCACATGTCAGGAAAACCACTACATTGCATCTCGAGCAATTTAGATAAAAGTGACAAAAGATTTGAAAATGAGGTGTAGGTGACTCAATTTTTAATAATAGAGTATACGTTACAATTACTTTATTAGTGATTAAGAAAATTGGGAAAGTTTGAGAATTGCCCATAAGTTTTTTAATTTACACTTTGATCCAAATGTTGACCTAATATAACTAGAAACGGGGGGAGTAAAAATATGCATTTTTGCTCTCTTCTCATTATTGTTGTTTTCTCTCTCTTCGCCATTTTTATTGTCCATTGTTGCTTCTGCTTTATTCATCATCATGTGCTTCATTATCATCATCTTCTTCTTCATTATCATCATCATCTTCTTCTTCTGTACCATTGTTGTTGTTGTTACCGCTACTACTGCTACTTGATCAATTTTTTAGGTCAAATTTAGTTTCGTACATTAATTTGGCATTACCCCATAGGCGACGTTGGTAAGTAAAATTATGATTTTTAGTTGAATTTCTCATTTGGGCACACTTCTGATTCTGTTGTTTTTAAAATAATGGATAGAACAATAAGCATGAACTCAACAACAGATTCAACTATTTCAATAAATAACTCATTTGTTGCAACAAATGAGTCATCTGTCGCAACGGAAGACCCATATACATTGATTTATGTTTATGGTTCTATAGTGTTATAACATGAATCAGATAGATGGGTTATCTATTGCAATAGACGAGTTATCTATTGCAACAAAAGAGTCATCTATTGACATAGATTGCTCACCTACTGCAATAGAAGCTAAACTCAATTCCAACGGATGAGTCGTCTATTGCAACAGGTAACTAATCTGTTGCTCCGGGTTATTTATCTATTGTAACATGTTACTCATCTATTGGAATCAGCTTCAAAAGTTTTGTAGTACATCCTAACAAATGATTCATCTATTGCGACAGATGTATAATCTGTTGCAATATATGAGTCAACTTTTCCAACAGATGACTAATCTATTGAATCAGCTTCAGGTTCTACTGTACGGTAACATGAATTACTAACAAGTGATTCATCTGTTGCAACATATAATTAACCTGTTGCAACATATTATTCACTGGTTGGAACAGATTACTCATCTATTGGGGTTCAAGTTACGACACTATAAAATAACTATTAATTTTATTATGATGTCATCATTAAATTTTTTAACAAATGTCTTTATTTAGGTACCACTAATAAAGGAATCAATAACAAATGTCTTTATTTAGGTACCATAAGTTGTAATAGCAAAACTTGTGTTGTTGTTTGTTATGGACTTTGATATTTTAAACTCATTTTTATGAACGTAAATTTTATTATTTATTATTTAAAATATATTTTTTATAAACTTGTGCATTAATAAAAAGAGGTAAGGCATGAACTAAATACAACAGACCACAAAATTATTTTCAGCAAACTACACATCTATTGTAATAGATGGACATTTGATGGAAGAACACAATACAATTCATCAAATTGGAATATGTTCCTCCAATAGATACCCAATCTGTTGCAACCGATGAGTAATCTGCTGGAGCAACACAATATGGTTCCTGCCATAAACCCAACAGATGACCAATTTGTTTAAAAAAATAAAATACATTAGGTAGGTAGATACAGTATAGAAAAATAAAAATACATATGCTGAAAGAAAAAACATCACCTAATTAATATTATCATAATAATAATAATTATTATTATTATTATTATTCTCAGCGGGCCAATTGTCAACTGGCACCAACAGGGCACTCCTTAGCTTGCAAATCTTTTGAAGCATCCCTGCTCTCATGGCGGCCAACCCCCGCTGGAATTCATTAACCTGCCTCTGAAGTTCTTGCACGGTGTCGCGCAGAATAGAAATATACCAAACAAGAGCGGACATATCTAGAACACTCATGAATTAACCAAAAATATAAACACAAAAGTAAAGAAAGGAGTTAGAATACAATACAACGTATAGTACCGACTGGTAGATTTACACACTCAAAAGAACTTACCTAAATGAGAAAGGAATATGGTCTTTGAAGAGAAGTTGTTTAAGATATAATATGAAAGACAAAATGCAAGAATAAATAAAGTAGAGTAGAATGAACGAGTATGGAGGGATCTATTTATAGAGGATTGAATCTTAACATAGTAGGCAAAAAGTCACGACTGTTCACATCCTTCATTAAATCTGACTGGTGATGTTTCGATTGTTGTGGAAGTTATAATTAAATCTAACTAATGACTTTTTAATTATTGTGAAAAGTCATGTCTTTTAAGCTTCTCAATTGTATTTTTTCAACTCTTGCATCCATCTATCGTAATAGATTAACCAACTGTTGTATCATGTGGTCTATCTGTCACAACATATAAGCCATCTATTGCAACATATAGTCCATCCATTAAAACAAATGCTCAATCCCTACCTCCAACCATCGGAATGTTAAGAATAAGGAATAGACAGAATAAAAAATAAATAAGAATTAAAAATCCAAAGTCAGCCAAACATACATAGATATTTAAATTTATTATATACAAATATATAATAAAAAATAAAACATACATTAGGTTCCTCTCTTAGGTAGATCCCATATAATAAAACAAAATACATATGCTAAAAGAAAAAACATAACCTAATTATTATTATTATTATTATTATTATTATTATTATTATTATTATTATTATTATTATTATTATTATTATTATTGTTATTATTATTGTCAACCGGCCAATTGTCATTCGATAGCAGCAGGGCCCTCTTCAGCCTTGCTCTCATGGCGCCCAACTCCCACTAGAGTTCATAAATCTTCCTTTTAAGTTCCCGGAAGGAGTCGCGTAGAATCACCTTATACAAATCTGGATCAGCCATATCTCAAAGTGGAGTAGACTGAAGGAGTAAGGAGGGACCTATTTATAGAAGATTGAATTTTAATGGGTTAGTCAAAAAGCCACAACTGTTCACCTTTTTTATAATAATTACATCCCTTAATTAAATAAAACTGGTGTATTTTCAATTATGTAAACTAAAAAATAGATTTAAATTTAACATTATCTTTATTTTATTTCGAAAAGAAGATAGCTTTCAAATAGATCCAACAAATGGGTAATCTGTTGCAAAATATATTATATCTGTTTGATAATATACAATATATATTGGCAATATATTACAACAGATGTATATATATTTGTTTGATTATTTCCAATAGATAAGTCATCTATTGTAACATATTTATCATCTGTTATAACAGGTATCTATAATTGTATGATGATTTTAACAAATATGTCATCTGTTGAAATAGGTTAGTCATCTGTTTATTCAAATTAAGCCATAGATGGGCTAGGAAAAATAAGGCGTGTGCAGATGGATGGATCCACTTTTATATGTGGGAGTTATGTATTACTGATAAGATTATCATGACAACACACATGAAGTATAATGAATTTGTGAATGCAGTTTTTTACCGATAAGGCACTGATCATTTAAAGAAGATCCTGTATTGTACAGTTAAGTTTGATAGGTTTGAATTGTTAAGGCCGAGGGACCATAAAGGTAGTGCTGATACCCTATTATGATTTAATGGCGGTTGTTGCTCATCTTAGGTGTGTCAAGTTTAGAGAAGAGCTCAATATTTGGTGTCATTACAGAATTACAATAGCGATTGGACTAACTTTAAGGGTGCACTGGACATTAAGAAGTCCTTCAAAGCCTCATACTGCAACAATTAAGAATGGAAAACCAATAAAAATTCCTCTAGCCTAAATTTATATGGATGGGTTATTCGAGAAGATGATTATACACCAGAAGGAGCCGTAAAAGAATTCCTATGAAGGAAAGGGGAGTTTATGAAAGATTATATCATCTAAAACCTAATTGAATAGGAAACAAAAGGTAGCAATCAAGGAACTTCTAGCGAATCTGGCCGATGAAATTGACTTAAAACATGATAAATCTGAATTAAGTGCAAATATAAAGTGTATCCAGAAATGAAAATCCGTCAGTCATCTCTCTTAAAAAATACTCCAGATGGACACTTTGCTAGGGAACTGCGACTAGTTAGCATGGTCTGAATGATCACCTAAAGATAAAATATCAAAACACCAAGAAAGCAGCTTTGCGAGCACCGAGGATTGAAATGATGTACAGTAAAAAATGAAAACTTGCTTTAAGAACTTCTGAAGTTAAAATAAGGAATCAAGCCAAGGAGGTAATTTCTAAATTTTATAATGCATCCCACGCCTTCTGTTTGTGGTTCCAATCAGTTCAATAGCAGTGAAAACAAAAAGGTATGAAGTTGGGCAGAAACCCCAAGCCTTTTTATTTTTACTGCGACTGACATGACCAGAACCACAAACTAAAGGCATAGGATATAAGTGTAACTTCTAAAATTACCGGCTTGGCTTGATTCCTTATTTTAACTACAGAAGTCATTGGTGAAAGTTCCATTCTTTACTGAACATCATTTCAACCCTCGATGCCTGCAAAGCTGCTTCCTTGGTGTTCTGTTATTTTCTTTGGAGGTGATCATTCCAACCACGCTAACTAGTCGTAGTTACCTAACAAAGTGGCTAGTTGTACTATTATTCTTTGAGAGAGATGATTGACAGGTTTTCATTTTTTGATACACTTTCATATTTGTATTTGATTTGGACTTCTCATGTTTTAAGACAATTTCATCGGCCACATTCGCTACACATTTCTTTGTATCATGTGTTTCTTCTTTAATATGGTCTAATATTATATAATCTTCATCAACTCCCCTTTTCCCTCACTGGTATCCTCCTATCACACCTTCTATTGTATAATCATCACCTCGAGCAACCCAATCATATAAATTTGGGCTAGGATAATAACTATATTGATTTTCATTCTTGGTTGCAGTAGTGTGATGCTTTGGAGGCCTTTCAAAAGTCCATTCAACCCAAAAAAATTAGTCCAATCACTATTAAATCTTTTTAAAATGCCACCAAAACTTGAGTCGTTCATTAAACTTGACACATAAATATTTTCAAAACCATCATTAAATCGTAACAAGATATCAACACTACCTACAAGGTCCCTCGGCCTTATCAATTCAGACCTATCAAACCTAACTATAAAATTGCAGATATCTTATTTGAATGATCAATTCTTAATCGATAAAAAATAACATTCACAAATTCAGTATACTCTATGTGTTTTTTCACGATAACATGATCAGTAATACATACCACCCACATATGAAGTGGTTCCATCTGCAAGTAGCTTATTCCTTCGAACCTATCTTTACTCTAACTTTTTGTGTTGGTCAGGCAAATGTTGATCAACTTTCACTTCCTTCTATCTACAAACAAGAGAAAAACAATTGATGTTAAATAAGAGAAGAACAAAAAGAACATTACAATTAAAGTTTACATAATTTTAATAAAAGATAACACAAAATTAAATAAATACAAAACATTACAACAAGTGTTCCAACAGATAATCCATCAGGTGCAATAGATTCCCCATTCTATTCAATAGATGAGCAATCTGTTGTAACAAGATATGTATCTATTGCAATAGATAGTTGACATATTCTAACATATGGGTCATATGTTCGAAAAAATCAAACCAGCCTTCTAGTGGTTAGATTTGTTCCAACAGTTGATCCATCTATTGCAACAGATGGGTTATCCCTAAAAAAAGCTGTTGAATTTATTCTAATAGCCGATTTATTAGTTGTGATAGTTTGTTAATCTATTGCAACATCACCAAAACCAACAAAAAAAATCAATAACAGCATCAACAATAAAGGAATAACACCATATGTTCAAACACCATCACAACACCAACCACATGTTCCAATAACACCAACCCCACCAGCAACATCAATAACAATATCAAGAATAAAGAAACAAACAAAAGAGATATAAAAAAATGATACTACCAATAAGGTTTTGTAAGTTCTCCCAACATATAACTTTTTGCATACTTTAATAAAACAACGGTTCGTTCATTTAAGACTTAAAAGTCATCTTTCCTTCAATTTTCTCAATAAATAGGATATGCGTAATGGGAAAATAAATAAAAACAACAGATGTAAATAACTAATTTAAATAATATGCAAAGAAGAAGACAAAAAGTAAAAAAGCAATAGTGAACCATACCTGCAATGTTAAAAGCAAGGGGAATAAAACACCAATTTCAATCGAGAAAAGATATAGATCAGTTGAGATTCAAAAAGATCCTCATGCGAAAGAGTGGAGAAAAGAGAGAAAAAAAAAAGATGGATAGATTAACCTAAAAAGGAGAGAAAGAAAAAGAAGAGAGATAAATTAATTTATGGATGATGGGTTATCTATTGGAATATTTTTTTGCAATGTGGCATCTAAAGATTTATTGAAATTTGTCTTAATTTTTTTAAAAAATTATGCAGACATTAATTGTAATGTATTTTTTATTTTTCTGTTGTTTGTAGTTAAAAGATGTCTCCCAAAAGAAAAGAAACTGAAAGTGGATCAATATCTGACCACCTAATAAAAAGGGCTAAAGTGTAGATGAATTCAGAAGAACTTCTTGAACAATCTCTGTCGCACCCCATTTTTCTCACAAAAAACGGGATTCGACATGGCTACTCTTTTTTGGGATTGTTTAAAAGGGTGTGAAGAGTCGTCACCTAACGAATTAAGGTGCGTTAGGGCATCATTCTAGGCTAACTATGAAAATATTTTGTTATTTAGTCTTAGTTCACCAGAAATTCAGGTAAGAATTCAAATTACCTCAAAAGAAAGGTGTTAGACACCTTTCGAGGTCCACAAAGGTGGTTTCCGGCAGAATTCATATTTAGTAGGGATTCTATATGATCAAATAAAGGTAGCTTATTTTATTATTAACTCAATGTTAACTAAGTGATAAAGTAATGAATAAACAAACATGTCATTGGATTGTTCCTATTTGTTAATTAGCTAAGTGATAAACAACACAAGAAATCATAATAAGAACAATAAGAATGACGCAAATTATAAAAAAAAAGGGACTTCTTAAATAAACTAACTACCCCAAATAGTTAAAGTAAATGAGAACAAGTTCGAAAACCAACCGAGAAATATTTTGATTTTATTCGAATTAGAGCCCCAACTTGTTAATCATTATCCGACCCATTAGCAAGTAGACGGATTCTTAGACAAGTGACAATGTTATACTTAGTGTAATATATATTGGGTATCATCACTTTCGAATGACTACCCACCCTACCTATGCTGGTTGTTAAACATGAAAGTGTTCTAAAAAGAAAGGATAAAACTACCACCTCTAAAATGCCTATCATCCCAACTTATCGTCCAAGAGGCATTGAACTTTTCTACTTTGAACTTGAGATTTAGACAAATAAAACTAGATTGCCTAGTAGACTCAAAGCGCGTAAACACATTGGACAACAATTAGCACTTAATAGTCTCAAATAAGCCTCTTGTTTAATTAAGAGTTGATTAAGGTGATTGACATGTTAAGACAAACCATAGTTCATTTTAGATGTAGTTAACTGATAGGCATGATGTCTAGGTGAAAAATAATGGTAAATCATTTTTAACCAATGTTGTAAATTTGTTAAGAATAAAAAGGCATGTCAAAGTAAAGTAAATATGTTGGAGAGTAATATTCGTTAATTTTATTATGCAAACTTGTTATAAATCGATAAAAGTGTTGGACATTAATTTTAGCATGCTAGAAAATATATTCATTTGCTGAAAATAAATAACATGTACGAAATTACTTCTAAAAATTAGTAAATATTGCTGAAAATTCATTGTTTGCAATCTGAAAATTTATTTCAATTTAATGAAATTCATTTTAAGATGCTGAAAATTAGTTTTTATAAGCTTAAAATTAACCTCAATATGCTCAAACTTAATGTTAATGCTGAAAAGTGATTTTAATAAGCTGAAAATCTCATTTTACATAATAAAAAATAATTTTAGAGGCTGAGAACTATTTTAAAATATGCTAAAAATTAATTTTTAACGTTGAAAAGTAAATTGTATTTCTGAAAATTATTAAAACACACAAACACTTCATTTTAACTTGCAAAATGAATAATTTCATGTTACCGAAAAATTTCAACAAAACATGTCAGAAACAGATTTCTTTCTAAAAAATCTATTTAACATCGAGATTTATATTACAGAAAACGGTGGTACATAAGATGTTGAAATTAATGATGATGTCGAAAACTAAGTAAAACATGTCACAATTAATTTAAACCGTAAGTTAATTGATAACCCTTTAAAGCGTGCTTTCTATGTGACCACGTACGTTTATTGTTAGTCCTAAATTATTCTTTTGCCTAGGTGATTCACGTAGCACATAAATATCCACCCCCGAGCAGTCCCAAAAATCATTATTACAATGCACCGTTTGTACAAAATTACAAACCATTATGAGAATAACTAAACTAAAAATAATGTAGCCTATTCCCAATCCTTCAGTGACTCTTCGAATCCTGACCTGTTAAACAAAAAGAAATATCATGGCAAACGCAGAGGCAAACAAAAATACTATGGCATGATTCCGTACACAAAATGGTCAAACGATGATATTGTAGACATAACACAAAATAATCCCTATGAACATACTTTCTAGCCTCAACACAACACAGTAAAGCCTTTAATAAATAAATGAATAGATTGCATCATTTAGATACTTACCAGCAAACAGTAATAAAATAATAAGGTAGAGATTAAGCAGGGACTGCAATGAGATAAACCAAATGCTTCTCAAGCACCATAGAACTTGAGAGAATATTTTTTCTCTTGGTATTAGAGAATAGCCAGTAGCTTTGTTTCTCATCTTTATTTCTTTTTGAGAGTGTAATAGCCAGGAAAAATTCTGTCGTTTTATAATGAAGGGGGTCTTTATATAGTGGAGATAGTAAAGAGTTCCACAAGAAAGAAAATAATCAAGTCAATTAAAAAAATGTAAAAAGGAAGGAAAAATATTCAATAAAATCAAATCAATAAAAGAATCCATAATGAGGAGAAAAATATGCTATGTTACCACAAATAAACCCGCACCGTCTGTCAAAATCCGCATATCATTGAAAAATTGACCATAAGTGGGCAATAGAGAGGCATTCAATTAAGCAAATCAACTATATTTCAATCATACGTACAAATTATATATTTACCTTAATTATTCAAGTAATAAAGATGTCATATAAACGAAGAGGAATAAAAATTACAACCTACCAAAATTAACTAAGCATCAAGATTATTCTAATTAAGATAGTGAATCAACTAGTATCAGACCTTTTATCAAAAATCAAACAATCAGCACCTAGTAGCACTATGCTAATTGTATCTAAATTAGTCCATAACCACATCAAAGAACATCTGCTATCAAAGTAACAGTCCCTTCGATTGATAAACAAGGACACAAAGATGGGAAAATTAGTACCCTAATTTAAATAAGATCTGGGGTTAAAAGAAATTCACCAAAATTAGGCATTTTGCATATGTCGATCTAAACAAACATATACGAAATTATAAGAATTGATTCAAACTTCACAGTCAAACTTCACCAATTTTGAATCTAATCTAATAAAATTGGTGAATAGAAAAAGAAAATTTAAACAACAAACCTGAGACGGATTTCAAGAATCCATCATGAATTTTCTAGCATCAATTGGATGGAATCTGGAGTGGCAAGGCAGCAGTGGACTGGTTTGACTATTTTACCAGTGGATTCAGCTAGTTTGTTGTTGGATGGCACCGATGGAGATGGAGAATAGAGGGTGCTGGCGGCAGCAACTGGCTGGATGGAATCGCAGTTGGATAAAGAGAACGGAGATAAGTGGTAGAGGTGTTGGCTTGGCCGGTGGAACCGTTTACTGGTTGGGGAGCCACAGCAACGTTGGAAGCTCTGTCAGTTGCTGATGCATTTCGATTGTAATATCCTGTATTTCCTTAGCATAATCTAAGTCCCAATACATGAGTATTCATAAATTAAATTTTTGAAACACTTATTATTTGTCAGTTTAGAGCCTGCCATTGAGTAGAAAATTGAATTAGCTTTCGAACGTTATAAAATTCGCCCAAATCCGATAACCGTGTAAGAAGTTATGGTGATTTTAAGTTTTAGTCATTAAACAACATTATTTTAACCCTTAGCGAATCACAGAGCCAGCCTAAATGACAATTGTCAAAAACCAGTGGGCCTCCATGATGTTGGCATGTCGCGTCATAGGCTCAGTTAAGAATTGTCAATTTCCAGTGATCCCTTCCGATACCACCGTATCGCGGTGAGATTCCAGGTCACAAACAAGGTGACAATGCAATTTCACCGCATCGTGCCACTGTGCATTTTCCTAGTTGTCCAATTCCATTAATACGGCGTGATAGCTCCGCATTGCACCAATGGTGTTTTTTGAAAAAATGTGACAAAAATTAAAAGTGTCGCCCAGGGTTAAAACAGTTCTTTCCCATTATTCTAATCTACCCAGGTGTGATATTTTAGCACGTAAAACATTTTAAGTTCATTATTCACTCAATTTTCCTCCAAAATTCAAAAGCGTTCTCTCTAAAATACAAACCCTAGCTCTCAAGAATCAAGGTTAATCCCAAGAACTTCTTCAAGAACTCATCAGATTAAGGTATGTTAGGTGTTCATCCATGGAGTCCAAGTATCCATTTTAATTACAAATCTATCATCTTCTCAAGATTTATGATATTAAATTGTGATTTTAAACTATGAATCTCCATGAACTTCCATGAATATTGATTTTATACCATACATTAATGAAATTATCATTTTTATCAAATCTCCCATATTTTATTATTGTCATTCTTCAAATTAGATCATGATTTAGTGTTATAAATGTTGAAGTCATGCTATTATTTCAAGTTTTGTACTATTCCTATGAATTGACTAAACTACGAAGTACAAGTGTTTGATAAAATGCCTACAAGAGTGATTGATTTAATAAAAGCCTTCATGCTTTGTCCCCTAAGCTTTAGTGTCATTTTACCATTTTTGTTTTTGATTCCTAGGGTATTGAGTACCCAAAAACCATAGTTGTTTATATAGTCTAGTCTCAGTACATTACAGAATAGTCTTCAAAACATACTATGAGCATTACCAGAATAGTCAAATATCAGTCAGTTAAACTAAGAATAGTCTAGTATTTCAGTGTCTTTCAGTTGGGAGTAAGATTAGCACCGAGTGAATGTAGGGATGGTGACTTCACCGTCAGATAGGAAAAGTCGTTAGTAGCATTCCCTACACTCCAGAACTATGTAGCCAGTGTAGGATATGAGAAGTCACCCGTCAGATTAGGCTTGACTATCTCAAAGGGTTCACCCATCAGTTAAGGCTTGAAACCCATAGTCCTTTTGACATTATATCAGTTTAATGGATCCACACAGCCAGTGTTAGTACCTGGTGCATGGTATTAACACCCTAGCAACAGGGGTTATAAGTTGGACCTTGATTAGCTCAAATTAGGGAATGTTAGTTAGATGATACCTCCCACAATCTTAGTTACAGTCCCAGTTTAGTTATTCAGTCTTAGTATTTTTTGACCAAAGTATACAGATTTTAGTTATTTTAGTATTTTAGTTAACAGATTTTACTCAGTTCATATTATATGCTTGGTCATTCATCCTCAGTATCTACAGATATTCATGTATCTTTAGTAATTATAGATTTTCATGGACACTCAGTACTCTATGCTTTACATGCATATTCAGTTAATTATTAGTTCTATTCTTGAAACCATGCATATCAACCTACCTCATTTAGCATACCAGTATATTCAAAGTACTGATCGCATACCTTTTCTTTTGTGCTATGATGTATTATATCATAGGTTCTAACGCTTAGTTCCTGGATTACGATTAAACTTATCAGATCCTCAGTAGTTGCAATAGTGAGTCCTCATACTTCAAGGATAGGCTTACTTTATTTCATGTCTCAGTTTAGTAGTTAGTTGGAGTTATTTGGGGCCTATCCCATCAACTCACAGTCATTCAATTTTAGAGGCTTATCATACATTAGAGTCAGTTATTTAGTATTCTGACATTACAGTTAGTTATCCATTTTATTAGTCTTTAATCAGATTCAGTCAGTTATTTCTGTAGACTTATATTTTAGTTCTGAATCAGTTATTAAAACCTTATGGCATGTCAGTATTTTTCTATATTTATGATCATGTTTTCCAGTGCTCACAGAACATACCAACTCATAGGTTAGCTTGTGGTCCCTCGGGACTGTAAGCATCGTGTGGCGCTCAGGGTGTGATCTCAGGAAATTACAAACTTGGTATCAGACCCTAAGGTTTTTAAGTATCCTAGGAAGTCTGAAAGTCGCATCAACTAGATTCTTGTGCATGGGAGTGTAGCACGTCACACTTATGGACAAAAGGCTACAAGGCATTTAGGAAAAAGTTTCCTTTCTTTCAGTATTCATGTCGTGTGAGTGATCATGAGCTCAAGTTAAACTCCCTGTCTAATCCATTTTTTCCTTCTATTTATAAAACATGCCTCCCAAGAAGAACTGAAGAAGAACAAGAAACCATCCAATCCCTCATCCCATCCAGGTGGATCTTCTGGACGAGTATGCCTTTCGTGCAGAATTTAGAGCTACGTTCACTACTCCAGCAAACTCCATAGAAGCACATAATAAAAGGCCAGCTGTTGTTCTGGCCAACCCAGTGGCCAATACTGCTACAACCAAAATTTGGGATTTTACCCAGATGAATCCTCTTTATTTTGCAGGATCCAAGTCTGAAAAGGATCCACAAGAATTCTTAGATATAGTTCAGAAGGTCACACATGCTATGAGGGTGATATCTAGTCAGAGTACTGAGGTGGATGCATATCAGATATAGGATGTACCTCATAATTTGTTTAAGCAGTGAAAGGTTGATAGGGGTGTAGATGCAGGGCCTGTAAAATGGGAAGAGTTTGCCACAGATTTCTTAGACAGATTCTTCCCATTAGAGTTAAAGGAGGCCAAGGTGTTAGAGTTTATTAACTTGAGGCAAGGCAACATGAGCATGAGGGAGTATTCCCTCAAGTTTACTCAGTTAGTTATATATGCTCCTCATGTGGTAGTTGATAACAGGTTCAAGATGAGTAAGTTTGTGTATGGCATATCTGATAGTGTGGAGAAAGAGTGCAGGACCACATTAGTGATTAGTGAGATGGACTTGTCTAGGTTGATAGTTCATGCTCAATAGATAGAGAAGTAGAAGATTAAGGAGAAAAAGAGAGGAAATAAGAGGGCTCGGATGGGTAGTTTTAACTTTAGTCAGCTGAAGTCAGAGAGTAGTAACCATCCTTAGTTCCATCAAAGGTCTTCATCCCCAGCACCCTCTTCAGCCAGTGCTCTCATACCCAAATTTAGAAATGATAATAGGGATAGATTACTAGGCTCTAAGTCCTAGGTCAATGTTAATAGTGCTCGTACAAATCCTCTATGTTAGAAATATGGCATACACCATCAGGGTGAGTGTAGAGCGGGTAGTGATGTGTGCTTTAGGCGTGGTAAGCCAGGAAATTAGATTTGAGAGTGTCGGGTAGTTTCTCAGAAAGGTAGGGATGTGCGCTAACAGGGCCAGTCCCATCAGGTATCAGTTTCATCCAATTGCCCAACTCAGTAGGGTGCCACTTCCAGTGCTACCAGTGGTCTGCATCTGAACAGATTATATGCTCTTCAGTCCCGCCAAGATCAGGAAAATTCTCCTGATGTAGTTATCGGTACGTTGCAGGTCTTTCACTTACTTGTTTATGCCTTACTAGACCTTAGAGCTTCTTTTTCTTTTATAACTCCATATATAGTCATTAATTTCAGAGTCAGTCCTGAAACTCTAGTAGAGCCCTTTTCAATGTCTACCCTAGTAGGCATTTCTATTATAGCTAGATAGGTATACAGGAACTATCTGGTCATAATATCTCAGAAAGTTACCTCAGTTAATCTCGTAGAGTTAGAGATAGCAGATTTTGACGTCATTCTTGGTATGGATTAGCTCCACTCATGCTATGCCTCAGTTAATTGTAGAAACAGAATAATTTATTTTCAGTTCCCAAATGAATCAGTCCTTGAATGGAGGGGTAGTACCACAGTTCTTAGGGGTCAATTGATTTCGTACCTTAGAGCGATAAAGATGATATTGAAGGGCTGTATTTACCATCTTGTGCGAGTCAAAGACTCTAACTCAGAAACTTCAACTCTTGAATCAGTTCTAGTAGTAAATAAATTCTTAGATGTATTTCCTGAAGATCTTCCCAGAGTTCCTCCCGAAAGGGAAATCGACTTTGGAATAGACCTTCTTCTAGATACTAAGCCCATATTTATTCTGTCATATAGAATGGCTCCAGTAGAACTCAAGGAGTTAAAACAATAGTTAAAGGATCTCCTAGATAAGGGATTCATCAGACCTAGTATCTCACAGTGGGGCACACCTGTTCTATTCGTGTGTAAGAAAAATGGTTCTCTCAAAATGTGCATAGACTACCGTCAGTTAAATAAAGTCACAGTCAAGAACAAATATCCACTTCCTAGAATCAATGACCTTTTAGACCAACTTCGGGTGCCAGCTACTTTTCTAAGATAGACCTCAGATCATTTCATCATCAGCTTAGGGTCAGGGAATGTGACATTCCAAAAATAGCTTTTCGAACCCGGTATGGTCACTTCTAGTTTCTAGTTATGCCCTTTGGACTCACGAATGCCCCAGTAGCCTTCATGGACTTGATGAAATGAGTGTTCAAGAAATACTTAGACATGTTTGTCATACTCTTCATTGATGATATTCTTGTTTACTCCCATAGCAAAACTGATCATGCAGACCATCTCAGAATAGTGTTACAAACTCTTAGAGCTCACCAATTATTTGCTAAAGTTAGTAAGTGTGAATTCTGTATCATATCAGTAAATTTCCTTGGTTATATAATTTTCAATGATGGCATTAGGGTTGATCCTCAAAAGATCAAGGCAGTGAGAAACTGGCCTACACCTATCTCTCCATTAGACGTCAGGAGTTTCTTGGGTTTAGCTGGCTATTACTATCATTTTTTTAAAGGATTTTCTTCTATTGCATATATCATGTCTAGATTGACTCAGAACAAAGTCAAGTTTCAGTGGTCAGATTCCTGCAAGAAGAGTTTTCAAGAGTTGAAGACTCGACTTACCTCAGTCTCAGTTCTACCTTGCCAGATGGTTCAGATGGGTTTGGTGTGTACTGTGATACATCCAGAGTAGGTTTGGGTTGTGTCCTCATGCATAGAGGTAAGGTCATAGCCTATGCCTCCAGATAACTTAAACCCCATGAGAAGAATTACCCTACTCATGACCTCGAATTAGCAGTTGTAGTATTTGCCTTAATGATTTAGAGGCATTACATGTATGGGGTGCATGTTGATGTGTTCACTAACCATAAGAGCCTGTAGTATGTGTTCTCTTAGAAACATTTAAATATATATCAGAGAAGGTGGTTAGAGTTATTAAAAAATTATGACATGAGTGTTCTATATCATCTGGGAAAGGCCAATGTAGTGGCTGATGCTCTCAGTAGAATGTCTGTGGGTAGTGTTGTTCATGTTGAAGATGGTAAGAAAAAGTTAGTTCAGGAAGTTCATCAGTTTGTCCGACTAGGTATCCTCTTACTCGATTCAACAAAAAGTAGTGTATGGGTGTAGAGTAGCTCAAAATCATCTCTATTTTCTAAGGTAAAGGAAAAGCAGGATAGAGATCCTTGTCTAGTTATGCAAAAAGAATCAGTCAGAGATCAGAAGGTAGAGGTTTTCTCCCAAAGGGAAGATGGTGTGTTGCGTTGTCTAGGTTGATTATGAGTGCATGGTGTAGATGACTTGAGGCAACCAATTCTTGCAGAAGTGCATGGTGCACGCTACTCTATTCATCCAGGGGTGACTAAGATGTACCACAATTTGCGGGAGATCTATTGGTAGAGTGGGATGAAGAGATATATTATAGATTTTGTAGCTAAATTTTATACATGTTAGCAAGTTAAGATTGAGCACCAGAAGCCTAGTGGGTCCATGCAGGAGTTCAGTATACCCACTTGGAAATGGGAGGAAGTTAACATGGACTTTGTGATGGATTGCCTCATACTTTTCATCAACATAATTCTATTTGGGTTATCATAGACAAGATGACCAAATCAGCTTATTTCTTTCCAGTCCATACCTCTTACTCAGTCGAGGACTACGCCAAACTCTATCTTCGAGAGTTGGTCAGGTTGTACGGTGTTCCCTTATCAATCATCTCAGATAGAGGTACCCAGTTTACTTGTCACTTCTGGAAAGCATTTCAAAGGGGTTTTGCTACCCAAGTCCACCTCAGTACAGCTTTACACCCTCAGAAGAATGGTCAATTAGAAAGGACCATTCAGACTCTAAAAGATATGTTAAGAGCATGAGTGGTTGATTTTAAAGGTAGTAGGGATGACCACTTGCCTTTGATTGAATTCACATATTATCACAGCTATTATTCCAGTATTTGTATGGCTCCATTTGAGGCTCTCTATAGTAGGAGATGTATATCTCCAATTAGATGGTTTGAAGTAGATGAGGTTGCAGTAGTAGCGCCTGACTTGGTGTTTGACAGGTTAGAGAAGGTTTAGTTGATCAGAGAAAGTCTTAGGACTACCCAGATCCAATAGAAATCATATGTTGATGTGAGGAAAAAGGATCTCGAGTTTGAGGTCGGTGATTTTGTTTAATTGAAAATCTCTCCCATAAAGAGAGTGAAGAGATTCGGCAAGAAAGGAAAACTTAGTCCCTAATATGTCAGTCCCTTCAGAATTCTCAGTCATTTTGAAAAGGTAGCTTACGAGCTTGAGTTGCCTTAAAATTTAGCCTCAATACACCCAGTGTGACATGTCTCATTCTTGATAAAGTGTATTGGTGATCCAACTGTAATTGTTCCCTTATAAAGTATAGATATTTAGAACAATCTTTCCTTTGAGGAAGTTCTAATAAAAATTCTTGATCATTAAGTTTGTAGACTGAGAAAAAAATAGTTCCATTGGACAAAGTTCTTTGGTGAAATCAGTCCGTTGAGGGAGCCACTTGGGAAGCAGAGGCGGATATGCAGACCAAGTACCCTCATCTTTTCTTCGCGAATCCAGATTCAGTATAAGGTACTAATTTTCTTAAGATTTCTCTCTATGATGCTCAGTTTCAGTTGCATATCATGTTCATGTCAGTTGTGCATTCATGAGTTAGTTCAGTCATGCATTCCATGCATCAGATATGCATGGTCAGTGTGTAAGCTCAGTCCATTAGTTTTCCCTCAGCTTAACCAGTCTCATTCGAGGACGAATAATCCCAAGGGGGAAATATTGTAATACCCCGCATTTCCTTAGCATAATCTAAGTCCCAATACATGAGTATTCGTATATAAAATTTTTGAAACACTCATTATTTGTCGGTTTAGAGCCTTCCATTGCGTAGGAAATTGAATTAGCTTTCCAACGATATAAAATTCGCCCAAATCCAATAACCGTGTAAGAAGTTATAGTGATTTTAAGTTTTAGTCGTTAAACACCATTATTTTAAGCCTTAGCGCACCGTGGAGCCAGCCTAAATGACAATTGTCAAAAACCAGCGGGCCTCAATGATGTTAGCACATTGCCCATAAGGTCAGTTCAGAATTGTCAATTTCTAGTGATCCCACGTGATACAACCGTGTCACGGTGAGATTACAGGTCGCAAACATGGTGGAAATGCAATTTCACTGTGTCACACCACTGTGCATTTTCCTAGTTTTCCAATTCCAGTGACATAGCGTGATAGCGCCTCATCACGCCAGTGGTGATTTTTGGAAAAATTCGACGAAAATTAAAAGTGTCGCCCAGGGTTAAAACAGTCCTTTCCCATTATTTTAATCCGCCCAGGTGTGATATTTAAGCCCTAAAAATGTTTTCAGTTCATTATTCACTCAATTTTCCCCAAAATTCAAGAGCTTTCTCTCTAAAATACAAACCCTAGCTCTTAAGAATCAAGGTCAATCCCAAGAACTTCAACAAGAACTCATCAGATTAAGGTATGTTAGATGTTCATCCATGGATTCCTTTCATCCATGGAGTCCAAATATCTGTTTTAATTACAAATCTATCATCTTCTCAATATTTATGATATTAAATTGTGATTTTTAAACTATGAATCTCCATGAATTCCATGAATATTGATTTTATACCATACTTTAATGACATTATCATTGTTATCAAATCCCCCTTGTTTTATTATTGTCATTTTTTGAATTAGATCATAATTTAGTGTTATAAATATTGAAGTCATGCTATTATTTCAAGTTTTATACTATTCCCATGAATTTACTAAACTATAAAGTACAATTGTTTGATAAAATGCCTACAAGAGTTATTGATTTAATAAAAGCCTTCATGCTTTGTCCCCCAAGCTTTAGTGTCATTTTACCATTGTTGTTTTTGATTCCTAGGGTATTGAGTACCCGAAAACCATAGTTTTTATGTATTCTAGTCTCGGTACACTACAGAATAGTCTTCAGAACATACTATGAACATTATCAGAACAGTCAAATATCATTTAGCTAAACTCAAAACAGTCTAGTATTTCAGTGTCTTTCAGTTGGAAGTGGATTTAGCAATGAGTAAGTGTAGGTATGGAGGCTTCCTTTTCAGATAGGCAAATTCATTAGTATTAGTCCCTATACTCCAGAACTATGTAGCCAGCGTAGGATATGAGAAGTCACCCATCATATTAGGCTTGACTATCTCGCAGAGGTCATCCCTCGGTTCAGTCTTGACACCCTTAGTCCTTTGGACATTATATTAGTTTAGTGGATCCACACAGCAGCGTTAGTCCTCGTGGCACGGTATTAACACCCTTCCAACTGGGGTTATAGGTTAGACCCCGATTAGCTCAAATTGGGGAATATCGATTAGATAATACCTCCCACAGTTTCAGTTACAGTTACAGTTCAGTTATTCAATCTTAGTGTTATTTGACCAAAGTATACGAATTTTAGTTATTTCAGTATTTTAGATTTTGGATTTTACTCAGTTCATGTTATATGCTTAGTCATGCATCCTCAGTATCTATTGTTATTCACATATCTTCAAGAATTATAGATTTTTATCCACACTCAGTTAATTATTAGTTCTGTTCATTAAACCATGCATATCAGCCTACCTCATTTAGCATACCAGTACATTTAAAGTACTGATCGCATAACTTTTCTTTTGCGCTATGATGTATTATAACATAGGTTTTGATGCTCAGTTCCTGGCTCGTGATTATGCTTATCCGGTCCTCAGCAGTAGCAGTGGTTAGTCCTCATACTTCGAGGACAGGCTTACTTTATTTCATGTCTCAGTTTAGTAATTAGTTGGAATTAGTTGGGGGCCTGTCCCATCAGCTCACAGTCATTTAGTTTGAGGCTTATCAGACATTAGAGTCAGTTATTTAGTATTCAGACATTACAGTTAGTTATCCAGTTTATCAGTATTTTATCAGATTTAGTCAGTTATTTCTATAGACTCATATTTAAGTTTTGAATTCAGTTATTAAAACCTTATGGTATTTCAATATTCTTCTGTATTTATGATCATATTATCTAGTGCTCACAGCAGGTACCAGCTCATGGGTTAGCTTGTGGTCCCTTGAGAGTGTAAGCACCGTGTGACACCTAAGGTGTGCTCTTGGGGCATTATACTGGTGGTGCCCGACGGGAGAAAAGAGAATGGGTAGCATCAAAGTGGTTTAGATAGAGAGAAGAGAGTGTAGAGAGAAAAGGAAAGAGAAATATAGGGAGGGAGGTAGATGTTTGAGAAATTGGGAATTAGGGTTTATTTTGTGTTCAGAAATGAAAAGAAGGGTGAGTGGATCTCAGTCGTTGGATCAATATTGATCAACGACTGAGATCAAAATGATCCAATAAATGAGTTTCAAAATTGGAATTTAATTTTATGGCCAAATTGATGTCAATGGTGACTACAATTGACACAAATTGAGTAACATAATGGCTAGAAATTAAATACATAGGAGAATAAATTGAAATTGATAGCTATTTTAATAAATGTAATAAATATATAATAATAATAATAAATAATAATATAATGATAATAATAATAGCAATTGTAATAATAAGGACTAGACATTGTTTTTATAAATTGTGAGTGTGCATATTTATGAGAAAAAAATAATTCATGAAATATTAATAGAATTGTGTAAAAGATATTGTATCTAAATTATAAAAAATGCAGATAAAAGTAATAAAAATAAATTTGTATATTTTTAAATCGTGAATGTGACACATCAGTAATTATTTAATATCAAAATAATGTGTAAAAAATATTAATGTTAGAAATTAATAATTTTGACAAAATACCAGCCTAAAAGGAGTATCGGGAGGTCAAAATTGGGTGTCAACAATCTCAGTCAGGGAAAAGTAACGCTGAGAAAAGTTCTACAAACGATGTTAAGGGAGGTGGAGAAGAGTATGTAGAGGCTGGTGAGGAAAATAAAAGTGAGAAGGAAGAAGAAGATAAACAAGAAGAGGAGGAAGTAGAAAGTGAGAAAGATGATTGTGATCAACATGATGATAATGCATCGCCAATGAGGCATGAATTAAGATCGAAATCCCAGCATGATCCTTTCAAAACTATTAGAATTGGCAGGTTTCAAGTTGAGATACCGATAGATAACCCTGTAGAACTAACTAGTGATTTTGTAGTTAAATCTCAGTTGGGGAAACCTTTTGATGAATTTACGGATACTATGAACAATGATAAATAAGAGGAATTTTTTAAGAGGAGCTGCTTTGGACACTTATTGAGCTGTCCGAGGACAACAATGCCCGTTTCCAGAATAAGCTATCACTAAAGATGCATATATCTGTTTGATAAATTTTAGCAGATGTGTCATCTATTGCAACAGATATGTAGTTTGTTTGTTTGTTGGAATAAATGATATATATTCACCTTCTTCAGCTCATGTTGCTCTCATATGGACCTTGTACATTCATTAAAATTGCAAGACAAAGATAGAGGAATTGTAATTTTTCTTTTTTCGGTGCTTAATGATGCCTTGGAAATTTTTTTCATCCTCCTCTTAGCCGCCTTAATCTCTAATGAAGTGTATGGATATGAAATCCTCTTTGGTGTAATGACACCCCTTGTATATGTCAATTCCTTTACATAAGTAGTTAATGCATTAATATCATTAATCAGTCCATCATGTTTTGCCTTGCAGTTTGACATTTGCATGTAGAACATTCGCTGGGAGGGAAAAAATCTGTAAAACCAGTATGATCATAGTCATATTGGTTTGTTGTTTCAAAATTGCAAGAGAAGCATCATTATCCCCAACAGCAGCACCACTACCACCAATACCAACTCTATCGCCACTAAAACCACCAGCAACAATAAGCTCACCCTCCAAAATTATTATTTTTCTTGTGATGGTTGTTGCTTCAAGCAATTTCTTTTTTATTCTATCAACGACCTTAGGATCCGATAAAGTTTGCACAGATCATAAATTAAGAAAAAATGGTATTTTTAATTCTCGATTGTTCAGAACGAGCCACAGATCCATAATCTAAAATAAATTAGTACATATATTAGAATAATGATTGAATTATTTAAATAAATAATTAATTAAAATAAAAACTGAATTAGAATTAGACTTACTGCTTCCTTCGGGGGGTTGAAAGGATCAAAAAATTTTGCATTTTTATCAGTTTTGACCGACAACCATCTTAGGATTCTTGGACATGAAACTTTTTTCTGGTAGTTCACTTGTTGTCTCAAATAAGGAATGACTTCAAATGTCCAAGCCTATAAAATAACACTAATAAATCAAAAGCATTATTAAATAAAAAATAAATGAATCCTAATAAAGAAAATATTTACAAGCCCATGGAAAGCCATATTAGTTGACTGTTTTTAGCGTTAATGAAGCCGACAAATATTTGACAGTCATTTAAAGCTTTCATAACCCTAAGGATAGCTGTTAAATGTCTCAAGATCCTCGGAGAGCTTTATCAAAACAAGTGGTATGTTGTTGTTAATGTCTTTCGCTAAAAGAATATTATGTACAAATCAAACCAAGCGCAATGATTGCTTGTGATTCTTTGAAAGTTTTTTGTCTTTCAACTCTTCTATAATATTTTTATGTTTGAAGCATGGACCAACAAGGAACACCAAGTCATCACCATCACTTGACTTGCCTTTACCTTTGCCTTTTTTTACTATGTGGGATACTTTTTTGGATTAGAATAGGTATTACTTGAGAAGGAGAAGGAGGATAATATTTTAGTCCAATAACTATGGCAAACTCTTTCCAACCAAAACAAATAGTCATGCCACAGTAATTTATCCACACCTCATCCATCTTATCTTTATTTTCATAGATAAACTTAAGCTTGATAAGATCATATACTATTTTCATTTGGAAATGAACATTGTTGTCCTCTGGAAAATCAAGATATTGCCCAAAGCAGTTGTCCCTAAAACAAGCATCTAACTTTTGGTCTTGATGTATTTTTCTAAAGGATTCAAAATTTTTTCCCATGGCTGACTTAACTATGAAATCACCAGTTAAATTTGTGGCACCATCGCGCTACATTCTCACGGGATATTTATCTATGCTGAAGGTTTGACTAACTCTACGATGGAAGGGCTATTAACATTTGGATCATCTACTTTAAAACATTCCTCATTCCTCTATTCATTATCTTCTACTTCTGATTGAGATAATGCTTGTAAAGCAAGCTCATGGAGTGGTGCATGTAGCCTAGCTGCTTCTCTTCTTCCTTTACTTGGACTTGATTCGGTTTCTTTTCTTTTTGTAGTCATATTATTTAAAAATAACAAGAAAATAAAAAATAATGTAATTGATTAAAGCATCGTTAAAAAAAGGATAACAGTAAATCAAACATGTACAACACAGTAAAATAACAGTTCCAACATATCACACATATGTTACAACATGTGTGTTATCTGTTGCAATATATAACTAACATGTTGCAACAGATAAGTAATTTGTTGCAAATAGTAAAAATAGTTTCTATACTGTTATGATTTCTTTCAACAGATCACTCAAATGTTGAAACAGATGACTTGTCTGTGCAACAGATCTATTGTCAATATTATTTAAATTTCTTCCAACAAAAGCATCATTTATCACAACAGATGAATTATTTGTTAGGAGAAATCAAAGTCCTTGACATGTCCTATTGGAATAGTTGATAGGATTTCATCCAACAGATTATTCATCTATTGTATCAGATGATTCATCTATTGCATCAGATGGTTCAACTGTTGCATCAGATGATTCAGCTATTATATCAAATTGTTCAGCTATTGCATTAGAGGGTTCAACAATTGTAGAAAAAAAAACTTTTAGCTTGATTGTGCTTAATAGAACAACAATAATATCACCATTTAATATCAAATACACCATTTTTACCAAGAATAACAACAAATCAATCCAGCAACACCAATATAACACAAATACCAAGAACATCAACAATTACCAAGAACACCAAAATTATTGTTTTGTTTGTACAAACACAAACAACAAAAATCAAACTTCAAAAAACTCAACAAACATGAATAAATCAAATGAACAGTTCGACAACAAGAACTACAATAACAACCAAAAAAATCATATTTCACTCCGGAAAGAGAAGAGAAGAAATACCAAAAGTTATGTTTTTCTTCAGACCCCATTTGAAATTTAAGTAACAAATATTGAAATTGTTAATAAATACTAGAAGAGAAGTTGACTCAAGTTCCTTTTTTTCTTAATAACTAAAAATCCCTAATTTTTTACCTGTGAAAGAAGAAAGGGATGATGAAGAACTTGAAACTATTATCACCGGAGAGCAATGTTGTCACGTCGATTGACCGTTGAAACTCGAAAAGGAACTTGAAGCCCAACTATTTATCGCTGGAAGGTTGAAGTCACTAGAAATTTAAGGAAGAAATTTGCAGAATGGTTGGTTGGGAGAAGTTTGAGAGACACATTCGAGATAGAGAGAGAGGAGAACGGAGAGAGACGGTTGATTTGGAGAGGAGAGGGGTGTGGGTTGATTTGTATTTTTAAAAAGATTATAAAGTTTTAAAAAGATTATAAAGTTTTAAAAATATTAATCAAGTTCATAATTAACTTAATTAGGTTTCCTAGTTATGTTTGACCCTTTAAGTTGGTCAATATCTCCAATCCTTCATTCAAGACTTAAATGACACAATTCCTTCAATTCTCTCATCAATATTTCATACTAATTTATATAGATGGGATTGATGAAAACTATTTACATCTTTTAATTTGATATAAAAATTAAAATTTCTTTTTCACTTTTAAAAGGGAATTTGGATTAAAAGGGACAAACAAGTTTCCCAATTAAGTGAGGGTCCTTCAAGTTTTAAAAATTAGGTGAAAGGGACAAAAAAAATTTAATTTTTTTAAAATATTTTCATTCCAAAAACTTTGATAGTTGTTCGACAACTTTGCGAAGTTGTTCAACAAATTTATGAAATTATATATATATATATATACACACACACACACACAGAGTAAAATTTGTGCCAATAAATAATAATCAAGATAAAAATGTAACGACCTAAAAATTTGATGAAATATGTGAAATTTATGATTTTATGTGATTTGACTATTTTACCCCACCCTGTAGTTGCATTATGGTATTTCTGGGTTGTGGGAGTGGTTGACATGATTTTTGATGCATTTTGGTATCATTTAAGCAATATTGTAGTTTTTTATGGCTTCAAGAGACTTATTTTGGACTTATGTGGTTATATTTTGATCCGTGCGATGGATGACCGAACGGACTACGCCAGCAGCTCTAGAATATCAATTTTAGGCTAGTTAAACCTTTGGTTTGGATCCTGATTCACCCGAGCTCATTTCGACCTATTGATCGAAAAGTTGGAAAATTGAAAAAATGGGTGTGGGACCCACATTTGATCGACACGACCTCGTATGGAAAACCAACTTTTCCAATAGATTCGGAACGTTGATTTTAGTGTGTTAGCATGTTTGGTATGATTTTACGGCTTTTAAATCTTATTTCAACCCTCAGTTTGGAAAATTGTGATTTCGGGTCTCGGGGGTCAATTTTGTGAAAACAAATTTTCTGGAAAATATGGTATCTCCATCGCGTCCGAAATGTCAAATTTAGTGTGGTTGCATAGTTTGTTTTCATAAATCGGACTCCAAACGAATCCCGAGCACCCCATCAAAGTCCATTTCGAGGTAGAATAAAAACTGTTCAGTTATGCAGAAAAATCTGGAATATATATAGTAGCTTTTTCACATTTTTGGCCCATTTTGCTCATTTTTCTTCTTGTCTCTTGAGAGTTAAACCCTAAATATTTTGGGATCTTAAAAGTGAAGTTTGTGAGAGCTTGGTAAGCTAGATTAACACCTATTTCTTGATTTTAATTATGGATTTAAGGTAAGAATTCACCCCTTTTCTTAGAAATTTCTTGATAAATTTCTCAAAACCCCAAAAATCTTAGGGCATGATTTTAAACCTAAATTTCATCCCCGTTCACTTGAATAATATTTTTATCTTATAATTACTAGTTTTTCATTAATTTAACCTTCAAAACAATTCTGATTCTTGATTTTAACCCAGATTTCAAGGATTTTACCCGGTAAAGCTCAAAAATGGTTTTTCTTCTATTTGAACACCGTTTTTCACTCAATTTAACTTGAGTTTTCAGCTGTAAGTTCCTAAAAATATGAGGAACATATTTTTGAAGTAAAGTTCCAATTTTGCCCTTCTTTTTTGAAAACCTATTTTGGAGGTCTGTTTTGACCCCGAACCGAAAGTAGTCAATATGGGTGTCATTGGTTTTGCTTTGACGCGTAGATTTTATATTTGATATTTTTAGTAGAGTTCGGGATTGTTCATGAAAAATAAGTTCGCAGGTTCAAGTATAGCAGATCGGTTTTGGCTTTCGAGGTAGGTTATGGCTTAACTCTTCAGACTGGGCTGGGTAGTAAATGATGATACAAAATGCATGTTAAGAGTGGGAACTAATCATGAAAAATGGATATCTATGTGTTGTGACCGTGCGGGGGCCTATATGTGATGTAATTGTCGAAATTGAAATATTATGTGATATGTTTGACCATGAGGGGTCCTATATGACATTGATAGCCTTGAATACATGTGAGTAATTGTATTGTATTGTTTAATGTAGTACCATGGGTGTATTGTGATTATATTCATACTTTACTGGCATATGAGACATGGAAATTCATGGATGAAATGAAAATAATGAGTGAATATTGGCTCATGTAGTTGTGGAAATGTATCATTGTGGTTGGTTGTGGAAATATATCGTGTGGTTGGTTGTAGAAATAGTTATTATGATTGGTTGTGAGCATTACATCTTCATATCGTACTCATTCATGAAACATTGGTACCACCGTGGCAACATCTGAGAAACACTGGCAACACCTTTTTAAAAATATTGTAACACCTTATAAAACCCTTTTCGAGGGATGTGCTAGAAAGGAGATATGAGATATATGGATTGTATATGGGCTAACAAACCCCCCATGGGTCCTAAATCGGGAAGCTTTAGCTCCATAGGTGTATACGGGGATTGTGCGACGATCCCAGAGATTGTGAGACAACCTCATGCATCATCATCATCATCATTATCATATACATTGCACTTACTTTATTGTGTTTATATTGTGTTATATTTCCTTATTGACTTGTCATCTATATATTTGTATTACCTTTCTCTACTTGTATTTGATGATCTTGTAGCTACATGTTCTCTCTTACTCTATTTTATATTTGACATAATCTATACTTATGTTCTATATCTTGATGTATTTTTGCAATATATGTGAGATATATTAGAACTGTTAGTGCAAGCGGTGTAGGCTATCGTTGTGGGAGATTTTTTGATTACAGGTGATATGCCCTTAGTGTATATTTTGTATGCCTTATTTACTACTTTGCTTAGTTGGCCTATGATACCTACTGAGTACAAGTAGACCATTCTCATGCCTACTGCACCCTTTCAATGCAGGTCCTAGATCGAGTGCGCCTCAGCTTACTTGATTAGGGCAGTTGTTGGAGCTTCCAAAGTAGCGGTTGGACATTCATATGTTTGAAGTTCACCTCTATCTTTCTATACTAGTTATGTATTTATTAGTGTTCAGAGATATTTATTATTCCTTTGCAGTTATTTTTTTGATATATTTGACTCTTGAATTGTATTAGTAGTTCTTACACTATTGACACCTGGTTTTAGGCATGATTGGTGTTTTGGATAAGTTCTTTACGCATTGTTATGATTATTTATATGGTTCGGCTTTATTCTAGAAGCCTTACCCTGGGTATTTCTGTCTTTTTCTCTATTCATATCAGTTTGGGTGACAGGCTTACTTGTCAAGATATGCCGCAACAAATGCTATCATGACCCTCATTTTTGGATCATGACAAACTGGTATCAGAGCAACCAGGTTTCTTTGGTCTCAATGGTGTAAGAATGAGATATCTAATAGAGTCTCGTGGATCGGTACGTAGACGTTCGTATCTATCTTTGAGAGGCTATAGGATATCTTTGGGAAAATTCCATCATTTCATTCTTTATCGTGCAAAATTTTTTCATACCCTGTATTCTTAGTTGTGTTTCACTCTTTCTATGTGAATGGAGTTACTTATACCTTTTATCAGTTGAGAGATACAGCGAGAGATTATTGGATATCATTTGTTGGTTGTAGGCTTGTTAATGCTCCTGAGTTGTTATGGGATCAGTTTGTTGATGCCTTTCTGGAGAGATTTGTGCCTTTTAGTTTGAGAGATCATACGTGGGATGAGGATGATAATTTGGAGCGGGGCTCCATGATAATTTTTAAGTATATGGCATGCTTCCATACCCTGTCTTGATGTTTCTAAGATAGAATTTCCACCGAGTTTGAGAAGATTCAAAAGTTTGTAAAGGGTTGGGTTATCTTTCTTCTATTGGATACATTTCATATAGTTGTGTTTGGGGCTTCTTTTTAGAGTATTATGGATCATGCTAAGATGACAGAGAATATTCTTAGTGCATCTCAGGGAAGCGCCAAGAAAGCGCGATATTTTGGTGAGTTCAGGAGTCAGACCTCTCGAGAAAAAAATTTTAGAGGTTCTCGTGGATACTATGGTAGGACAGTACAGGCGGCATTACAGAGTTTAGGTGGTGGACCTTCTAGTCCAGCAGTTCAGGGTGGCCGTTCAGGCCCAGTTATACCTTCTCCTATGTAGACTAGTGATAGAGGTTGTTATGTGTGTGATGAGATTGGCCATGTGGCCAAGGACTATTCTTGCCGCATGTTTAGAGATAACCTTATTTCAGCTGTAAGAGGTAGGTGTTCTACCAAAGGTGCTAGAGGTAGAGATGGTAGAGCCCGTGTTGGTGGTTATGGGGCCACTCAGCCAGATGGTAGTCATGGATAGTGCTATGCTATATTAATCAGATTAGTCATGGATAGTGCTATGCTATATTAATCAGATCTGAGGCAGACACTTCAGATGTTGTGATCGCAGGTACCGTTCCGTTTGTTTCAAACCTGCATGTTATTATTTGATCCTGGATCAACTTTCTTCTATGTGTCTATATATTTTTCTTTGGTTTTTGATTCTGTTAGGGAGCCTCTTGCCATGTCTATTCATGTATCTACCTCGGTAGGTGATTCTTTAGTGGTGGATCGGGTGTACCGATCTTGTGTTGTGACTTTTGCCAAACATAAAACTTTGGTAGACTTTCTTGTCTTAGATATGGCCGATTTTGATGTTATTTTGGATATGGATTGTTTGGCTCCTTATCATGTTGTCTTATATTGTTTTGCTAGGACTGTGACTTTAGTTTTAGTTGGTGTGACAAGGATAGCTTGGAAAGGGTACGCTTAATTCGGGTCCTAAGAGGGTTATATCTTATGTTCAGGCTCATAAATTGGTTGAGAAGGGATGTTTATCTTACTTGGCCCATATTCGTGACACAAGTGTTGTTTCGCCTTCTTTCTTGGATTCTGTCTGTGTTGCCCATGAGTTTATAAAGGTGTTCCCACAAACTTTCCTAGTATGCCTTTGAATTGAGATATTGATTTTATTATTGATGTTGAGTCAGGCACCAAGCCTATTTCTATTCCTTCTTATAGGATGGCCCTAACAGAGTTGAAAGGAGCTAAAGGATCAATTATAGGAGTTGTTGGATAAGGGATTTATTCAACCTAGCATTTCACCTTGAGGTGCATCTGTCTTAAAGAGAAAGGATGGGTCTATGCAGATATATATTGATTATCGATAGTTGAACAAGGTGATGGTTAAGAATAAGTATCGTCTTTCTCGCATTGATGATTTATTTGATCAGCTTCAGGGCGCTGTGGTATTTTCAAAAATTGAATTATTGTTCAGTTATCACCAGTTAAGGATTAGAGCTTTGAATATTCTGAAAATAGTTTTTTGGACTCTATGGTCATTCTAAGTTATTGGTCATGTCTTTTAGGTTGACCAATTCCCTTGCCAAGTTTATGGAGTTGATGAATAAGTATTTCAACTGTATATTGGCTCCTTTATTATGGTATTTATAGATGATATCTTGGTTTATTCCAAGAGTGAGGTTGAGCAAGAGGAGCATTTGTGGATTGTGCTTTAAAGATTTAGGGATAAGAAGTTGTATGCTAAGTTCTCTAAGTGTGAGTTTTAGTTAGTGTCTATTTTCTTTTTTTGGGTCATGTGGTGACTAAGGAAGGTATTATGGTTGATCCAGCTAAGGTTGCAGCGGTTCATGATTTGGGCTAAACCTACTTTGCCCACCGAGATTTGGAGTTTTATTGGCTTGGCTGAGTATTATCGACGTTTTGTTGAGGGTTTTTTTATCCATTGCAGCTCTATTGACCAAGTTAACCCAGAAGAAGATTTCTTTTCAGTGGTCCAAAGCTTGTGAGGAGAGCTTCCTGAAGCTTAAGGATTTGTTGACTTCAGCTCCTATATTAGTTTTGCCTAAGGAGGGCGTGGGCTTTACTATCTTTTGCGATGCTTCAGGTGTTGGGTTAGGTGCTATGTTGATGCAGGAGGGCAAGGCAATTGCTTATGCATCTCGTCAATTGAATCCTCATGAGAGGAATTATCCTACCCATGATTTGAAGTTGTGCGTAGTTGTATTTGCCTTGAAGTTTTGGAGGCACTACTTGTATGGATTCCATTGTGAGATCTTCTCAGATCATCGTAGCCTTTTGTACTTCTTTATCAGCAAGATCTTCTTAGGAGGCAGCGTCGTTGGCTTGAGTTGCTTAAGGATTATGACTTGACTAGTCTCTACCATTAGGGAAAGTCTAATGTGGTTGTAGATACCTTGAGCTAGAAGTCGGCTAGCATGGTTAGTTTGGTGCATCTTTTGACTCAGGAGAAGTCGTTGGCCTTGGAGGTTCAGTCTTTAGCTAATCTGATGGTCAGTCTTGATATTTCAACACCAGGGCGTGTTTTGGAACTTGTGGATACTAGAACCTCTTTGATAGAGTAGATTCGAGCTCATTAGTTTGATAATGTTGGGTTGAGGCTGATTCAAGTAAGGTGTTAAGTGGAGAGTCTAAGGAAGCCTCACCTAATTTAGATAAAGTTTTGATGATTGAGGGCTGAGTTTGTATGCCGAGAGTGGTGATCGAATTAGGTTGACCTTGGAGGAGGCCCATTGTTCCAGATATTCCATCCATCCAAGTGTGACTAAGATGTATCATGATTTGAGACAGCACTACTGGTGGGGTGGTATGAGGCTATATATAGCAGATTTGTGTCCCGTTGCCTATGTTGTCAGCAGGTGAAGGCCGAGCATATGAGATTTGGTGGTTTACTTCAGAGGTTACCCATTCCTGAGTAGAAGTGGGAACGCATCACTATGGACTTTGTGAATAGTTTTCTGCGTACATCTCATGGATCTGACAGTGTTTGGGTCATCGTGGATTTATCGACCAAGTCAGCTCATTTTATTTCGGTTCAGGTCTCATCTAGTGCTGAGAGGTTGGCCCGTGTCTACATTCGTGAGATTGTACATCTGCATGGTATGTTGGTGTCCATTATTTTAGATCGAGGTCCTGTGTTCACATCACTTTTAAAAGACTTTTTAGGATGAGTTAGGTACTCGAGTGGATCTTAGTTTAGCGTTTTACCCCAGACTGATAGCCAGTCAGAATGGACATTCTAGGTTTTGGAGTATGCTCCACACGTGCGTGATGGATTTTGGTGGCCAGTAGGAGCAGCCTTTGGCTTTAGCATAGTTTGGACATAGTAATAGCTACCATTCCAGTATTGATATGGCTCCTTTTGAGGCGTTTTATGGTAGGCGTTATCGCTCTCCAGTAGGTTTGTTCGATGTTTCAGAGGTGAGATCTCAAGGTACAGACTTTCTTCGTGAGTCTTTGGATAGGGTCCGAGTCATTCAGGATATACTTAGAGTGGCCCAAAGTAGGCAAAAGTGTTATGCTGATCGTAGACTTCGTGTCTTAAGTTTTGGTGTTAGAGATTGTATTTTTCTTCAAGTTTCACCCATGAAGGGTGTGATGAGGTTTGGGAAGAGGGGAAAGCTTAGGCCTAGGTATATTGATCCGTTTGAGATTCTTCAGACTATTGGTGATGTGGCTTATGAGTTGGCTTTTTCCCTTGATCTATCTGTTGTTCATCCAGTTTCCATGTCTTTATGCTTCATTGCTATATTCTTGACAAGTCTCAGGTCATTCGTTGGGATTCAGTTCATTTAGGTGAGCAGTTGTCCTTTGTTGAGGAGCCAGTTTCCGTTTTGGCTAGGGATGTTAGGCAGTTGAGCTCTAAAGTGATCCTTGTGGTTCAGGTCCAGTGGCAACTTTGACCTATAGATGTGAATACTTGGGAGATTGAGTCTGATATGCATAGTTCCTATCCTCGGCTTTTCATTGATTCAGGTATATCCTTGCCTTAGTTCGAGGACGAACTAGATTTTTAGTGGTGGATGATGTAACGACCTAAAAATTTAATGAAATATGTGAAATTTGTGATTTGGTGTGATTTGACTGTTTTACCCCTCCCCGTAGTTGCATTATGGTATTTCTGGGGTGTGGGAGTGGTTGACATAATTTTTGATGCATTTTGGTATCATTTATGCAATATTGTGGTTTTTGATGGCTTCGAGAGCCTTATTTTGGACTTATGTGATTATATTTTGATCCATACGATGGATGACCGAACGGACTGCGCCAGAAGCTCTGAAATATCAATTTTAGGCTAGGTAGACCTTTGGTTGGGTCCTGGTTCACTTGAGATCATTTCGACCTATTGATCGAAAAGTTGGAAAATTAGAAATATGGGTGTGGGACCCACATTTGATCGAAACGACCTTGTATGGAAAATCTAACTTCGCCAACAGATCCAGGATGTCAATTTTAGTGTGTTAGCATGTTTGGTATGATTTTACGGCTTTTAAATCTCATTTCGACCCTCGGTTTGAAAAATTGTGAATTCGAATCTCGGGGGTCAATTTTGTGAAAATGAATTTTTCTGGAAATATGGTATCGCCAGTGCGTTCGGAACGTCAAATTTAGTGTGGTTGCATAGTTCTTTTGCATAAATCGAACTCCAAACGAATCACGAGCACCCCATCGAAGTCCATTTCGAGGTAGAATAAAAACTGCTCAGTTATGAAGAAAAATCTGCAATATATATAGCAATTTTTTCACATTTTTGGCCTATTTTGCTCATTTTTCATCTTGTCTCTTAAGAGTTAAACCCTAAATATTTTGGGAGCTTAAAAGTGAAGTTTGTGAGAGCTTGGGAAGCTAGATTAAAATCTATTTCTTGATTTTAATTACGGATTTAAGGTAAGAATTCACTCCTTTTCTTAAAAATTTCTTGATAAATTTCTCAAAACCCCAAAAATCTTAAGGCATGATTTTAAACCCAAATTTCATCCCCTTTCACTTGAATGATATTTTTATGTTATGATTACTAGTTTTTAATCAATTTAACCTTCAAAACAACTCCGATTCTTGATTTTAACCCGAATTTCAAGGATTTTACCCGGTAAAGCTCAAAAATGGTTTTTCTTCTATTTGAACCCCATTTTTCACTCAATTTAACTTGGGTTTTCAGATGTAGGTTCCTAAAAATATGGAAAACATATTTTTGAGGTAAAGTTTCAATTTTACCCTTCTTTTTCGAAAACCTATTTTGGGGGTCCGTTTTGACCCCGAACCAAAAGTAGTCAATATGGGTGTTGTTGGTTTTGTTTTGATGCGTAGATTTCATATTTGATATTGTTAATAGAGTTTGAGATTGTTCGTGAAAAGTAAGGTAGTGGATTCAAGTGTAGCGGACCGGTTTCGGCTTTTGAGGTAGATTATAGCTTAACTCTTTAGACTGGGCTAGGTAGTAAATGATGGTACAAAATGCATGTTAAGGGTGGGAACTAATCATGAAAAATGGATATCTATGTGTTGTGCCCGTGTGGGGCCTAATGTGATGTAATTATCAAAATTGAAATATTATGTGATATGTTTGATCGTGTGGGGTCATATGTGACATTGATAGCCTTGAATACATGTGAGTAATGGTATTGTATTGTTTAATATGGTACCATGGGTGTATTTTAATTATATTCATACTTTACTGGCATATGAGACATATGGAAATTCATGGATGAAATGAAAATAACGAGTGAATATTGGCTCATGTGGTTATGGCAATGTATCATTGTGGTTGGTTATGGAAATATATCATGTGGTTGGTTGTGGAAATACTTATTGTGATTGGTAGTGAGCATTACATCTTTATATCATACTCATTCATGGAACATTGGTACCACCGTGGCAACATCTGAGAAACACTGGAAACACTTTTTTAAAAATATTGTAACACCTTATAAAACTCTTTTTGAGGGATATGCCGAAAAGGAGATATGAGATATGTGGATTGTATATGGGTTGACGAACCCCCCATGGGTCCTACGTCGGGAAGCTTTAGCTCTGTAGGTGTATACGGGGATTGTGAAACGATCTCGGAGGTTATGCGACAACCTCGTGCATCATCATCATCATCATCATTATCATATACATTGCACTTACTTTATTGTGTTTATGTTGTGTTATATTACCTTATTGACTTGTCATCTATGTATTTTTCTTACCTTTCTTTACTTGTATTTGATGATCTTGTATCTATATATTCTCTCTTACTATATTTTATATGTGACATAATCTATATTTATGTTCTATATCTTGATGTGTTTGTACAATATATGTGAGATATATTAGAATTGTTAGTGCAAGCAGTGTGGGCTACCGTTGTGGGATATTTTCTGATTGCAGGTGACGTGCCCTTAGTGTATATTTTGTATGCCTTATTTATTACTTTGCTTAGTCGGCCTATGATACCTACTGAGTACAAGTAGACCGTACCCATGCCTATTGCGCCCTTTCGGTGCAGGTCCTAGCTCGAGTGTGCCTCAGCTTACTTGATTTGGGTGGTTGTTGTAGTTTCCATAGTAGCGGTTGGACATTCATGTGTCTGAAGTTCACCTCTATATTTCTATACTAGTTATGTATTTATTAGTGTTCGGTGACAGTTATTATTCCTTCGTGGTTATTTTTCTGATGTATTTGACTCTTGAATTGTATTAGTAGTTCTTACACTATTGACACCTGGTTTTGGGCATGATTGGTGTTTTGGATAAGTTCTTTCCGCATTGTTATGATTATTTATATGGTTCGGCTTCATTCTAGAAGCCTTACCCCGGGTATTTATGTCTTTTTCTCTATTCGTATTAGTTTGGGTGACAAGCTTACTTATCAAGGTACGCTGCGACAAGTGCCATCATGACCCTCATTTTTGGGTTGTGATAAAAAAATATTGCAGCAATCATAGTACTTATTTGATTTTAATGTATGAGTGCTATAATCTCTCTGATTCTCATGATTCTTCTTTTCAAGTGTAAATTCAGGGGTTTTTGAGCTTGATCTTAAATTTGATGGGCTTGATCTTGATTTGTACTTAAATTCAAGGACTTTTGGAGTCTTTCTCTTGAATTGTATTTGAACTTGGGTGCATGGATGTTTGAACATGTAGCTTGTAGACAAATTTGTAGTGTTTGATCCACAAACCCTCTCTGGCTTTGTGTTAGAATTTTAGTGTTTTTTTAAATTTATGAAGGTCCTTATTTATAGTTGTAGAATGGAGGAGTTGTGATGAGGAAAGACTTTCTTTCATCCAATCACATTTAATTGATAAGACGATATTTGCTTGGTTAAAATATGTCACATGTAGGAATGGTGCACTTTCATTGTCCTTTGATTTTACTATACATGTTTCATTTTGATATGTAGTATGATCTTATTAGCTTCTTCACTTTACTTGACATAGCACATCATTTGTAACATGACCAGGAAATTACATGGTATATCCTCAGTATTGGGTGACTTCAGATATTTGACCTCGATAAGAAAAGTTTTTAAACACTAGTCTCCCTTCATTTTTAAGTATAGTATAAGTACAATTTTTCCCCTCTACACCTCAAATATTTTTAAACTTTCCATATTCATTTGTCTCTCAAAATCTATTTTTATTTTTATTCTTTTCACTTTTTTTTATTTTTTCTTTAATTTAATTAATTTTTAACATACCTTAAAAATAATAGAGAATAATTAATAAGGTTAAAATAAATAACTAAGGAATGCTATGACATAGCATTTCAATTAACATGATAGAACTAGTAAGTACTAATTATCTACTAATTATCCAAGTACAAGTTATCCACGCAAGTTACCCAAGTTATCCGCACCCCCTACAACTGGTATCAGAGCCTACGTTATTTAAAAAATGTATAAGTAGATATGT
>NC_061112.1:58372030-58460400 GCF_002878395.1 Capsicum annuum
AAGAAGTACTGGGGTGAGGTGATTAGGCGGGACATGGAGCAGTTACAGCTCACCGAGGACATGACCCTAGATAGGAAGGTCTGGAGGATGCGAATTAGGGCAGAAGACTAGGGCCGGTTTGGGTCGCTAGTGTAGGGAATTACTTGGTGGGGTTTTTATTCTTGTTATGATTCTGTGTTCCATGTTTTATTACGAATTTGTGTGCTTTCCTCTGTTTTCTAATACTTATGGGTGCCGTATTTGTGTTATGTAATCTAGTTCTGTGCTTTACTATGAGTTTGTGTGGTATCTCGTGACTTGAGCCGGGGGTCTATCGGAAACAGCCTTTCTACTTCTTTAGAGGTAGAGGTATGGACTGCGTACATCTTACCCCCCCCAGACCCCACTAGGTGGGAATACACTGGGTTTGTTGTTGTTGTTGTTGTTTGTAATTCTATTGCCATTTGTTTGTCTAAAAATCCCGCACTTTAGGGAAAAACATTTTGATATTAAACATCATTTTATAAGATATCATGTTTCAAAATATGTTATAGATATATCTTTTGTTAGCATTGAATTTCAATTAGGAGATATTTTTACCAAGCCTCTTTTGGACGAAAGATTCTACTTTTTGAGAAAATTCCTTATATTATTGCAAAACCTTTTAACTAATTTTTTTATCCTTTCACAAAGATGTGTAAAAATGTCTTTAATTAATGCTTGAGATGATTGATGTACACATATTTAAATGGTTATCCAATTTTGCTGCTTGGAACTGATTGGATGTATGGTAAGTAATTATGGAATCTCTTGGTTTTACTATGCGATTTCTTCTCTTCCACTTCTCCTTTCTTGTCTTATATATGTCTCTTGAATCTTTCATCTTTTTCACTATCTCACTTTTACTAATGTATAAGCATTCAAAAACTACCTCATCTGCTAGGTGGAAAAAGTTCTCATTTTAAAGGTAAAGGGAAGGCATCCTCGCCTGTTCCACTTGACTCTAATATCTCTGACCAAAACCTTTTACCCTCGTCTAAATCCTCTAGTTCCTTTTTGTGTAAGTGCTCCTCTGGTTCTAATGTCTATGAAAGTTCAAAGAAAAAGGTAAAAATTAACTTTGATAGTTCTCTTAATGTCAAAATTGACATTTGGAGGCCTACAAATGAAACCTTTTTTCACTCTCTGAAGGAACTTCCTATGGTTCATGGTAGAATTATAAATCAGGATATTTTAAAATCTCCGCATTGTCACTTAAACCCTATTTGATTTTCAATGGTGGGATAATATCTTTTCAAATACTCCAAAGGTTGCATATGAACCTTTTATCAGATTATTCTATGCTAACCTTTGTTCCATGCATGCTGGTGAACTTGAAACCCTAGTAAGGGGTAAGTGTATTTTTATTGACTGTGCTATGTTTGATGCTTTGTTTAATATTAATTTCTCTAATTTCTCTACCTTGTCCAAAAATCCATGGCCTTCTAGTTTTGAAATCTCCTTTGGACAAGCCAAAAGATCTATTGCTCTTAATAACTCTAACTCTTTGCCATCTGATCTTAGTCCAAAGTTTCTATCATTTGAAATTCGTGTTATAGCTCTCATTATGGCTACTACCGTTATTCCCCATGCTGCATATTTTTGGACTCTATCTCGACGAGATACTCTACTTATATATATTGTCTCGTCTCTCAACGTAAACTAAATATCTAATCCTTCATCATTAATTATATGATCGAAGCACCTCTTAATCTTTCTAGCCTCCCTTATGGGCTAATTATCTCTCGTATCCTAGAAGTTAGAAATATCTCTTTTGAGTCTGTTCCCCCATTTTGGTCGAGCAATGCAACAATTCTAATTCTTTTTCTAGTATTGGTTATGTATTGATTGAGGATATCTAGGTTTCTAAGACTTAAGGTGGATTTATTGGCACTTATTCCTTTACCAAGTCTAAGTCCTCCACTCTTCCTATTCCCAACTATTTGCCTGACTGAGATTTACTTATTGTTTGGCACCACCAAAGATCCTCCTCTCTTTGCACTTTAATCTTGGCAAAATTAAAGATTTCAATAAGAAAACAAGCATAGATATCGCTCATCTCAGGCTACGTCTGGATCAGGTAATCAAGGAGGCCACCAAGATAGTTTCCAAGATTCAGACCACTACTGACTTGGCCTTCACAGTGATCACCACCCAGTTCACAAATCTAAAGGATGCCACTTCTCAGACTTTAGCCTACTTTTTTCACCATCATAAAATGCCCTTCCCTACTAATCCTTGAATATATGTTAAGACATTTGTTTTAGGGTTGTATCTGGGCATAAGCCCTTGGATGCTTTATTTTTGTTATTTTTATTATTGACATTGCCTTTGCTCTTGTGTTTTCTTCCTTTTTGATTGATGTCAAAAGGGGAGACTAAGAAAAAAGATAATTTTACACAATGCAACAACTCAGGGGACTCAACTATGTAACTAAATAGAGGGAGCACCGAAAAAGCAAAGTCGGCTAAATTATTCACTTAAGTATTCTCATCCATCAAAAAAGGTGAGATTGATAATATGATGTTTTAATATATGACTTATTTGCAAGTGCATTTAAAGGAAATAAAAGATTCTAGGATACAAATCAGAAAGGGAAATTGGTTACAAATAAAAAGAAAGATCTCCAAAAATCAAGACAAAAAGGAAAAGAAATATGTCTCCTCTTTCAGTGGTGCGTTGAAATGAAATCAAAGACTCTTGGATACAATAAAAAATGGAGGATTGGATACAATCAAAAAGGAAGATCTCCAAGAATCAATACAAAAATGTGAACAAATATGACTCCTATTTCAGTGGTAATCACAAGCCTGCATCACTATGGAAAATAGTACCAAAGCCTTGATATATCACTAATTGTGTGACTATTTCTATGGAAGTGGATTATGGGTAGTTTGGATCATTAATATAATCCATTTTATTCTTGGAAATAGGATTCTCATGTCCCATTTCCAAAAAAAAAAATCTCTTGGGTTGCCTGATATTTCGAACGGCTAATAGTAGTCCAATTACTACTATTTAAATAATGGAAAGCTATGGAACATAGATATACTTGTCTCAACCTTCTCTAGTTCTTTGCTATACTTTATTCAAACATTGTATTCTCTTAAGGTTTACTTGTACTTAGAAATAGAAGATAGAAACACATAGTTGGTGATGCATTGTATAAAAGTGAGAAAGAAAAAAAGAAAGTGTGAGTCATAGCCAACAAACTTGACTCAATCTTGTGCTTTGATTTTATTAAAAATGAACTAGTAGAATCCACTGCAATCCAATGGGACTAGAGTAAGACCTATTAGAGGTCCCAGCTATTTACCTTCAACACATTATTTTTTGAGATTTTTGTTACTATAATCAATAGTCGACTGTCTGTCGAAGGAAGATGACTATCTGGCTGAAAAACTAATTCACCCCCTCCCTCTTAATGCTTTCAAAATAGGGAAAATTAGACAAAGTGAGATATATACACATTTTAAAAGTACGTTGAATCCACTTAAGTGACCACTGGTCCACTTAAGTGGTCACCGCTTAAACAACATCTGGGTGCCTGCACAGGTACAACTTAAGTAGTCCCTTTTCGCTTTGGCAGCTATCGCTTAAGCATTAGGGGTTTCGATTTAGCGAACCTACCCTGGGTCAACCCAATTACTTAAGAAATGGTTCCACCGATGTAACAACCTAAAAGAGCACTTAAGCAACGCACTACAACAGCTGAGAAGTCTCTGCCAACTCCTCGAGATTTATTGATGGTCCTGTATATGCAAACGGACTATGCTATCTATTAAATTTGACATTCTGGTCTCAATGTCGCAATTTAATTTTTCATCCAAGGTTTTTTGGATGAAAAGTAGGTCCCACATCCACTTGTCATTTTTCTTAACTTTTGGCCAATAGCCCAAAATGAGTTTGGTAGCCTTGGGACCTAAACCAAGGGTCCTCCTAAACTAAAATCGACATTCCAAAGATTTTGGAACAGTCAAAATTGGCATACGAGGTCATTTGACTAAATTTTTTGCCCGATTACCAATTTGAACCAATGAAGGCTTCAAAATAGAGAATTGGATGTGAAAACCAAATGAACTTCCTGGTAACTGAACTGTCAGTTCCAGCAAGTCATAAATGACTTGGGAAAGCTATAGGAAAGCTATAAATGGAAAAAATAACCAGAAATATAGAAAATAACCTGGAGGGTCATTACTATATCCACTACGAAAAGAACTTCCATCTGTAAAAGTAAAGAATTAGGATGTACCTGAAGCCTCAAACATGTGAGGATACTGGGTTCACATCTCTCTCTTTCAGTCTTTTAAGTAGCCTACTTTACTGGGTGGTGCATCCACTGAACCTTAGCAAGTAGAATCTCTCTAGTGCGCGATCATTTGACATCATTGGCCAATATGAGCACAGGTTCCTACAATTGAACTGAGTCCCATCGAAGCATATGTGACGAGCTAGGAATGTAGCGCCACAACATTGAAACATGGAGGCCTGATGGACAGTTGCAAAATTTAGTGGTAGGGCTTACTCTTAAGCCACCTTACCAATCGTGCATAGAATCTCAAAGGGTCAAACATATCTAGGGCTTAGCATGCCTTTCCTCCCGAGCCTCATCATCCCCTTTATAGGTGATACTCAGACGAATGCCATATAACCATCTCCAAATCTCAAGGCATGAAATCTACAATCCGCAAAAGCCTTTTTCCTACTCTGAGCTGCCTTCAACCTCTCCTGAATGATCTTGAATTAGTCTAATTATTTCTTAAGAAATCCAGTATCCTAAGGCATAATCTCGGAGGTCTCAAACCAAAAATATTAGAGAACGACATCACCTACCATATAAAGCATCAAAAGGCTCAATCTCAACACTCAAATGGTAGCTATTATTATATGCAAACTCTACCAAAGTTAAATGATACTACCAATAACCTCTAAAATACATAACACAGGCTTGGATCATATCCTCAAGAACCTGAACAATCTGCTCTGACTGTCCATCAGTTTGAGGATAGTAGGTTGTACTAAGATCCACCTGAGTACCCAACTCCTCTTAAAAAGCTCTCCAAAAGTTGGAAGTGAATATTGAAACCTAGTTTGAAATAATATATACAAATATATCATGCAAATAGACTATCTCACTAATATAGATATGGACTAACCTCTTAGCATTGAACAACATCTGAATAGAAATGAAATATGCCGACTTGGTCAATAAATCCACATTAACCCAAATACCATCAAAACCACAGGAAGAATGAAGCAAACCATTAACAAAGTCCATGGTAATCCGCTCCCATTTGTAATCAAGTAATGGGCAACCTTTAAATCAAGCCACTAGGACTCTGATGGTCGGCCTTCACCTACTGACAACATAGGTAATGAGCTACTAAGTCTTCCACATTTCTCTTTATACCACTCAACCAATAATGTTGTATCAAATATCTATACATCTTAGTAGTACTCGAGTGAATAGAATATTTTGAGCTATGATCCTCACGTAAAATTAACTGAATCAAGTCATCAAACCCTAAAACACAAATGCGAATATTAAATCTCAAGACACCCTCAAAATCTATGGTATCCCTTTTGAACTCACCACTCAACATCTGATCGCGGATGATACAAAGACTCTTATATTCAAACTGACAATCCTGAATCTGCTCAAATAGCGAATTCATTGCCTCAACACTAGCAAGAATCCTTCTAGGTCCTGAAATATCAAGTTACATCATCAAGTTGGCTAAGGATTTAATGTCCTATGGTAATAATCTTTGAGAAACTAAAATACAAGCCAAGTTACCCATACTCACCACCTTCCTAATCAAGGCATTTGCTACCATGTTTGCCTTACCCGAATGAATAAGATAAAGATGCCATAATCCTTAAGCAATTTCATCTATCTATGACACCTAGAATTAAGCTCTTTCTAGGTTATAAGTTGCTGAAGAATATGATGTTTAGTGAAGATCTCACAATGCACACCATAAGGATAATGTCTCTAAATCTTAAGCGCAAAAACTACCACCACCAACTCTAAATCATGAGTGGGTAGTTTCGCTCATGCACCTTCAGCTTTTCAAATGGATAAAAAATAACCTAACCTTCCTGCATCAATACACAACCCAAGCAAACCACAGAAGCATCATAGTACACGGTAAATCCCTCACCCTCAACAAGAAAAGCGAAGATAAGAGCTAAAGTAAGAATTCCCTTGAGATCTTAAAATCACGACTCGCATACCTCAAACTGTCAAAAAGTAACCTTCTTCTGAGCTAATCTGGTCGCTAACCCTGCCACGGTTGAAAAAATCCCAATGAACAATCTATAGTAATCAACAAAACCAATGATGCTACAAACCTCAGATGGAGATGTATGCTGGTCCCAATCATGAATAGCCTCGATATTCAATGGGTCTGCCATAATCCCATCTTTAGACACCATATAGCCAAGGAACATCACTGACTCAATCCAAAACTCACACTTAGAGAATTTAGAAAAGGATATCCTCGATGAACATAAATATAAAAGAATCCAAATAAGGCCTGAACACTAGGTCATTGGTCAACCTCCAAAACATCACTAGGAACTCATAATGCTCGTAATGGGTCCTAAAGTTTGTAGTTAGGATATACTAATGGTAATCAAACCTTAAATAAATTTTAGATAATATCGCTACTCTATGAAGTTTGTCAAACAAATCATCAATGGAAGGCATATGATACCAGTTTTTTGCCATAGCTTTATTAAGCTGCATCTAATCAATACTTATATGCATGGAACTTTCCTTCTTATTCACAAACAACAAAGGAGCTTCCCAAGAAAACATACTCAGTCTAATAAAACCCTTACTAAGAAGATCCTGAAACTAAGAATTTAACTCCTTAAGCTCAGCAGAAGCCATACAATAAGGTGCCATAACAATAGGTCAGGTGCCTGACTTAAGATTAATAACAAATATAGTACTACACTTAGGAGAAAGACCAGATAAATTGATAGGGAAAATATTATTAAACTCATGAACTATAGGAAAAAAGTCAAGTGATAGACTTTCCTCAATAACATTATGAATATAAGTGAGATAAGACTTGCAACCCTTTGAAATAAGTCTCCTAGCTTGAATATGAGAAATAATCCCTGTAGGATCATATCTAACTTCTCCCTGCCACACAACTAAAGGGTACACTGGGCATATATAAGTTAACTGTCTTGGCAAAATAATATAGGACCATATGATAGTGGGATAACCAGTCCATGCCTAGAATCATATCAAAATCCACCATATCTAACCCAATAAGATCAACCTGAGTATCAAGCTCTCAAATAGTCATAATACATGATTTATAAACCCAATCTACTACTAAAGAATCACCCACAAAAGTAGATACACATAATGAAATAGATAATGAATCCCAAGATAACTATAACCGCAAGGAATTATAAGCAGACACATAAGAATAAATGGATCTTGGATTAAATAAAGAAAACATTGACTGATGGCACACCAAGATCATACCTATGATGACATCATTTGAAAACTCAACTCAGTTTTAGAAGATACAACATGCAATAGACCACTTGCCATCTGGCTAGGCTCCTGATCGGCTTCCTATTTAACTAACTATGCCCTCTACTTGGTTGTGCTCCTGATCATCCTTCTATCCTATCTGCCTAAGAACCTCTACGAGCACCTTAGGGACCACCCCTATGACCATGCATACCATCTCTAGCTGGAGGATATACCACTCTAGTCAGAGGAAAACTCTATGCTAAAGGACTAATCACTCCACGACTAGACACTTTCTGGACAAATAGCCAAAAACTCCACAACCATAACATACCCTAGGTATTGCACTAAAACCAAGAGATTCAGCTGATCAAAAATAATTACCATACCTAGAATAACTAGAAGATGAACCCCTCAAAGACTATCCACGACCTTGGCCTTGACAATCACTAAAACTAGATAGACCACCATCAATAATCTAAAGTGTGGCCTAAAATAGACTACCAGACTAGACATGATGGCTAAGGTAACTGTCATAAGCTACTACGACTCCTACTAAAACTGCCTTGATATTGCTGCCTCATTAGGCCTCGTGATGTATCTCCTCTATAACTTAAGCATGGTCAAACACCTCTACAAAAGACCTTCCCATAACAATATAACTCTAAGTAGACATGTAAAGGTAAAGTCTCAATCCTTAAACAAAGAAACAAACCCTCTCATAAATAGTAGTCATATATAAGTAGCATGCCTAGAAAACTCATAAAAATGAGCCTTATAATCCACAACAGTTATGGAACCCAACTCCAATGTGGAGAACTAATCCCTAAAATAATTGCTATGACTATGGAGCATAGACTTCTCCAAGAAGATCTATTGAACTAAGTCCAGCTGGCTTGGAATTAAGATGACCTCTTCACCAATGTTGAGCTGCTAAGTCTAATTGAAAAATAGTGTAATCCATGCCAGGAGTCTGAACTAGGCCTAAATTACGAAGCCTATCCTCTAAAGCAACCAAGAACTCATAGTCATCCTTACTCGGTGCACCAAAAAAACTAGGTCGATCCAATCTTAAAAACCTACGAAATATCTTCAGATCTTTGATAGACATAGAATTCTAGGCAACTATCGGTTGGAAAATCACCAACGTAGGAGGGACCTTAAATTTAGGATCCACAACTATAGCTTGCACACCTGCCTCTATACCACTCTAATTTATAGAATGTGCATATCAAATGATGCATGTCATGACCCAATTTCTCAGGTCTTGGTGGTGCCTACTATAACTCACCAGTAGTAAAGCCAAACCCATAGTTCAAAATGCCTAGTAATGGGCTACCCAAAGAGATAAAAGAAAGAATGCAAAATAGATGTAATAAAAGAGCAAATACATATTATAGTCCCAAAATTTGGTGGTATCAATACAAGAGCTTCTAGTATATTAAGAGTACAAAAATGAATACCAAGGGAACTACACTATTATAACTTATCTCAGAATAAAACACTGAGACTAGTTTAGTACATTAGAGGGATAAAGATAATACCCTGAATGATAGGAGTTTACTCTATATCTCCAAACTATGGCTACTTTTCATGACACACTTATCAATAATGATAACCCATACTAGGATCTGCAGGTTGCAGAAGTGTAGTATGATTACAAAACATGTGGTACTTAGTAGGAAACTTCTAACCAACCTCCAAATATAATACAAGTATATGCAACATATAAACATAAATAGGACTACACCTAAATTTCCAATAATCACATATTACAGCTAGTGAGATGGTAAGGTAAACTATTCAACTCATAGCGAAGAAACTAACTTAGTAATGCCAAGGAAGTATCAAGGATGAACTATCCTATTCTAGCAATACTTAGAAATCTGAACACTATATTATATATCACTAGACAATATACAAAGTAAGGGTGGAAGTAAGATATATATATAAGTATATAAGGCCAAGAAAGGAACATATAATCTGAATAAATAAAAGAAGGGGATATACGGTAACACCATAGCTACATATAGCTAGGTGCATGCATACACACACACACACATATAGATATAGAAACAATGTCTACTCAAAGTCTAGTCTAAATCATCAAACTAGAATTTTAAGGTCTTATAATCATAGCAGGAACTTGTTCTAGTATACTCAGGGTTTCTAATCCATACGTTAATTCATGAGATAATCATGCATAGTAATATTATTGTAAGATAAAGATATAGAATCATACCTCAAATATCAATACCAAATCATTAACCAATATGTCATCAAACTAACTATAATAAAGAGAATAATAATAATAATAACAATATCATTGACAACGTGAGTAATCGATTAGTCCAGACAAACAATACCTATCCAACCCTATAAAGAACCACCACCACCCTAGGTTCTAAAGGTACAATAAAAATAAAACACACCATAAGGAATATTCATCGCCCATACCTATGCAATCCCTTAAAAGGCTGATAGATATTGATGCATACCGGTGATAGGCAATAGGCATACAAGAATGAATGCAACAGAATCCTTAATATCATAATCATATTTATCATAACCATCACCCTCATATATCATCATCATAAACATCCTCTGGCTTTGCCTGTTATATAAGCATATTATTATAATTGCCCTTATCCTTCTTGGTAATATAAGTATATTATTATACTCACTCTCCGTCCTTATCGGGTATATAAGCAAATCATCATAATCATCCTCTGGCCTTGCTGGGTATATAAGAATATCATCATGATCATCCTTCAGCATTGTCGAGTATATAAGCATATCATTATAATTATCCTCCAGCCTTGCAGGGTATATAAATATATCATCATAATCATCCTCTGACCTTGCTGTGTATATAAGCATATCATCATAATCATCCTCGACCTTGCCGAGTATATAACCATAGAATAATAATCATCAATACATATATATAATATCAATACTATAATCTGTCATCGGGTTACCCAAAATTTATATTGTCAATATAATCTGTTGATGTAGAATTTTGTCAGTCCATTTATATGTTGGCTCAGTTGGTATCTTCTTAGTCTAAGTGTGTAGGTTTTTTTACACCATCTTATGAGGCCACAAGGGTTGGCTAAGCTTATGAGGTTGACTCCTCTTTTGTTCACTAATGTTAAGGTTGAGAAGGATCTTAAAAAATTTATTGATGAGATAGAGAAAATCTTTTGGGTTATGCATGCTTTTAATATGGAGGGTAGAGAATTCCCAGCCTATCAGTTAAAGGATATAGCATACCAATGTTATAAGAAATGGGAACAATCTAGAGGAGATAATGCTGAATATGCACTATAGGATTATTTCTCTAGTACTTTTCTAGACCGCTTTTTTAGATTATGATAACTAGACTTGATCTTAAGTCTAGTTATCATAATCTAAAGATTAGGGAGGTAGATATCCCTAAGACTACCTTTCGAACCCGATCTGGTCATTATGAATTCTTAGTTATATATAATGGTTTGACTAATGCCCTAGCAGCACTCACGGACTTGATGAATAGGGTCTTTCATCAGTTTCTAGATTTGTTCATTATGGTGTTTATAGATGATATTCTGGTGTATTTTAAGAGTGAGGCAAATCATGTCGATCACCTCCATATAGTGTTGCAAACCTTGAAATATTAGCATTTATATGCTAAGTTTTCAAAGTGCGAGTTCTAGTTGAAAGCTGTTACTTTTCTTGGTCATGTTGTTTCTAGTGAAGGGATCATGGTGGATCCACAGAAAGTTGCAGTCATGAAGAAGTGGTCAAGGCCTATGATCCCAATCAATATTTAGAGCTTCTTTGGTTTAGCCAATTACCATAAGATATTTATGGAGAGTTTCTTGACTATATCTGCCCCATTGACTAAGTTGACCCAGAAAAAGGTAAAACTCTTATAGTCTGACTTTTGCAAGGGTAGTTTTTAGAAGCTGAAAGATAAGTTGACTTCAGCACCAATTTTGACTCTGCCCGATGGTACTGATTATTTTGTTATCTATTATGATGCATCCCATGTGGGAGTTGGTTGTCTGTTGATGCAGCATGGCAGGGTGGTGGCCTATGCTTATAAGAAGTTGAAATCTTATAAGAAGAATTATCCAACTCATGACCTAGAGTTGTTGACTGTGATATTTGGATTAAAGATTTGGCATCACTATCTGTATGGAGTCTATTTAGATATCTTTTCTGATCATAATTTCCTGCAATATGCATTCACTTAGAAGGATTTGAATCTTAAGCAGAGGAGGTGGTTTGAGTTGCTGAAAAACTACGACATGATTCTCTATTTTCACCCAGGTAAAGCTAATGTGGTTTCTAATGCTCTTAGCAGGTTATCCATAAAGAGTATAGCTCATATGGATGAGGATAAGAGGGAGTTTCCAAAATATATTCACCATTTGGCTAACCTTGGAATTTGTCTCTTAGACTCTAAGGATGGTGATGTGTTTGTGCAGGAGGTAGCGAAGTCATCCCTTGTTTTCTTAAATAAATGAGAAGTAGATACTAGATCCAATATTAATGAAGAATAAAAGGGATGTGGGTCAGCAAAAGGTTGTAGCTTTTGAGATTAGTGGCAATGGTATCTTGAGGTACAAAAGTAGATCATGCGTTCCCAATGTAGATAGGTTGCAAGAGAGGATATTGGTTGAGGCTCATGAGTCACGTTATGTCATTCATCCTGGTTCGATAAAGATGCATCATGATCTTAAGGAGATTTATTGGTGGAATAAGATGAAGTAAGATATGGTCAGTTTTTTGGCTAAATATATGGTGTAGTGAAGATTGAACACTTGAGGCCCAATTGGATGACTCAAGTGATCGAACTAATAGAAAATAGGAGATAATTAATATGAGTTTCATTACCGGTCTTCCTCAATCTTGGAATTAGTTTGATTCCGTTTGGGTCATCGTGGATATGATGAATAAGTGGGGACTAATTATTGGCAGAGGATTATGCAAAGTTGTTCCTCCAAGAGATTGTGGATTTTCATGGGGCACCTATTTCTATCATGTAAGATTGCAATACTCAGTTCTTGTCACACTTTTGGTATTTGTTTCATAGAGGTTTGGGAACTAAGGTCAGACTTAGTACTTCTTTCCATCTACAGCTGGATGGGAAAACAAAAAGAACTATTTAGATATTGGAAGATATGCTTTAGGCTTGTGTGATTGACTATACTAGTAGTTGGGTTGATCATTTGCCTCTTATAGAGTTTTCATATAATAATAGCTACCACTCTAGTATTGGGATGGCTTCGTTCTTGGCATTGTACGGTAGGAGGTGTAGATCTCCTAGTGGATTGTTTGAGGTTGGTGAGTTTGAGATGTTTAGCCCGGATTTAGTTCACCAAGTGATAGAGAAGGCGAAGGTGATTCAGGATAGACTTAAGGATGTCCAAAGTCACCAAAATCCTTATGAGGATGTAAGTCATAAGGAGTTAGAGTTTTAGGTTGGTGATTGGGTGTTCTTGAAGGTATATTCTATGAAGGGAGTAATTTAGTTCGGGAAGAAGGAAAGCTTAGTCTGTAGTATGTAAGCCTGTACTTGGTCTTAAAGAGGGCTGACAGTATTGCCTCTGAGTTGGAGTTGCCTCCTAGTTTTAGCTCCATTTATCCGGTATTTCATGTTTTGATGTTAAGAAAGTGTGTGAGTGATCCTTCGACAGTTATTACTTTGCAGGAGGTGAGTATTTTGTATACCTTATCGTATAAGGAAGTCCCAATTGAAATTTTGGATCGACAAATTTATCAGTTGCATATGAAGGATGTAAATTCAGTAAAGGTTCTATGGAGGATCCACAAGGTTGAAGAGGATACTTGAGAAGCCAAAGAGGACATGAAGTACAAGTATCCATTTTTGTTTTCCTCTCTGGATAAACATGCTTATGGTCTGTGTTATTCTTAGCATCTTTATTTTCTATCTTTATTAAAGGAAAGAGTGATTTCCTTGGCTTCTTTATTTTCTATGTTTGTTAAAGGTTAAGAGTAGAGGTATATAGAGTCAAACCAAGCTACCAATTGCCTTGGTCCATCATTCGAGGACAAAAGATCCAAGTGGGGTAGAATTGAAACACCCTAAACTTTAGCCCTTGAAAATTTCTTGATCTTTGAGCTTACTACCATGGTTATAACTGGACCCTATGGGTCGTAGGGTGTCTTAACGACTCATTAGGACGAGTCATAACCAAACCAGTAAGTTTGTTTCTTTAGTACTAGTTGCTCACTAAGAGCCATAAAGATATGTTACGAGTCATTAGGAGTAATTGTAGGGTGTCCAATGTAAGTCCCAAATTGGGTTCTGTGTTGACTATGAATGGACCCTACAAGTCATAGGGTCCCATTACGAGTGGTGCCATTAAGTTGTAGGGATAATAGTGTAGGGTGCCTTGGTGGTATTTCCTTAGATACGACTCGTGGTGATGAGTCAAAAGAAGTGGTTACGAGTAAAGAGGTAAACTCGTAATCATAGGAGGCACTTTTAACCTTTTAAGTTTAAGGCATTCTGGACATTTCCCCTCTTAACCAAATAGAAACCCACCTCTTATAACCACTTTAAGGTGTTATTATATCTTAGAAACAATCTAAGTAACGTCTCAAATACTTCTAAATTCTCAAGGTCAAGAACACTTTGGGTTTTCAAGAGGTTAATCAATTAGGGCTCTCAAGGGTAGTTTCTCTCCATACATCTTACTATTACAGGCATGCTACTTTTTCCTCATTGTTAATTTTGTAAAAACATGTGATTTAATGTAGTGTTCATGAGATTATTGTGATGGTTTTGAAACAAGGGTTGGGTTTTTTTGAATGTTTATGAATTGAACAATGTTCTCATGGTTTATATATGATTTCCATGTTTTAAATATGGTTTTGAACTTTTGGTGCATGGGTACAGTGAATGAACTAGGGAATTGTGATTTTCCCAAACTTGTGACTTTTGAAGTGGTTATGACCCTAACCCTATAGATGAAATTGGTTGTAGTTATAAGAACTGTGGGAATTTGTAAAATTGAACTTGTCTTGAACTAATGCATGATATAAAGAGGTATTTGAAATGCAATGGTATGATTTAATGAACAAAGGGAATCGATGACCCCCCTCCATGTATTAATGAACAAAGAGAGTTGTTTTCTCCAAGTTAATGGGAATTGTTTTGGCACGTTGTTGTTACCTTGCAAGTGTAGTTGGTATGACGATACCAATAATGTATGACTTAATGTAGAATGTGGTTAAATGAATGGGAAGATGTGATACTTGTTTTAATTGTAATTTAATAAGGGTTGTGTAGCTGAGTTGTGGAAGTGGAGGTCAACGTGACTCGGGAGGTTCGTGTCCCTCTTATTATTATTTCATGATTAGGGAGGTTCGAGTCCCCCGTAAATTATTATATGATCAGGTACTTAAGTCACCGTCGTATATGTTGGGAGGTTAAAGTCCCCCACGTTCATATATATGAGATTATTCTCCAATTTGTGTGGCGACAGGAACTGGGGCCTAACCAGGGGATGAAAGCTGGGGCCCACATAGCTCATGGGTACTATTATATGGAGGTTGAGCTATACAATCTAGGCTAAAGTTTTGAAAAACATGTTAAGCCTTGTTCCCTATCCTAGAATGTGATATACACACATATATATATATATATATATGGGTGTGTGTGTATATATATATGTGTGTCTATACATTTGATTATGTGCATTGGTTTTGAATGATTTTTAAACTGTTGATTGTATCATTATGTTATCCTTATCCCTGAGTTACATGCTAGCATTTGCCCCACTAACCATCTCTGGATGCTGTATCCCCACACAATGAAGGAATTGGTCATACTTCTACTCCTCCTACTCAGTGACTTGGATTCGAGATCAGCTAGCGAGTCAAATTGAAGTGGTGAGCTTCCATTCTTCGGAAGACCCCATTTAATGATTACAATTTCCTTTACATTTTGACTATTCATTTGGATTTGGTTTTTGGCTATTGTCGGGGGTATGTATTGACACTTTATTGATATTCAGATTTGGATCAAAGTTTAAAAGGCTTTGTTTGGACTACTGTGGCCATTAGGTGGTGTGGGTCGGTCGATTGGCTGGTCGTCGGTGGTTGGTTATGGACATGTATTTAAAACTTGGTTAGACTACTGTACTTTATCTTGTTATATACTAGAAATTCAACTGATAATGGCATTTAGTGTGTTTGGTTTAGTTAGGTGCAGAGGGTGATCTTTGGTCCACGTGGGGCTTGAGATACCCTCTCGGCTAGACCCTGGTTTGGGTCATGAGAATCAATAAGCATCTCACATCTAGGAGGCATCTAACATCTAGGAGGCACAATATATCAATAAGTATCTCACATCTAAGAGGCACAATATATCAATAAGCATCTCACATATAGGATTAATAATAAATCATACACATCCCACATCTTAGAGGCATAATATATCAATAAGTATCTCACATCTAGGAGGCATCTCACACCGAGGAGGCATAATATATCAATAAGTATCTCACATCTAGGAGGCATAATATAGCATCTCACATCTAAGATGAATATCATATCTAGTAGGCATAATATATCAATAACTATGAGGAATATAATCACTATAGGCCAAATATCACATCAATAAGGAATATCATCACTATAGGCCAAATATCACATCTATGAGGAATATTATATCTATGGGCCAAATATCACATCTATGACTATATCATGGCCATGAGCCATTTATCATTATCCGGGGAAATACCATTATGATTCGCCAAAACGTGAAATAACCTTACACTAAAGGCTTACTAGTCTCAACTATGGATACATTGTAAATAAGAACACACGGGTTAACACAAGTCTTGGCCTAAGGTGGGACGGAAGAACCCACTTCTAATCCTCAAATTACAGATTTAGGAAATTTATACCCTAGACTAGGCTAAGGTATCTAAATTCACTTCTTGATTGTACATAAGCCATAATAAATCCTAAGATAGCAATTCCACCTTGAACATGGATGATTAAGACAACTCCACCTATATTACGAGTTCAAGGTCACTAAAATAGTCTAGATAAGGTTAATTATGCTAACCATGCTTCTAATACTTAAATCATATTCCAAACCTAGCATCATATCATACCCAATCTACAAATTAGCTCAATCTAGGAAGAAGGCAATAGAATTCTAAAAGTGTAGTAAGCATTTCACCTTACGGGTCAAAACCCTTATCAAATCTCCAAACATTAATAATAAAGACTAAGTCATTCTACCCGTAATCAATCTTAACAATCATATTCACATGCCATATATAACATGTATTATCTTACGAAAAAGAGTAGACAGAAGCCTACCTCAAAGTTGAATTGCAAATCCTTAAATCATACATAAATTCTGCATCTTTACTCCACGATCTCGAAATGCTGAAATGTTATAAAAATCATAATCTACACGTTATTAGGAGTAAAATAAGACCCATATTGCCATATAAGAAGTTGGGTCAAATTTCAAGTCAAGAATGGGCCTGCGAGGTTTACTAACAGAATCAAAAAGTTGAAACTGTCATGAGGTCCCTCTAATGACAAGGAAGTTTTTCCCGAAAGTTGAGCACAAACGGAACAAAATTCGGGTCTCAAATCAACCCTTAAAGGTTAGGAATTGAAAGCCCAAAATTCTATGAATTTATCAAGAAATTGAAGGAATCTTAACATTAATTCGAAGGGAAATCACGGAATAATGGATAATTATGCTCCCCAAATCATCTACAAGCTTAATCCCAAGCTTTGCCTCCCTTTTAAGGTTTTTACCTCTCAAGACAGTAATGGAAATGAGCAAAATCGTGGACTAAGGTGTCCTTTAATACCCAGTCCAGGTACTGAGATGCTGTTATCGCAATAGGACAGGTGTGCAATCACCACATCTCGGGGTTGCACAACAAGTCATGATTGCAACTTCCTATGTTCGATTTCACCACAACGATTACAGTCCAAAGATGGAATCCCATATATGCAAATGAACTATGTAACCATACTAAATTCGACGTTTTGAACTTAATGGTGCAATCAAATTTTTGATCTGAGGTTATTTTGACCAAATATGGGTCCCACACCCATATTCCATTTTCTTAACTTTTCAACCAATAGGTTGAAATGAGTCTGGGTGCCTCGGTACCCAAACCAAAGGTCTACACAACCTAAAATCGATATTCCAGAGCTACTGACATATAAGAATTTGCATCTGAGGTCATCTATTAGGAGCTTTGGTTTGAGACCAAATCCTAACCAGCGAAAGCTCCAAAATAGAAAATGAGCCTAAAATCTAAATGAACTATCCGATCATCAAATTGACAATTCCGGCAAGACATAAATGGCTTGTAGCCATTTTAAGAAGGCTCGAAATGCCAGAAATACATGAAAATCAAGAAAATGACCTAGAGGGTCACTACAATATCCACTACTTAAAGGACTTTCATCCTCGAAAGTCATGGATAGAAAAATCTCAAAGCGCGAAAGGATGAGGTACTGGGACTACATGCTCCGAGCATGAATTTCTAGATAACCTCCATGAAGAGAGAACACTTCCAAGGGATTTTTCCATAGGTATCCATTTTTCAATTAGATCACTCATTTTACTTCCCAAATAAACAAAACTCAAACTCAACTACCAACTGGCCTACAACTGAACCGAAAAAGGCTGATGCATACAAATCTGAACCACAACACACTAATATCTTCATGAATCCCGTACAAACAAACAATGTCTTATCCAAGACAAAAGAACACCTAGGCATGAGTCAAACAACCGACTATAAATCCAAATATAACCTTTATTTACCATTCCATACTTGTTATATTCTCCAAACCAAGAGGAAAATTACCTGAGTCCTGTCCGCGCAATCTCATCACAGAGAACTCAAAGGACTGAAGCTGATCCGCTGATAATCCATGCGACAAATATGAGAATAAGATTATAAGGCATTGGTCGGGTACACAAATAGAGGTAATCCAGGAATGCAATCTATGCTAATGCTACAACTAGTCTGGATAGTAATCAAAATTGAAATCCAAAAGTCCAAAAAATAATTACTCATAACTGAATGATCCGCTCTAGGTCCCCCATCAATCGAGAATGAAACCATACTGAATCCAACTCAAGTATACTACTCACACTGAGTATATCATCAAAAATTCCCATGGGCTATCATCTGAACACTTATCAACTATAATCTATCCAAAGTCAAGAAGAACAAATAGGTAACCACAGATAGACTCAACCAGCCTATAGATAAAGTTCAAACTGAGACAAATCCAAAATGAAGGTTGCACTCAAGTTCTTCATCTCTACGCTTAAATCAACCCTAAAGTTAAACTGCTCGATCTCAAATACCCAAACCAAACCTGAAAATGGGTAGGCATTCATAAATCTATTGTAACTCCCAAATCACCATTCCAAGGCGTCAAGTCAAAAACTAAGCCAACAAATCCAAACTAGAGTGAAATACTCACATCGACCCTACTATCCCAAATCAGACACATTTGTACCAAATCATACCAAGCTAAAATCAAAACATCACTGAAGAACCAAATTTCCACGGGGATAAACCATTGACTAAAAGTGCAAACAACCAACTTTATATCAACTAGAGGGCACAAAATGAATCCACAGAATAGAAATCATGATAAAGGATAAATCACCAGCTAATAACATAAGAAATCAACTCCATATCTATGGAGGCATGAACTATCAAAACATGCTAAAAAAATCCCCAAGGCTTCAAACCATACTAGTAATAGCGAAAACTCTGGCAACTCAGAGAAACACAACTCTACCCAAAAACTAACCAGTCTAATACTGTATCTCGACAAACAATAGCTATAGGCACATATCATTGAGAAGGAACACTCCACCAAATCTTGTTAGGCGAAACCAACTCTGAAATAGGGATTTCCTAAATCCACCCAAGAAGGGCAATCATAACTCAAACAACCCATGAATTACCTCGTCGAGGAAGGAAAGAAGTATTAAGCTTGACACTTATGTCAAGATCAATATCACTACTAGAAAATGAACCAAGCAACTCAAGATAAAGAATTTCTAATTTGCCAACTTAAGAAGCGATCATAGGAAATATCACATATCTCCAACTCTCTAACTCCACTTAAGATAAAAACTATATCATGGTAAGAAAGAAGCATCCAATCTCCACACTCGTACCAAGATTAAACCATCACGAGGAGACAAATCCACAAATCTAAGAGATCCATCTAGGATATCCCGATATTAATATCCAAACTACTATTGGATGATGAAACAGTCACAAAAGAACAATATATCCAAGCTTGGTCAATCTCAAAATGAGCTATATAGAGTGAGATAGCCAAAACAAAGGCCTTCTCAAATCAAGAGAAAAGTCTTAGAATCTCTAGCTCAAGAATGGGCAATATAACTAAATCTCCAACCCTAGAACCGTACAAAACCACAGAAGGTCAACTTACCTTTGATGCCATAATTGACTCCATAATCAATCTAACACCGCTGTGAATAGAGAAAAATAACCAACTTTACCTCGCTATAGAAAGAAAATAATTAAATCGAGCTATAGCTACTCAAGCTACTAAATAAGAACCCGGATAGAAGGAGAAATTCTAACTAGCTAATAATTGATTAAATATCTACCTAGTGAGGATCAATAACGTCAAGCAATGACAATAAAAATAACAACAATATAAATATTAGTAAAATAAATAGGCGATACCAAAACAAACATAAATAAAAATTACCTCTCAAGGGCCACAATAAGGCCAATGTGCCAAGATAAATGGAACTCGAACCCAAATGCTACAAGCATAGGGGAAATTATCCATGCAGATCTACTTCATCTACTACTAAAAGAAATATACCACGAGGGTAAGTCTATTAATCAAGCCTTCAATAACAAGGCGAATAATAACAAATATAAACTCATCAAGGCATATAATAATCAATGAGTACGAAGACTCCAATACACACAATGAAAAAGATAAATATGAGAAATAAAGATACACCTATCATGGTGAAATTTTCAATCACATGCCTGATGGATCTAAGAGAGAATAAATCTGAATGGGTCAAAACTCAAACTGGCCAATTGAATTATCAACCATGGCGCCAAGCACACTATCTTTAACTAAAGGTATCACAACATCACAGGGCTAATCTGAATGAGTTGAATGACTCCTATGTTAGGGACACTCTCTAGATCGTTGACCGATCTCTTAATCATCATAGCGAACCCCTAAAGCCCTAACTAGCGAGAATACAAATTGACCTTAAATGGCTGGCCAACTGGTATTGAGAGCACTCTCTACTACCATTATCATCCTTTCTGTAGTCGTAGCCTACCTCTATAACTCTAGAATGATGAGGAATACATACTATCTTTGTCTTTATACTAACTCGCATTTGGGGTAGTCTCCGAACTAATGTCCCATATCACCATAACCATAAAAAGTTCTTAGAATAAATTGAGGATTGCTCCTTCTAATCTAAAGTGGCCTCCATAGCCTGAAGACCCATACCAATAACTCCACAAGGTCTAACAAGAACTCTTTCCACTATGATTACCATGACTAATCTGAGAACCACTCATAATATGAAATACTACCTATGTAGAGCTGATAGGTTTTAAGTAAAGCTAATCTGCATTAGAAGGATCCTCACCTCCAGATGAATGACCAATAACATCATACTTATGCTATGGCCTCTTTTTGCCACCTTCATAAGTCTCAATATATGGTCTCTTTATGGCCCTCGAATAATCCACAACCTGAGAGAAGGAAGACCTAGTTACTATCAAGTGCTTCAATGCCAAATAGAGTCGATGCTACTCCTTTAATAAATCCATGCGCCATGTCCTGCTCAGAAGGAGATAATATAAGAATATGCCTGACCTACTCAAGAAACCCAATCTCGTACTCAAAAACTGATAGAGAACCCTAATAAATACCAATACTCCTAACTTTAGTCTGAGAACTGTTTGATGAACTGAATGTGATCCCTGGATGTGAGGTATCCATAATTAGACTCGAGATCCCTAATTCTAAACCTTGAATGGCTAAATTAGTCCTGAGCTCTAATAGAACCTGATCTAGCCCTAAATCCTTTAGCTGATGTTGAAGATCTTTGATATCCATCTCTGACTCTCTAGGCCAATGCCATACTGAAGCTCAAAAAACATATGTAGAAGTCTTATACATATCTTTTGACCATGTTACATCATTCATTAAGGACAAAATAGAGTAAAGAAAATATGATTGAGACTTATGACAATAGACAAATGATAAGGGAAATGAATTTCCTAAAAATGTCTCCATAGCCTCCCAAAGATAGGTTACAAACATCTCCACATCAATTTGTAGGACTCTACTAAACACTTAGCTCTTGTATTAATATACTGGTGAAGCCTAGGCTCTGATACCAATTTTTCTGATCCAATTTCTCAGGTCATGATGAAGAGTACTATCACCCACTAGTACATAAGCCAAAGCCATATTCCAGAATGACTAGTAATGGACTACCTAAAAAGATAGTGGAAAGAATGAGAAATAGTATTAATAAAAGATCAAATACATAATATAGTACCAAAATCTTAGGGTTTAGTACAAGAGCATCTAATATATTAAAACTAAAGAAATGAAATACCAAGGGAATTACACTATTACAACTTATCTCCAAATATAACATAGAGACTAGTCAAGTACATAGAGGGAGAGAGGTAATACTCTAAATGTCAGGAGCCCACTCTATGTCTCCGAACTATGGTTGCTCCGCACTACACATAGATCAATGGTGATAACTCAAACTATGATCTGCAGGCTGTAAAAGTGTAGTATAAGTACCAAACATATGGCACTCATTTGGCAACTACAAACTGAGCTCCAAATAAAATACAGGTATATACAACATATAAACAGAAATGTAGCTACACTCAAATGTCCATCAATCCCATAATAAAGCAAGTGAGATAGCATGGGAAACTATTCTACTCATAGCTAAGAAGCTAGCATAATAAGGCTAAGGAAGTATCAAGGATGAACTATCCTATTCTATCCATGCTCAAGAATCTCAACACTATATCGTTTATCACTGTCCAATATACAATGTAAGGATCGAAAGAAGATATATATAAGTGTACAAGGCCAAGGAATGAATATACAATCTAAATAAATGAAAGAAAGGGATATATAATAATACTATAGCTACATCTAGCTAGGTACACATATATACACACACACAAGGTCAACTCAAAGACTAGCCTATATCATCAAACTAGTATTTTAAGGCCTCATAATCATAGTAGGAACTTGTGCTAGTATACTCAGGGTTTCAAATCCATACATCTAATCATGAGATAATCATACATAGTAATATAATCATAAGATAATAAGCCAGAATCATACCTCAAATCTCGATACCGAATTATTGACCAATTTTTTTTTATCAAACTAGCCATAAAATGAGTAAAACAATAATAATAACAATATCAATGACAAAGTGAGTAAGTGGCTAGTCAAGACAAACAATACTTATCTGAGCCTATAATGAAACCCCCATTGCCCAAGGCTTAGAAGGTCAAATCAACATACAATATACCATAAGGCATATTCATCACATATACCTATGAAAACCTCCATAAGGCTAATTGATATAGATATATATATTGGTGATAGGCAATGTCCATACAAGAATGAATTCACTAGAATTCACAATATCATAATCATAATCATCATAACCATCACCTTCATCTATCATTAAAATAATAATCATCGTCATAACAACCCTCCAACTTTGCCGGGTATATAAGCATATCATCATAATCATTCTCCAGTCTGTTCGGGTATATAAGCATATCATTATAATCATCCTCTGGCATAGACAATTAATAAGCACATTATCATAATCATTCTCCAAACTTTCCTGGTATATAAACATATCATAATAATCATCTTTCTACCTTGCCAGGTATGTAATCATATTATCATAATAATTCTTAGGCCTTGTCGGGTATATAAACATATAATCATAATCATCAACACAAACATATATATAATATCAAAACTATAATCTGTCATCAGGTTTTACTCATATTGTCAATGTGGCATATTCCTCCGTCCCATATCGGAGATATATGTATACAGATATATAATACGCGCACGGACTTAAGTCATGGCTAAAAAAAGAGAAAACCCATAAATCCATTTCTCACAGTGAACTTTGGGAATAAATCCTTATAAAAGTGTAGAAAGGTTCAGAATCTCTCACGACCAAAGTAATTAGTAGTATCAAATCATAAATTAGAATCTATCTTAGTCAAATCTTTAAAAATCATTATTAATCACTTACACATAAGTTATTCATTAAGATAGACAGTTATTATTATGAAGAAATCTTTTTTTAAGGTGAAAAGTGGGCTTTAATCCTTATTTAGGAAAAATCATAATAAGATCATATTTTAGCTAGAATCACATCATTTACTGATTTAATGCTCATGAATATACCAATTCTGTGCATGCCTTCACTTGTATTCAAATGATGGAACAATAAACATCAATATTCATAAACTACAACAGCATCCTTTACAAGGATAAACATTTCTCTGATGTCCAACCTTTATTATAATGCAGCCTTGGGCCCAATAATATGTCTAGAATAATTACAACATCATAATCATGGCCTTAGGCCCGCATACATATTCGTAAATCATATTGATAATCATATCTATAAATTATCTCATATCGATAAGCCATAACATATTTATAATCATCTCACATCTAGGAGGCATAGTATTGATAAGCATCTCATATCTAGAAGGATAATATCAATGAACATCTCACGTCTAGGAGGCATAATATATAATTAAGCATCCCATATCTAGGAGGAATCTCACATCTTGGAGGCACAATATATCAATAAGTATCTCACATCTAGGAAGCATAATATATCAATAAGCATCTCACATCTAGGAGGCAAATATGTTAATAAGGATCTCACATCTAGGAGGTATAATTATAAATAAGCATCTCACATCTAGGAGGCATAATATGTCAAGAAACATCTCACACCTATAAGGCATCTCACATCTTGGAGTCACAATATATCAATAAGTATCTTACATCTACGAGGCATAAAATATCAACAAGAGTCCTACATCTAGGAGGCATAATATATCAATAACTATAAGAAATATCATCACTATATGTCAAATATCAGTTCTATGAGAAATAACATCTCGATAGGCCAAATATCACATCTATAACTATATCATGGCCATGGGCCATTTATCATTATCCAGGAAAATACCATCACGATTCACCAAGTTGCGAAGTAACCTTACACTAAATACTTACTAATCTCAACTATGACCAATATCGATAAATAAGTCCACATGGGTTAACATAAGTCTTGGCGTAAGGTGGGCTAGAAGTACCTACTTCTAATTCCTGAATTCTATATTTAGGCAATTTATACCCCAGACTAGGCTAAGGTATCTAAATTCACTTCTTGATGGTACATAAGGCATAATCAATCCTAAGAATTCCACCTAGAACATGGGTGATTAAGTAAAATCGACCTAAATTATGGGTTCAAGGAAACTAAAATAGTCCAGATAAGGTTAATTATGATAACCATGCTTCTAATACTTAAACTATATTCCAAACCTAGCATCATATCATATCTATTCTACAAATTACCTCAATCTAGCAATAAGGCAATAGAATTCTAAAAGTGTAGTAAGTATTTTACCTTAGGGTCAAAACCCTCATCAAATCCCCAAATATCAATAATCAAGACTAAGTCATTCTACCCATAATAAATCATAACATTCACATTCACATAAAATATATAACATGCATTATCTTACAAAGAAGAGTAGACAGAAGCCTACCTCGAAGCCGAACCGTAAATTCTTAAATCATTCATAAAATATCTGTCTTTACTCAATGATCGTGAACTACTGGGTCATGTAAGAAGTTGCCATGTAAGAAGTTGGGTCAAATTCTGAGTCAAGAACAGGCTTGTGGGGGATGCTAGTGGAATCCAAAAATTGAAATCGTCACGAGGTCCCTTGAAGACAAGGAAGTTGTGCTCAAAATTTAAATAGAAATAAAACACAATTTGGGGCTCAAACCAGCCTTTAAGTTTACGATTCAAAGAACTAGCATCTAAGAATTTATCAAGAAATTGATGGAATCTTGCCATGAATTCAAAGGGAAATCACGTAATAATGGAGAACCAAGCTCCCCAAATCATCTAAAAGATAGTAATGGAAATGTAAAAAATCATGGATTAACGGGTCTTTTTATACCCAGTCAAGCTAATAGATTATGCTATCGCAACAGGACAAGTGAGAGATCGCCACATCTAGTGGTTACACAACAAATCACAATTGCGACTCCTTATGTGATGTCATACAACAACGATTGCAGCCTAAAAATGGCTATAGCCATGACATAAGATGATAGTTGAAGACTTGGAATTCTTCTAAGTCTCCGCCAAGACCTCGAGATTCATTTGGAATCCTATATATGCAAATAAAATATGTAACCACACTAAATTCAATGTTTCAGACTCAATGGTGCAACTGGATTTTCCATTTGAGGTCATTTCAATCAAAAGTGTGTCCCACACCCATATTCCATTATCTTAACTTTACAAACAATAGGTTGAAATAAGCCTGGGTGCCTCAGTAACCAAACCAAAGGTCTATCCAGCCTAAAATTGATATTCTACAGTTGTTGGCATAGTTAGAATTTACATCCGAGGTCATTTACTAGGATTTTTGGTCTGAGACCAAATCCTAACTAGACAAATCTCCAAAAAAATAAAATGAGCCTAAAATTCATACAAATTACCCGATCATCAAACCGATAATTTTGGCAAGTCATAAATGGCTTGTAGCCACTGTGGGAAGGCTCGTGACATAAAAATGCATAAAAATAAAGGAAATAAACTAAAGTATCATTACATTGTACCACCAACCAATACCAATTGATGAACCAAAGCATCCCTAAGCACCGAAGAAGAAATAAACCCCTGTGCAGCCTGGGATGGTCCCGGTTCTATTTTGGTTGGGGTAGAAGAATCTATAGCTAGGAAGTGGGAATAGGGTCGGGTGAAGGCCCCTATCCTGGCCCCTATTTGGGGACACATACCTAGGCTTTCCATGACCTATAGGTTATTCATGAATAGCAATGGGGTCCTTAGGCTCGGTGCCAACACCCTTATCTAGAATTGCGGTAGCACTGTACTAGCCATCTTTAAAAGAGTGAAACCAAAGTAATGCTTTAGAAACCAACTCATCCTCTTAGCATAAAATGAATTAATGAAGTGACTAACTCCTAAGAATCTCCTATATCCTTTTGAAGATAAGAAATAGACGTCATTATTTTGATCTATAGGACTCTACTAGACACTTATTTTGTACCAACAATTCTGGTGAAACCTAGATTGTGATAACAATTTGTCATGACTTGATTTGTGAGTCATGATGACACCTATATTATCCCACCAATAAATAAGACAAACTGTAGCCTGGAGCTACAAACAATAGGCTAACTTGGTGGGAAATGACCTAAAAGGTGAAAATTAAAAATTAAAAACTTAAAATAACAATAAAGTTGTCTTAATAGTCTAATAGAGAGATAAAATATCTAAAATCATCCCAAGACTTAGTAATGTCATACAAGACCTACTACAAATTAACCATAAGTACTGAATAGTCAAATAGAATCTATCTCAAAAAAGAAAAATGAAACATAGATAAGTAGAAGAAAAAGGGGTAGCTCTAACTCCAAGAGCTCACCCAATCTCCAAAATCAACCTTGCATGAGCGTCATGTCAATGGTGGAAATTAATACTCGAATCTATATTGAAAAGGTATAGAAGTGTAGTATGTGTACAAAAATCATGGGTAATCAGTAGGCATCATCGGCCAACTGAGCTAAATCATGATGTAAATGCGATAAAATTTAAGTAAAATAAGCTAAGATAAGGTAAAAGGGGAAAGCTTGGAAATATGCTCCAACACTACATACATAAATAAATAAATAAATCCAAAATAGTAACATAAATATCACACAACTATAACTACAAAATTTCCCTCGTAAGCCAATAAGTGTGGAAAAGTAAATAACCCAATGCGGGACCCTATAAGCTTGGAGGGTGCAATCAAGAAAATTAAATATCCAAAGATTTATAAAATTACTGATTATTAGCTATAACCATCAAACTATCCATACCATATCATATGATGCCCAACTCTCAATGTCAGACTCAAACCAGAACCCATATTGGTGTCATAATAACATCCTCAATAGTATAATAATCATAACATCATTTGCTGAACTTTAATTGGAACTCACATTATTAATATCAATATCAATTGATGGTCTTGAATTGAAACTCTGTGGGTCCTGCTTATGGAAATTGCATTTTTAAAACCAACACAAAATTCTTATATGATCAAGGAATCATTACCCTAAAAAATTGGGAAAAACCAAGTTGAATTGAGGGTAAAATCAAGCCCTACAGCTTTTGTGGTTTTGAGCAAGAAATCAATGAAATCCACTAAGAAAAGGGTAAATTCTTACCTCAAATCGGAAGATAATCATGAAAATAAATGTTTATCAAGCTCCCAAGTCACGCACAATATTCAATCCCACTCCATCTCACTATTTAGGGTTTAAGATCTAAAGAATTGGGTGAAAATGGCTTACATCATGATATAAGGGGTCTATTTTGCACCCAATCCAGGGATCACAATGTTGCTATTGCGATTGAGCCATCACAATCACACCATATTGGTCCTACTTATGCGATTTTCGATTGCGACCAGGGCCTCAAAATCACATTATATTGGGCTGATCAGATTTTCTGTGATCGTTACGTAGATACTGCAATTGTGGTAGTACTAGATTTGCTAATGCATAAGATTTTTTAAGTCTAAAATAGGATTGACCGAGAGCTTGAGGTTCATTCAAAATCCCACATAGTTAAATGAACTATGTAACCATACTAAATTCGACGTTCTGGATATGATGGTGCACTCAAATTTTCCATACAAGGTTGTTTCGACCAAATGTGGGTCCCATAACTATATTTTATTTTTTTAATTTTTTGACCAATACATTAAAATGAACTCGGGTGCCTCGGGACCCAAATCAAAGGTACACTAGCCTAAAATCGATATTGCAAAGCTACTGAATCAGTCAAAATTTACATATGAGGTCGCCTTACTAAAGTTTCTACCCGATGGATATTTTGAACCAACAAAGACTTTAAAACAGGTAATTGGCTTTAAAAACCAACCATCTGTACCAACAAGTCATAAATGACTTGCGACAGTTATAGAGAAGCACTAAATAAGAGGAAATATGAAAAATGACCTGAAGGGTCATTACTTAATTCAAAGTCTCTTATCCTCAAACTAGCAATCTTGAATTTTCTCAAATAAAGAGGACCTTACCTTAAGTCTAGAAAGAATCCTCCTAGGATCTGAAATATCCTCTCATACCATCAAGTTGGATAAGGACTAAATGTCCTATGCCAAAGGCCTTTGAAAAACTAAAACATAAGCCAAGCTACCCATACTCACTGACTTTCGGCTCAAAACATTTGTCGCCATATTCGCCTTGCCTGGATGATACAATATAGAGATGTCATTATCCTTAAGCAACTCCATCCATTTACGTTTCCTAGCATAAAGATCTCTATAGGCGATAAGATGCTGAAGACTGAGATAATTTGTGAAAATCTAACAATGCATGCCATAAAGATAATGCCTCCAAATCTTAAGCGCAAAAACTACCGCCACTAACTCCAAATCATGAGTGGGGTAGTTTTGCTTGTTCACCTTTTGCTGCCTTAAAGTATAAGCAATAACACAACCCTGTTGCATCAACACTGAACCAAAACCAACACCAGAAGTATCATAATACATGGTGAATCCCTCATCCTCAACAATAAGAGCTAAAATAGGAGATGAAGTAAGAAGCCTTTTGAACTTTTCAAAGCTTAACTTACATTCCTCGAACCATCAGAAGGAACCTACTTCCAAGTCTATCTAGTCATAGGTGCTGAAATAGTAAAAAAACCCTCAACAAATCATCTATAGTAAGTGGCCAAGCCAATAAAGCTACGGACCTCAATTGGAGATGTAGGTTGGGCCCAGTCATGAATAGCCTCAATATTTATTTGGTCTACCATAAACCGGTCCTTAGACACCACATGACCAAGGAATGTCACTAACCTAAGCCAATACTCACACTTAGAGAATTTTGAAAAAATCAAATAATCTCTCAAAGTTTGGAGTACAACACTCAGATGTTGTACCTTAGTAAGGCGACCTCAAAGTCTCAAATCAAAGGTACACCTAGCCTAAAATCGATATTCCAAAGCTATTGAATCTCTCAAAGTATGGAGTACAACACTCAAAAGCTAAATAAGGCCTGAACATGTGGTTTATCAAATCCATAAATACAGCTGGGGCGTTGGTTAACCCAAAATACATCATTGGGAATTCATAGTGACAATAATAGTTCCTAAAGGTTTTCTTCAGGATATCCTTGGCCCAAATCCTTAATTCATGGTAATAGGACCTCAAATCAATCTTAGAGAACACTGCTGCTCCCTGAATCTGGTCAAGCAAATCATTAAGGTGGGGCATAGGATAACGATTCTTCACCATAACCTAATTGAATTACCTACAATCAATACATATATGCATGGACCCACCTTTATTATCCACAAACAAAATAGGAGCTCCCTAATGAGACACACTTGATCTAATAAAACCCTTACTATGAAGATCTTGGAACTGAGAATTCAGCTCTTAAGCTTGGTAGAATCCATAGGTAAGGTGCCATAGAAATAGGTCAAGTTTTTGGCTCAAGATCGATAACAGACTAATACTATGCTTGGGAGTAAGGACAGGTAGATCGGTAGGGAAAATATCAAGAAACTCACAAACTACTAATGTTGAGTCAAATGACAGACTCTCCACACTAACATCTAGAATACAAAAAAGATAAGACTTGCAACCCCTTAAAATAAGCCTCCTGGCACACATATAAGAAATAATCCCTATCGACTCATGGATGATAGCTCTCTACCATATGATTGGGGGTATACAATGAATAGATAATGTAATGATCTTGGAAAAATAATCTAGGACTGCACTATAGTGAGATAAATATTCCATGCCTAAAATCACATCAAAATCCACCATATCTAGTATAATAAGGTCAGCATGAGTATCAATCTCTAATAGTCAAAACACATGATCAAAAAACCTAATCCACTACAAAAGAATCACCCATGGGATTAGATACACATATTGGCAAAAATAATAAATCCCAAGATAACTTTAACCGTGGAGCATAATAAGAAGATAAGAATAAATGGGTCCGGGATCAAATCAAGAAAAATCCCACTAACACCATACCAAAATTACACCTGTAATAAAAACATACGAAGACTCATTCTTGGGTCTATCAAGTACTTCATATAACTGATCACGTCCACTATTTGGCTTGTCTCCCAATAAAACTCCTATCCTACCTTCTTGAGAACCTTCACAAATACCCTAGAGACCATCCTTATGACCATGCATACCACTTTTAGCTGGGAGATAAATTACCCTAATAGGTGGAATATTTTGATCTAAAGGAACAATTGCTCCACGACTAGGCACTCTCTCAAGAAATGACCAAATTCTCTAAAACCATAACATGCCCTAGGCACTTGACTAAAACTAGAAGATCTAGCTGACTCAAAAAACAACCATGACCAGAATATCCTAAAGATGAATCCCTCAAAGACTAACCACGACACTAGATAAAATGTTCACTAGATCTAGACTAGTCTCTAATGGTAACATGTCTACTAGACTGACCCTGATGTTGAAACTGCTGATGCAGAGGGTACCTACCCTAATAACTACCTTCTCTAACTAGGAGCTACTACAGCTTATGCTAAACCTACCCTGATATCATGACTTCTTTATAAGCTGAGCATGATCAGAAACCTTAGTAAAAGATCTACTTTCAGCAACCAGACTTTATGTAGACATGCAAAGAGGAAGTCTCAATCCTTTAACAGAGCTACGAATCCTCTTATACTTAGTTGTCAAAATAAAAGTAGCATGCATAGCCAACTCATTAAATCAAGCCTCATACTCCAAAACGGTCATGGAGCCTTGGTTCAATCTTGAGAGCTAATCCCTGAAACAATCCCTAACACTTTGGGGTATGTATTCTCCAAACAAAAAATAGGTCCATGTCAAAGGAGAAGATCTGGCTGGCCTAGAATCAAGATGACCTCTCTACCAATGTCAATCTACCAAGTCTAACTAAAAGTGGTGTAATCCACACCACGGGTCTCGACTAAGCCTAAATTATAGAGCCTATCTTCACAAGTGATCAGAAACTCATAAGAATCCTCGCATGGTGTACCAACAAACCTAGATGGAGCCAAATTTAAGAATTTACCAAACATCTTTTGCTCCTTCATAGACATAGTAGACTGAGAAACTATCGGTGCAAGAGGGACCTCAAATCTGGAAGTAGTAGCTATAATCCCCCTACCTCAGTACCACTCTATTCTGTAGACTATGTACTATCAGACGGTACACCACCAACAAATCCCAAAAGTTGAACCAAAGTATCCCTGAGCACTAAAGAATAATTAAATCTTGATAGAGCCTAGGTTGGTCCCTGGCCCACCGCTGGCTATGGTGAAAGAATCTCTGGATCGAGAGCGGGAATAGGGTCTAGGGAAAGCCCCTTATCCTGGACCTAAGCTTGGGATACATCTTTGGGATGTCCAAGATGAATGGAAATAAAATCCTTAGGTGTAATCTTAACACCTTTATTTTGTGTAGCAGTAGCAATCTACTCATTAAAATATGAACAATGATACCCATATTGAACTATTATGCTTTGGGTCAAAAGTTTTTCAAGAATCCCACGTGGGGCCTGCTTATGGAAATTGCATTTTTAAAACCAAATCAATGCGTCCCTATGCTCAAGGAATATATACCCCAAAAATGGGTGAATTTTGATCTATAATTGTGCTATGATAAATCCACCAAGCTTCTAGGGATTTTAGGAAAAGAAAGAGAATCCTAACAAGAAATTAATGGAAACTCACCTTATATTTGAACGAGAATTGAGTAATTAACGTTTATTCAAACCCCAAAATCACCCACAAATGCTATCCCCAAGCTTTCCCACTTTTTTGTTTTAGATATCTTTGGAATGGATGGGAAAAGGTAAAAAATGTTTACATGGGGTATTTATACCCTCTCCATGTAGAAGAGTACCACTTAAGAAAAATTTGGGTCATATACGCAATAACTGGCCCTAGTACAGATGTCGCTTAAGCAATATGCCTATAAGATATGAAAATAGTATTTTTTATGTTATACTGGCTCTGCTGCCAAGGGAGTCACTTATGCGAAAAAATTTTCATGGACGCCATACTCACTACTGGTTGGTAGATCACCTAAGAGATCAAAGGTATCACGAATGCGATGCACTAACGCTAGCTAAGACTTGGGAAATGTCACGACCCGACCTCGAGCCTAGCCTTGATGGGTATATCAAGCCCGCCGTAGGCTGGAGACCACCCCCCATAGGATATCCAATCCAAGTATAATAGAAATAATAACAAAGAGGAAGAAAACCAGAGAATAAAAATAAAATAGTTAATGAAACTTAAGAATAAGCTCTAAGAGTCAACAACACCATCTAATCCACACATGTACACCAAATCCTCTAAACCAATTCGAATAGCAAGCTAGGTTGGGACATGCCCCCGAATATGACAGTGAAAAGAAAAATGACAATGTTAATGTAAACTCTTTAATTCTAAAATATGGAAGGAAATAAGTGGAATTACCAAGCTTTCTAAAACATGGAGGCTCACAACTTCATTGCAAACCCTACTGACGATCGTACCACCTAACATTTCACTAACTAACTGAAGAAATCCCTAGGACCCTACATCATGGAAGGATGTAGCGTCCCAGGATGATTAGCGGGGTGAGTGCTAGAATGTAACTTAGGGAACATGTAAAATAATGCCATTTAAAAATCAAATCAAAACTCAACATACATATTCACATACATATATATGTGTATATATATATAATACTGGGATAGGGAGCAAGATTTTATTAGATATTTACAATGATTAACTTAGACTGTGCAGCTCTAATCATCCTAAGGGCACCCACTGGCAATATGGGTCTGACTTCCTTACTGGAAGGGCTCCAATTTGTGTTTGCAACATAAACTAGACAAATCCAAGGAAGGACTATGGAATCCATGACCCTAGCTATTCCAATATATATGTATATATATATATATATATATATATATAGATAGTGTAACTTATGCACACGGCGATGAAGGCCCCAATGTCATCAAATTTAGTTTGAAGTAGTGGTCCCCCAAGGACCTCCACCTTTCATAATGTACACCCCCTTTAAGCCCAAATTAAAACATTTACACATAACACATCCATTTAACAAGGGAGTCATCCATTTAGGCATTTATCGAATTATATCATGCTACTAATTAATTATGCTTGCATGCCAATTCCATTATTCCAAACCAAACTAATTAGCCATGAGACTCCAAAGTTCAAAATTAAAATCAACCCATGGCCACTAAGGCCTTTAAAAACAATTTTTATCCATCTAGCCATTAATGCAATAGTTTAGTAAAGCATGCAAAACCATTTAATTGTCCATATATCAAAACCAATTATGAAAGTGGATTGAGGTTAAACCAATTCCAAACCATAAACTATAATTTGGGGGAATCCATGACCCTATTAAAATTCACCATGCCAATGCACCCGATGAGTTCCAAAATCCATCCATAAAGCATAAACAAATGGATGTAAACCATGAGAATACCATTTAAACAATAATCATCCAAAACCCTCAACCTAAATTCCAAAACAAATATTAAAACTATATGAATACCGAACCATTGCATGCCAAGATAAAATTCAAGTTTGGTAAAGAGATACATGCCTGAAAACATCGAGAATTTGGAGAACAAACCACACTTTGAGCCCTAGATGACCAACCCTTTAAAACCCTAGCTTTGTTCTTGACTTAGGAATTTGAGAGGGAAGAGAGTGTTTATGTTATGTTTTATGGGTAGAAATAGGACTAAGGGAATGTTTTATGTCATCGAATAGTAGTAGGGTAAGAGAAAAAGACAACCTAGACCTTAATGAAATCGTGTAGCAATTATAACTCCCAGTCGCTGCGGTCTATGTAATGACTCGTGATCACTGGTCACGAGTCATCTTCAAGACTTATATCTTGGGAAAAAACTCAATGCCTCCTTACAAGTTTGGTCATGAGTTCCACCTTATGACTCATCTCTTTACCTTATGGCTCATGGAGTCTAGTCGTTACTAAGATAGCAACCTTAGGCCATCTGACTATTAAGGTCATGAGTCCCTCACCATGACTCATTTGGTCCCACTCGTGACCATGATAGAAACTTAGGGAAACCCTACGAGTTAGTCCATGATTTCTCTATACGACTTATCTCTTGAGTTTTACCCTGAGCAGTAAACACAATTACTAAACATGTTTAGAGTTCAAAACCTAGTGTATTACATTACCCCCTAGGATCATTCATCCCCGAATGAAAAGTTAAGTCACCCTTTCACATGAATATAAGACATAAAGTAAAACAAAAAACCTTGATAAATACCCAAAAAGCAATTAGAATAAAAGAATCACATATCTTATGCATAATGACCCAATCCAGAAAGCAAAAATAGGTAATTTGCCTTCATATCCACTTCAGTTTCTCAAGTTTCTTTTACAACCTTTTGATTCCTCCAATGAACCTTCAACAAAGCCATATCCTTAGTCCTCAAGTAACGGACTTTCCTATCCAATATCTCCATCGGGACTTCTTCATATGACAAGGAGTCTAAAATACAAACATTCTCTCTAGGAACAATAAAAAAAGGTTCATCTACAAACTTCTTCAACATAACATGTGGAAAAAAGGATAAATGGATCCCAAACTCGTAGACAACTCTAATTCATTGGAAACATTCCCCACTATTCTCAAAATCTGATATGGACCTACATACTAGGGATTGGGCTTCCCCTTCTTTTCAAATTACATCACTACTTTTATAGGAGATACCTTTAAGAACACCTAATCACCTATATCAAACTCAACTCCCTTCACCTCACTTCTATATAATACTTTTAGCAACTTTGAGTAGTCTTAAGTCTCTCCCTAATCACCTTCACCTTCTCCATGGCTTGGTAAATTAAGTCAGGACGAAATAACCTAGTCTCAGCAACCTCAAACCATCTAATTAGAGACCTAAACCTCCTACCATAAAGATTCTCAAATGGAGCCATCCTAATACTAGAGTGATAACTATTATTATATGCGAACTCAATAACAGGTAAGTGATCTATCCAAATTCCCTTAAAGTTGATCACACAGTTCCTTAACATATCCTCCCAGATTTCAATAGACAGTTATGCTTGCCCATCCATTTGAGGGTGAAAAATGGTGCTAAATTTTACCTTGGTCCCTAACCTTTCCAAAATGAATGCCAAAAGTGAGAACAAAATTACGCACCTCGATTTGAAATGATAAAAACTGGTGCTCCATGCATTCTGACTATCTTCTCAATGAACAACTAATAGTAATCTTCTCTAGAGTTAGTAGTCCTCATAGGTAAGAAATGAGCAGACTTACTCATCCTATCCAAAATAACCCAAATTGAATCATACTGGTTGGGAGACCGTGGAAGACACCTAGCAAAATCGATATTGAGCTTCCCCAACTTCCACATGGGTCACTTAATCTCTTGAGATATGCAACCATGCATTAAGTTATCAACCTTCACTTGCTAACAAACCATACACATAGCCATGAAGTTAGCCACATCTCTTTTTATATTGTTCCACCAATAAATCTCTTTTAAATCATGATACATCTTTGTCGAATCTGGATGAACTATATACCTTGACTCAAGAGCCTCAGTCAAAATCCTCTCTCACAGCCTATAACCATAAGGATCACATAATCTACCTTAATGCCTGAAGATACCATAACCACCAATATCAAAGACCATAACTTTTTACTGCCCTATACCATCCTTAATCTGCATAAGAGGGATACAAAGTCTGTTTCTCCTTTATCTCAGCACCAAAAGATGATTTAACTATTTCTTGAAAAATCACCCATCTATCTTTTGAGTCCAAAAGATGAACTCCTAAATTAGCCAACTAGTGAATATCTTTCACCAATCCTTCTTTATCCTCATCCACATGAGATAAGCTCTCAATAGAAAACCTGCTAAAAGGATTAACAACCACATTAGCCTTTCTTGGATGGTAGTGAAGACTCGTATTATAGTCTTTTAGAAACTCAAGCTACCGCCTCTACAAAAAATTCAACTCCTCTTAAGTAAATATATACTGTAAGCTTTTATCATCTAAATAGATGTCTATATGCACCCCATACAAATAATGGCACCAAATCTTTAAAGTAAAAATTACAACTGCCAAATCCAAATCATAAGTTGAATAATTCTTTTCATGAACCTTAAGCTTCCTGGAATCACAGGCCATAACCCTACCATGTTGCATCAATACATAACCTAGTACCACACAGGATGCATCACAATACACCACAAATACATTAGTACCCTTGGGTAGGGCCAGGACTAGAGCATAAGTTAATTTATCCTTCAGATTCTCAAAGCTATCCGCACAATCATTAGACCATTTTTGGAGTCAACTTTGTCAATAGTGCATCAATAGATAAAAATATCTCCATAAACCTCCTATAAAACCCAGCAAAGCCCAAGAAGCTCCAAATTTTAGTTGGAGTCGTGGGTATAGACCACCTCTTAACCACCTTAAATTTTTGTGGATCCACCTTGATGCCATAACTAGAAAAAATATGCCTAAGAAATGTGACAGCATCCAACTAAAACTCACACTTAGAAAATTTTATGTATTGCTTTTGATCGTTAAGAGTCTACAACACAATTCGGAGGTGCTTAGCATGATCCTCCTCAATCTTAGAGTACACCAAAATATCATTAATGAAGAAAATAATAAACAAGTCAAAAAACTATTTGAACACCCGATTTATAAGATCCATGAAAGCAGCTAGAGCACTAGTTAAATCGAATGACATAACCAAAAACTCATAGTGACGATATCGAGTTCAAAAAGAAGTCTTGGGAATATTACCTTCCCTAATTTTAAAATGGTGATAGCCTGACCAGAGACCAATCTTAGAAAAACACCTAGCACCCTGAAGCTTGTCAAAAAGATCATCAATTCTAGAAAGAGGATACTTATTATTCATTTTCGCCTTATTCAACTTCCGATAATCTATACATATCCGAAGATACCCATCTTTCTTATGCATGAAAAGCATGGGAGCATCCCATAGAGAAACACTAGTGCTGACAAATATTTTTTTCCTCTATAATTAAGTTAATTTTAAGTTTCTTTGATTTTAAATAAAATCTCAATATTTATTTTATGCGAATAAAAACTTTCAAAGTATTTATCTGGGTAGTTTTGGTATTTTAAGTGATGATTATATATTTTTGTATTACAATAAATGAAATTATATAATTTTGTTGTTTAAATAATTGCTTTATGAAAAATTAAATTTAACTAAAGGGTTATCTTGAAAACTGATTCAAATGGTTAAAATATTGATTTAAATCTAATTTAGTCTAAAAATACTTTATTTGAAAAAATATTTATTTGATTTTATCTAATCAAGAAGCTTGGGATTAAATGGGTTGTTATTATTTAAAAATTATTCTTAAATTTAGTTAATTTATTAAACTGGACCTTAATTAAAATCAATTTGGCAATAAGTGCAATACAATTGGGCAATTGAATTTTGGTAGGTTAAAATTTAAATAATTGTCCAAATCTTCAGTCATTAGCTATTTAATAAATAGCTAAATACCTAAATCCCCAATTCCTAATCTACCCAACAAAACATATACCAGCCAATTACTATAACTAACCGGCCCAATAGGCCTTATTAACAATAAGTTGACCTGGACCATTCCTGCATTTACCATTTTATCCATAAAATAGTGAAAAACCTGACAAATAACTTCACAATATTGACACAACCAAATTAACATCGACAACACAACAATAATACAACCTTGATATCAATGGCAATTTCAACCTATCAATAACACTCAATGATAAAATTTGGCTTAAAACCTTAACAAAAATAGCAATACCATCATCAACGACCCTAAAACCAGTTAACTCGGTGACCCGAACCCGATTTGTAGACTCGAACTCGTCCAACAACCCACAACGAACAACTCATCTTCTTTTTAAAAATTTAAAATTCAAATCTGTACTAGACTTTTAGGATTCCATCTCACCCCTTATCTTCTTATCTCATATTTTTTAAACTCCTCAAAAAATGTCCTAAACTACCTTTTGATTCTTTTTTTCCCCACACCGGTGGAGGTCTAAAGTTGAGCCCAAATTTTCTTCTATATGAGTCTTATTATTAAGCTGAAAATTTAAAGTATTGAAGGTTGAAAAACCTGTCAAACAAAAAGTTTCATTTTCTAGTAAAAAATATCTTTTATGAAAAAGTCATCGACTACTCGAAGTCCTCGTAGTTGCACCGAAGCTTTCTGGTGGTGGTCGAGATTCTGTCAAAGGCTGGAGTCCTATTTTTATACTCCAAAATATGTAATACTTTGTCCTTTTTAGTTTCAATTTTTTCTAATACTCATTGTTCTATAGTCGTAATAGTGTTTTCGTCTTTCATAGGATGCTAGGGTCGTTCATTGAAGGGACTTTGAAAGCCATAGGTTATGATCAAGGCTGGTTGATTTTCTCACTCATGTTTGTTCCTGGTTTTAATCTTTATTGAAATCCCTATAATACTATTTTATTCTTTCTGTCCCTATCTGCATTAAATCTTCATTTTCTTTACAGTGAAATGTTTTGTGGGTATTGAAACAACAATGTTTTTTCATAGGATTAAAGGTTAATTGATCTTCTTCTACTTATGTATTTCCTATAAAATATAAGTCTTTTAGAGTATTGTATAAGTTGGCTTGCCTGTTTTGACCTATTGTGATGAGAAGTATCAAGGTCTATCTCAGCTTTGCCTAATTATTTCCATGCTTATCTTATTCTTCTAGTGATTACATTTTAACAAATAGTTTGTCAAATTTATTTAATTTACAGTGTTAATTAAGGGAAAATATTCTTGTTTATAATGTGAGGTTAAATTTTCACTGACCCATGGCTTAAAGGCTGTTATGTCTAATCAGATAGAGAAATAAAAGTCATTTTCCCTAAGCTGTCTGATAATGTGCTTGCGTGGCTTCTTCAAAAATCCTCCTTTATTTTGAGATTCTAATGTTAGGATAATTTACTTCTCATATCGAAATTAAGAAGCTTGTGTTGACTTAAAATTCATGACTTGTCGTTTTTTTTTGTTTACGTTGTTCTCTTTTTTCTTCTCATTTTCTATTAAACATCCATGCATTTTTCTTCCCTTCTTGTTTCATTAAAGGGTTTTTACTGGTTTATTTAAACCTTGATTTGTGTTACCTTTGTTTCCTAGTGTAGAGACCCTACGACTTTCAATTTGACTTAATGATTACGTTTCCCTGCATGTTATCTGTAAACTAGGTCTTTTGTTGCTAAATGGATTTATTTATTTATGCTCGGTCTAATGTGTAATATGGTTTTTGAACTATGTTTTACTTCTAGGCACGTTAAACTTTCATTCTAGTTTTCTCGCTCAGTTTTTGACTCGACATACATGCTCTTTGTATGCATAAAGGACGGTTCTCCTTGGTCCATAATATCAAGAAGAGACCAATGCTGCCTTAAAAAGATAAGAGTTTGATCATTACATGTTTTTCCTAAAGTCGGCCATAATTTGGGTGGATGAGTCATCGTTAATGTCACCTTAGTTAGAGTTTGGTGATTCCCTTTCTTAAAAGTTAGCCTCCATTTTATTCTATATTACATGGGTTAATATTTATGTATTGTTAAAAAGATATGTTTTTTATTTGCCTCGTCTCTTTACTTTCAAAATCTTACGTTCTTTGTTCTTGCATTAATTCCTTGAATATAGTCTTTTTCCTTTTATCTTTGTTCATCCTCAATCTGAATATACTTATAAGGCATAAAAATGTGTGTCTTTACTTTGCATATCATCTATTGACTATCATTTTTATCATATGTGCATTAGCGTTCCCATCATTGTCATTCAAAAATTAGTTCTTGATATTTTGTTTTGCTTTGAAGTATGTCACTTTGTGTCTCGAATAGGTATTAATTCCTTTATCTTTTTTTTGTGCATGAATCCGCCTTGGAGTCTAAATGGACTCTTTACCCTTGTATTTCATAATGGGCTAACGAGGCCCATATTTTTGAGTAGAATCTAAAAGAAAGTCCAAAATTCATTCATATGGCATACGGGTGCAAGAAGATGGAAGAAGAATGGGTCAAACCCATTGATGAAGATACCATGAAGACTTGAAAAAGTCTTGATTTTATTATTGCCTTATTTTTATTTATTTTAGTATTTACTTAGTCATTCATTTGGGGCCCCAAACAATGTTGTAAATTAATACAGGTGAAGCAGATTTTTGGGTCTTCACGGTCCAAAAACTAGTTTAAGACAGGTGAAAATGGGCCAAAATCCAAAGTGAGTAGTTTAGGATAGGTACAAGTAGGTTATAAGCCCAAATTAGTTTAGGATAGGCTTTCATTGGTTTGGACCTAAAAGCCTAAATATTTTAATTTCCCCCTTTCCTATTTATATGTTTATTTGCTATTTGTTCCTTTGAACCTAGTTAAATTTTCTACTAAGTCATCAAATTGATTTTACACAATTTTTTTCCTTAATTACTTTCTTACCAAAAATCAACTTCTCTTTTTCAAAGATAGTCAAAGGTAGTTTTCCAATAATCTGGATAACCGCATGTTAACGGACGTTTTGGGTGCCTTAAAAATGAAACACCCCAAACTTTCGACCTTACAAATTTCGTGAGTCTTGAACTGTCTGATCATCATACGACTCACACCGTACTAGTCATATGATGTGGTTATAGTTTTAGGACCTGGGTTGGTTTTGGCTGTTTGTTGATGCAACATGGTAAGGTGGTTGACTATTCCTCCTGACATTTGAAGGTTCATGAGAATAATTATCTGACTTATGACTTGAAGTTTTTAGTTGTAGTGCTCGCATTGAAAATGTAGCATCATTATCTGTGTGGGTTCTATGTTGATATCTTTTCTGATCATAAGATCCTGCAGTATGTGTTCACTCAGAAAGATCTTAATCTCAAGCAAAAGAGGTAGCTTGAGTTATTGAAGGGCTATGCTATGAGTCTTTACTACCTTCCAGGTAAGGCTAATATAATTGTTGATGCTCTTAGCAAGTTATCCATGGGGAGTCTAACTCATATAGATGAAGATAAGTGAGAATTGGTGAAAGATATTCATTGTTTGGCTAACCTTGGAGTTTGTCTCTTAGACTCTGAGGATGGTAGTGTGTTTGTGCTATGGGTGGCATAATCATCTCTTGGTTTGGAAATAAAGGAGAAACAGGTGTTAGATCCTCTTTTGATGAAGATTAAGAATGATGTGGGTATGTAGAAGTTGATGGCTTTTAAGACCAGCGGTGATGGTATTTTATGGTACTAAGAGAGGTTGTGTTCCTAATGTTGATGGATTATGTGGTAGGATTTTTGTCGAGGTGCATGAGTCATGGTATACGATTCATCTTATTTGACAAAGATGTATAATGATCTCTAGGAGATGCATGTATTGGTGGAATAATATAAAGCGGGATATAGTTGACTTTATTGCTAAGTGTATGGTGTGTCAGCAAGTGAAGGTAGTGTACATGAGGCTCGCTAGGCTATTTGAAGAGATTGAATTGATGGTGTGGAAATGGGAGGTAATTCATGTGGAATTTATTACCGACCTTCCTCAGTTGCGAAATCAGTGTGACTCCATTTGGGTCATCGTGTATAGGATGACTAAGACCACTCACTTCTTGCCAGTGAATACTAATTTTTATGTAGAGGACTATGCAAAGTTGTTTCTTCAGGAAGTTTTAAAGTTGTATGGTGAACCAACGTTGATTATTTTAGATTGCAGTACTCAGTTTTTGTCATATTTCTTGCTCTCATTTCAACGTGATATAGAGACTAAAGTGAGTCTTGGTATGGCTTTTCACCCACAGTTGAATGGGCAAGCAGAAAGGACTATTCAGACTTTGGAGGATATGTTGTGAGCCTGTATGAATGACTTTGGTGGTAGTTGGTATGACCACTTGCCTCTTATTGAGTTTTCCTAAAATAATAGTTATCATTCTAGTATTAGTATGGCCCTGTTTGAGGCATTGTATGGAAAGAGGTATAGATCTTCTATTGTGTGGTTCGAGGCTGGTAATGTGGAGATGTTTTGCCCAAATTTGGTTCATCAAACTATGAAGAAGGTGAAGGTGATTTGGGATAGGCTTAAGACCACCCAAAGTAACTAAAAGTCCTACGTAGACATAAGGCAATGGTACTTAGAATTTGATATTGGAGATTGAGTGTTTTTGAAGGTATCTCCCATAAAGGGAGTGATGCAATTTGGGAAGAAAGGAAATCTTAGTCCCCAGTATGTTTGCCCGTACTTGGTTTTTATAAAGGTTTGTAGTGTTGTGTATTAGTTGGATTTTCCCTCTGCCATGAGTTCCATTTATTCGGTATTCCATGTGTCTATGTTGCAAAAATATGTGAGGGATCCTTTGTTGGTTGTTCCCTTAGAGAACATTGGTATTTCGGATTCTTTATCCTATGAGAAGGCTCCAGTGAGGATCTGGGGTTGGAAAGATCGTCGGTTGTGGATGAAAAACGTGGCTTCGGTAAAGGTTCAATGGTGGAACAAAAATTTCGAGGAAGCTACTTGGGAAGCTAAGGAGGACATGAAGTCCAAGTATTCATTCCCATTTTCGATTTCGAAAAATTACGCCTGAGGTATGTTTTGGTTCTTGACATCTTTATTTTCTATATTTTTTAATGGTGGATTGTGAATTCTTTGGCATGTTGTTTTCTTTCTTAAGGTAAGAGTAGAGATATTTGAGGGTTTAATCATGTCTGTATTGCCTCATCCCATAATTTGAGGATAAATGATACTAATGGGGGAGACTAAAACATCCCAAACTTTGGACCTTGCAAATTTCTTGAGTCTTGAACCTTCTGATTATCATACAAATTACACCATACTAGTCGTATGATGTGTTTATGGTTTTAGGACCCTAGTCGTATGTTGGTTAGCGTGATATTAGCCAAGTTCTGACCTAGATATGAGAAGAATCCATACGAGTCGTATGTTTAAGTGATGAGAGGTAGGGCCCAAATTGTATGTTGTCCAGTGTCTAGCCTTTGATGTTCTTCCTAAGTAAAACTCACACCATACTAGTCGTATGGTGATGATATGAGTAGGCAAGTAAGTCGTATGTTGGACAAAATATGTTGTCCAACTTTCTGATTAAGCGATGATTTGAGGGTACCACTCGTATGATGTGATTACAAGTTGAAGGTCCAATCGTACCCACCCGTGTTCTTTTTACCATTTTTAAGCTAAGGGTATTTTGGAAAATTCCCACCCAAGCCCTTAAGACCCCACGTCTTATAAAACTTATTTGGCTTTCATTCTACACTTTAGAAGATTGAAACACTCTCTAAAAATCTCTTAAGAAGATCGGGCTAGGGTTTCTTCAATGTGGTCATCTAGAGGCTTAAGGATTGAAATCTCTCCGTGAATCTTCGTAACTAAGGTATGTGACTCTCCCTTCATTGTTAGTTCACAAAAATCATGTGTTTTAAACATTGTTCATTAATCATTAATGGGTGTTTCAAAAAGTATGGCTAAGGGTTTGAATGCATAATGTTGTGTATTGTATTCTCATGGTTTGAATTATGATTTTACATGTTTTGATAATGAATTTGCATATGCAGGTGATTGGGAATAGTGATTTATACTAAGGGGTTATGGTTAACCCTAATTTGATAATTTTTAGCTTTAATAATGGTTTGATAATAGTATGCCCTCAACATGCTTGTGAAATTGCCTATGAGAATGTTCTTGTCACATGTTGAATTGTGTTTGAACTAACGCATTATCATAATGATGTAAGTGGTTGGTAAATGGTTTTATGAAATCCTTTTTGGCCATAAATTAGTTTGAATTGCTAAATGGGTTCGAGTCCCTAGATGTTGAATTGAATTGATGTCTTTTTTTGACAATGGGTTTGAGTCCCAAAGTTTATTAGTAATGGTTATGACATGTTGTATGCTTGCAAGTGGGGTTAGTACGACGATACCAATGGGATACCTTTGGTAAGAAGATGTATTAATGTTTGTGTAGGTTTAATGAATGTTTAATTTGGTCTTTAAAGCAGGATATGTAGCCAGGCCATAAATGTGGAGTCCAATAGACTAACACTGGAAACCGCGCTAGTCGGTGCGGGTGTCTATTTGATCGGGAAGTTCTAGTCCTCCAAATGGATATATGAATGGGAGGTTCAAGTCAACCATATTGTATACATTGGTGCTCAAGTCACCTTGATTATGCCGGGAGGTTCGAGTCCCCCACAAAGGCATATACGGATATAGATATTCTCTGGTTCGTCTTGCTACACGAACTGGGGCCCTTCTAGCTAGGGAAAGCTGGGCCCATATAGCCCCTGTGTGCCTTGTTAAATGGCGGTTATGCTATACATACCAAGTTAAGGGTTTCAAAGTTTATGTAAAACCTATTTCCCTATCGCGGCATGATATATATATATATGTATGTGATTGCATAGGGTTATTTGACTTGGTTATGAATGATGGCAATATTTTATTCCTCTATCCCTGAGTTACATGCTAGCACTCCAATCGCTAACCGTCTCCGAACGCTGTACCCCCACACGATGCACATACCAAAACTTCTTCTATGTTACCTGTGTAGTGATCAGGTGTTCGAGTGGTTCATGAGTTGATATTGAAGTGGTGAGCTTCCATACTTTGGAAGGCTTCATTTCATAGTCATTATATTATATGTCTTAGGTTTGTTTAGACTTTGGTTTTGGCAATTATTGGGGGCATGTCCCAAAATTTTTTGACTTCAAATTTATGGAGGCTTTGTTGGATTACTGTGGACTCGGGTGGGTTAGTTGGATTTGATGTTTGGCGACGGATGGTTGTCCATTGTTATCAGTCTTATTCTTCATTATCTTGTTCTATGTCAGAATTCATCCAACATTTGTGGTTGTTGTAATGGTTAGGTTAGGTGAAGGGGGTGATCTCAGGTCCACGTAGGACTTGAGATACTCATCACGGCAAGACCCTGGTTCAGGCCGTGACAAAAACCTTCCTAAAACATTAATAAGAATCTCTTACTTGGGATTTTCTTGAAAAGTCTAGTCTTTTTCAGTTTTAAGACTTCAAATTTTCTTTACAGGTTTTCTTAATTTCTTTTCAAATAAATTTAGTGGTGGGTCTGTTTTTTTAAATCGAGCTTGAAAACTTCTTTGAAAGTATTTGAATTCGTGAAAAAACATAAAGGCCATCTTTTCTTCGTAAAATAACTAAGATAGATTAAACACTTACCCAAAAGATCCTTTAGCTACTCCTTTAGATTCTTTAGTTCAACTAGAGCCATCCTATACGGAGGAATAGAGATAAGATGGTTACCTGGTAGGAGATCAATCCCAAAGTCTATTTCCCAATTAGGGGTAATATGAGAAAGATCACTAGAAAACACTTCATAAAATTCATAAACCACCAGGACAGATTGCAAAGAGGGAACCTCAGAATGAGAATCCTTAACCCGAACTAGATGATATAAACTCCCCTTGGAAATTAACTTTTGGGATCTAAGATAAGAAATAAACCTCCATTTGAGAACTAAGGAACTTCCCTCCCATTTGATTAACGGTTGATTAGGTAAATGAAAACTGACCTTTCAGGTCCTACAATCCAAAGAACTATAGGACGAATGAAGCCAATCCATCCCCAAGATCACATTGAAATTTACCATATCAAGCTCAACTAAATCCACAAAGGTCTCCTTATGAAAGATAGACACTACACAACCCCTATAGATCTTTCTATCCACAATAGAATCACCCACCACAATAGAAATAGGAAAGAGGCGAAAATACTTTTAAGACCAAAACCAAAGTGCACAACCATATAAGGGGTCACATAAGAGAGGGTAGATCCCGATTCAAGCAAATAATACACATCATAGGAGAAGAGTTATAACGTACCTATGATAATGTTAGGAGATGCCTCAGATTCCTAATGGGTGGCAAGATCATAAAGATGATTCCAATCAGTGCCAGTACCAGAAGTAGCACCCTTTGATAAAGCAGAAGAAGTAGCGACCGAAACATTATTAGCCCAATGAATACCTTAATCGCAGGGAAATCTCGTTGCTTATGACAAGGATGAACACAGTTAAAATACCTATTTCTCCCCTCATCACAATACCCTCTATGAATCTAACTGCAAAATCTACAAGGAGGATTTGGTAAGGATGGATGAGCTCTACTAGCCTGAGACTGGGCACCTGTGCCTTAGGACCACTTGTAGTATAAAATTGATGATCACAAGATGATTAGGATATAGAGCACTAGCTGATGAATAGGAATTAGGACTCCCTCAGTTCTTCTTCTTAGTTCACTATCTACAGTCCCTTCTACTATTCTGCTAATTTTCACCCTGCTTCAAATACCTGAAATTCTTATTTGGCCTCTCTCCTATCTCTATCTACCTTTTTAAATTATCCTGAACTTGCTGCATATAAACCACTAGCTTGGAGATATCCATATCATTGTTCAACATTGCAACCTTACAATCCAATACCAAACCATGATATAAACTAGAAACAAACTTTCTCATAGAAGAAACTAACTCTAGATCATAGCGAGACAACTGATGAAACTTCAAGGAAAACTCCTTCACACTTATCTAGTCCTACTTCAAATTCACAAACTCCTCAGCCTTTGCTTCCCTCAACTCTTGAGGAAACAAATAACTAAGGAAGGTACAAGAGAACTTATCCCATAAAGCTGGATCAACATCATCACCTCTCAACTACTCCCACTTTTTATGCCACTGATATGCCATATCTTTCAGCTGATACGCAGAAAACTCTATGCCCTTAGAATCAGAAGCATACATCACCTTAAAGATTTTCTCCATTATATTAATAAATCCTTAAGGATCCTCCTTAACCCTAGAGTCAGTAAAGGTTAGGGGATTCTACCTTATGTACTAACCAACTCGAGTAACCTCCGAAGAAGGAGAACCAAAACAACTATGACCTGACTGGAGAGACTGGGTGGTCAACAACTGAGCCAATAGACGAATTGAATGGTAGAACTCTTCATTAGAGATGTATCTTTGAAGTGACTGAGCATGAGTGTTAGCAATCGGAGGAGGCCTAGTGGGGACCAGTACAATCCTAGGTGGAGCGACACAATTGGGAGCATGGACCATAGACCAGGTTTGTATACCATAAATGGGGTGAATCCCCCTTCATATTGCCCTTAGGTAGGGAAGAGGTTCCGACAGAGTTATACAAACATTAGTTCTACGAGGAGGCATGATTTGAAATGTGAGAAAAGTATGAGTTAGAGGAATTCCATGGCCATATACTCTATAGCTTGAAATAGAACACAAGAAAGGGAGACATTCCAAAGTTTCTTGTAGCCTTCCCCTTATAAGTGTGATGTGCTACATACCCATAAAAAAGACTCTACTTAACACGACTTTATGGACACCTAACGACCATGAACCTATGCCTTAATACCAAGCTTTCCATGACTTGACACTGAGCCTAGCCCTAACGGATATCTCAAGCCCACCATGGGCCAGAGACCATCCCTATAGCCTATCCATTCCAAGCATAACCCAAATAATAAAAAAATGGAAGACAACCAAAGAATAATAATTAAATAGTAAATATAACTCAAAATTAATCTCTAAGAGTCAAAAACACCATCCAACCCACACATGTCCACCAAATCCTCTAAACAAATTCAAATATCAAGCTAGGTCGGGACATGTCCCTGACCATGACATTGAAAAGGATAATGCTAATGTTAATATAAACTCTTCAATTCTAAAATATGGAAAGAAATCAGTGAAATGACCAAGCTCTATGAAAGATGGAAGCTCACCACTTCACTGCAAACCGGACAGACGATTGCACCACTTAACACTGCACAAATTAACAGAAAAATCCCCTAGGACCCCACATGTCAATACTAGTGCTCAAGGAATACCAAACCATTGCATGTCAAGATAAAATAGAAGTTTACGAAAGAGATACATACCTGAAAACACTAAGAATTTGGAGAAAAAACTACACTTTGAGCCCTAGATGACCAACCCTTAGAAACCCTAGCTTTGTTCTTGACTTGGGATTTTGAGACGAAAATCGTCTTTATGTTTTGTTTTATGGGTGGAAATAGGGCTAAGGAAATGTTTTAAGTCGTGGAATAGTAGTAGGGTAGGAGAAAAATACCACCATGCCCTTAATGAAATTGTGTTGGAATTATAACTCCCAGTCGTTGCGGGTCATGTAATGACTCGTGATCACAAGTCACAAGTCATCACCAAGACTCATAGCTTAGGAAAAACTCAGGGTCTCCTTACTAGTTTGGTCACAAGTCCCAACCTATGACTCGTCACCTCACCCTATGAATCTTAGAGTCTATTCATTACCAAGACTGTAACCTTATGCCATCTCACTGTTAAGCTCACGAATCCCTCACAACGACTCATGACATTACCTTATGACTCGTATGGTCCCAGTTATGAACATGATAGAAACTTAAGGAAACTCTACTAGTTAGATGATGATTACTCTATTTGACTCGTTATGAGTCTTCATGAATCATCGCCTTAGTCGTACCTTGAGTTGTAAGCACAAGTATTGAAAAAGTTAGGAGTTTAAAACTTAGGGTGTTACATTACCCCCTAGGATCATTCATCCCCAAATAAGGAATTAAGCACCATTTCACACGAATACAAGACAGAAAGAAACCACAAAACCATGAACAATACCCAAAAAGAGATTAGAATAAGAGAAGCGCATACCCTATGCATGATCACCAAACTCGGAGAACAAAAATGGGTACTTAGACTTCATACCCTCTTCATCTTCCTAAGTAACTTCTTCCACCATTTAATTCCTCTAAAGAACCTTTAGCAAAGCCACATCCTTGGTCCTCATGATGGACTTTTCTATCTAATAGCTCTAGTGGGACTTCCTTAGACTACAAGGAATCCAAAATTCTGACATTCTCAACAGGCATAGTTTAAAAAGGTTCACCCACACATTTCTTCAACATCAACATATGGAAAACAAGATGAATAAATCCCAAACTCTAAGGGAACTGAAATTCATAGGCAACATTCCCTACTCATCTCAAAATCTTATATGGACCCAGAAATCGGGGGCTGTTCTTCCCCTTCTTTCCAAATTAGATCACTCACTTCATAGGAGAGACCTTTCAAAATACTCAGTCTCCTACATTAAACTTAACTCCTTCCATCTTATATCTGCATAGGAATTTTGGTGACTTTGAGTAGTGTTAAGACTTTCCCTAATCAGCTTCACTTTATCCAAGGCTTGGTGAACCAAGTCAGCACCAAATAACCTAGTTTCAGCGACCTCAAACCACTGAACCATAGGCCTACACCTTCTATCATAAAGAGCCTCGAATGGATCCATCCCAATACTAAAGTGATAACTGTTATTATATGAAAACTCAATAAGAAATAAGTGATCCACCCAACTTTCCTTAAAGTTGATCACACAGGCCCTTAGCATATCCTCGAAAGTTTGAATAATCTATTTCTCTTGCTATCTATTTGAGAGTGAAAAATGGTACTAAAGTTCACCTTGGTCCCCAAACCTTTTTGAAACAGATGCTTAAAGTGAGAAGAAAATTGCGTACCTCGATCGGAAATGATAGACAACGACACTTCATAAATCTGACTATCTCCTCAATGAATAACTTATAATAATCCTCCCCAAAGACAGTAGTCCCCAGGCAAGAAATGAGCTGACTTAGTCATCCTATCCACACCCAAATCAAATTATCCTGGTTGTGAGACTATGAACGACCCATAACAAAATCCTTATTGATCATCTCCAACTTAAAAATGGGCAACTAAATCTCTTGAGACATGCCACTATGCCTTAAGTGCTCAACCATCACTTGTTGACAAAGCATACATATAGCCATGAAGTTAGCCACATCCCTTTTTATATTGCTCTACCAATAAATATCCTTCAAATAGTGATAAATATTTATCAAACCTAGATAAATTGTATTCCTTGACTCATGAGCCTCAATTAGAATCCTCTCTCGCAGCCCATCAACATTAGGAATGCACAATCTACCTTGATACATCAAGATACCAGCACCACAAATCTCAAAGGCCATAATCTTTTGTTGTCCCATATCACCCTTAATCTGCATAAACAGAGGATCCAAAGTTTATTTCTCCTTCATCTCAGCATCAAATGATGATTTAACCACTTCTTTAACAATCACCCCTCCCTCTTTAGAGTCTAAAAGACAAACTCCCAAATTAGTCAGCAGGTAAATGTCTTTCACCGATCCTATTTTATCCTAATCCACGTGAGATAATCTACCCATGTAAAACCTGCTAAGAGATCAACAACCATATTAGCCTTACCTGGATAGTAGTGAAGACTTATATCATAGTCCTTTAGTAGCTCAAGCCACCGCCTATGCTGAAGATTTAACTCCTTCTAAGTAAACACATACTGCAAGCTCTTATGATCTAAATAGATGTCTATATGCACTCCATACAAATAATGGTGCCAAATCTTCAGAGTGAAAACCATAGATGTCAATTCCAAATCATGAGTCAGATAATTCTTTTCACGAACCATAAGCTACCTAGAAGCATAGTCCACAACCCTACCATGTCACGTCAAGACACAACCCAGTAACATATGGGATCATCCCAATACACCACAAATCCATCAGTACCCTCAAGCAGGGTCAGAACTGACATAGAAGTCAACTTATCCTTCAACTTCTCAAAGCTACCCTCACAAGTATCTAACCACAAGAACTTTACCTTTTTCTAACTCAACTTCGTCAATGGGGTAGTAATAGATAAAAAGTTGTCCACAAACCTCCTATAATACACAGCTAAGCCCAAAAGGCTCCAAATTTCAATTTGAGTCATGGGTATGGGCCACCTCATAACCGCCTCAACTTTCTATGGATCTACCTTGATTTCCTAACTAGAAAAAACATGCCCAAGAAAGTCATAACATCCAACCAAAGCTCACACTTAGAAAATTTTGGATATTACTTCTAATTTTCATGAGCCTGAAATACAATTTGCAGGTGATTGATAAGATCCTACTCACTCTTAGAGTACAGTAAAATATCATTAATGAAGATGATAACAAAGAGGTCCAAAAAATTTCTGATGACCCGATTCATGAGATCCATGAAAGTAGATGAAGCATTAATCAAACCAAATAAAATAATTGAAAAATCATAGTGGCCATATCAGGTTTGAAAAGTAGTCTCGGGAATATTGTATATCACTCTCCCTAATTTTCAACTGATGATACCCCGAACAAAGATCAATCTTAGAAAAATACCTAGCACCCTAAAGCTGGTCAAAAAGATCATCAATCCTAGAAACTGGATACAAATTCTTCATTGTCTTCTTATTCAACTATCGATAATATATACACATCCAAAGAGACCCATCTTTCTTCCACACAAAAAGCATGGGGATCCCTATGGAGAAATACTAGGAAAGATGAAACCCTTATCAAAATAATCCTTTAGTTGCTCCATTAACTTCTTTAGTTTGGCCAAAGCCATCCTATTAGGAGTAATAAAGATAGGACGTGTATCTGGTAGAATATCAATCCCAAAGTCTATTTCCCTATCGGGAGGAATTCCAAGAAAATCATTGGGAAACATGTCAAGAAATTCATAAACCACAAGGACAAATTACAAAGTGGAAACCTAAGAATTAGAATCCTTAACCCAAACCAGATGATATAAACCCCCTTGGAAATAAACTTTCGGTCTCTAACATATGAAATAAATCTCAATTTAGGCACCATGGAACTTTCCTCCCATTTGATTATCAGTTAATTAGGAAAATAGAAACTGACCTTTCGGGTCCTACAATCCAAAGAAACATAACATGAATAAATCCAATCAATCCCCAAGATTATATTGAAATATACCATATTATGTTCCACTAAATCCACCAAGGTCTCCTTATGAATAATAGACACCACACAACCCCTACAGATCTTTATAGCTATAATAGAATCACCCATCAGACTTAAAATAGAGAAAAGAACAAAAACACTTTTAGGACCATAACCAAAATGCATAGCCACATCAGGGGTCATTACAGGAAGCATGTCTCAAACTCCATAACAATCATGGAGCCCAGCTCCAAAAGATCAATTTTATATCTCATCTAATCCCTCATACTGAAAGTCATAACCTTATTAAAAAAGACCTCAACAAAGTGATCCCAAGTCATCTATAGAGAATCAAGAGATCTGCAACTAATAAGTGGCCTCCACTATTCTCTGGATGCATCTCTTAACTTATTAGTAGCATAAGCAACCCCGTAAAGCTCGAGCAAACTAAGGTCATACAACTTCTAACGACAATCCATCAAGAACTCATATGCATCCTCACCTACAACACTACTGAATTTAGGAGGACCAAAATGAGTGAATCACTCAATCCTATTCTGATCATCAGAAGACATAACTATACTTGTAACAATAGGAGGAAACAAACAAGACAACTAAACTCCAGATCTTGGAATACCACATTCAAATACATGCACTAAAGAAGGAATAACAATCAAAGTTTGTGTAGTACTATAAGTATGATAGCCTAATAGGACTATCAACACACGAAAATGATAAGAAGATAACAAAAACCAGCAAAAACACAAAAGTAAAACAACACACAAGAGAAAGGGGATGAAGAAGAACTGCTTGAAAATTAAAAATAGGTAGAAAGATCCTTACTTCTATCAAATGAATAGCACAAGAAGATGTCTCAAACCTTCAAACACACCTTACCAATAGAAGTTCAAACCTTCTTCTTAGGTGGACCAAATGACTCATACTTTCTTAAGTTCACCTTTTTTGCCAAATAACCCAATACAAGTGAAAACCAATTCAAATGCATTCAAGGTTTCCAATTTTCAAATTCTACACTAAAACTAGAGGACTAAAGTTACAACTAATAGTAATATCCAATGTCATTCAAAATCTCCTAAAAAGTAAAGTAAAATGGTCTATTTATACTATTGCATTCAATGGACAAAAATGCCCTTAATGAGAGAGGGAATTGGGGCACCTCTTTAGTGTTACTTTGGAGTACAAAATGTCTTTAATGCCCTTCACTTGAGGTGCCTCTTTAGTGTATAAGTTCCCCTCCTTCCATCTCTTGACCAAGGCTTCAAAATACTCTAAAAAGTCTTCAATTTCTTGCTAATTCGAAGCCTTGATCCTTAGATAATACCTTGTGCTCTTGGTGCTCCTTGTGTTTGTATCATCCTCTCCATCTTGAAGGAATTTGTTCTCAATTTCAGATATTGCAAAACCAAAGAGAGAGCAAACAAGCATACATTCCTCATGGTATGAGGGTTAGCATTAGCACGACAAGTTATATAATCATGCCAAGGGGTACACTCTATGAATACACCCAACCGTCCTTTGTTATGAGTAAGAAACATCGACCACTAATATCACTAATGAAGAAACATCGACCACTAATATCACAAATGACACGACCAAGGCAAATATCAAGGAGTGAAGAATATAATCCAAAATAATCACATATTCCATCACTTACCAAATTCCTAGGAACATGATCACTATTAACCATATTACTATAAAGGTCTTCATCCAACCAAATCAAAGGACCATATTCATCATCAAGACATACGTTATAAGCATCTATACTAACTTGAAGGTTTTCAATCACACTATTCTCATGATCAAGTAGTAAGCTATCCTTAGCAGCACATTGTTCATTATACATATCAAGAGAGCTAACAATAGGAGAAAAATACACATCTATATCAAGAAAAACCGAGATCACTTCATAAGGAATCACTATTAGTATAACACTCATATCATCAATCCTTGGTTTTTAACACTTGACATAGACCCACAAATCCATGGTATTCAACATAAAAGACTTGTAATAAAGGGTACCAAGGAAGTGGATAGCAACAACATCAAAAGATAAGGAGCATGAACTGAAACTACACTTCTAACACCTCACAAGTACCCTGCGGTCAAAGGGAAGTAGTAGACATGGGTCAAGGCCATAACTACCTACCCTCTTCCCTTAAAGATGAAAATCATAACTTCCTAAGGAATTACACACAATTTTAGCATAGACATGGTCACTTGAACAATACTAAATTCATGACTTTTATCACACAAGTTCAAAGGACCATACTCATTGACACGATCAACATCACAATATTTTAAACTTTAGGGAGTGTAGAGTGTACCAATTTTATCTTGATTTGTACTAGGGCAGCCCACTTGTTTTTCACAATGGAAAACTAGTGTGTGAATACTCTTTTCACTTTGTAATGGAACCTTATTCAGGTTATAAGTGCTAGCACTAGATGGATATAAATTGTTCTTACAAAAATAATAGATTTTGTCATCTAAAGGATCAACTAGTGCTTGCGCACTCATAACAAAACCTTGGTCCCTATGAAAGCTAACAATAGAAAGAGCATTACAAAAGGAAGATTCATATGCTCCTACAACTAGATAATTCTGAAACTACTCCACCTTGGCAACTACTAGCCAGATCACCACAATTAAGGTTTCTAGGAGTGTAGAGAATAGCTTTGTTGCCTTGTAGATCATGGGAAATGTGTTCTTCACTTGGTTTTGCATTAGGGAAGCCTTTATAATCCACACTGTAAGAGAATATGTCAACGTTCCCCTTTGGACTAACTTCTTCATCACTTATCCCAAAATTGGGATTTTCGGCCAAGGGCTTGAAGGGAACTTCCTTGGGACTTCTAGGGTCTTGAACCAGCACATGAGAAGAGAAAATACTTGGAAAAATTCTAGTATTTGGTTTAGTGAGTAATAAGGATTCTTTTTGGACAAGAATCTCAATCAAGCATTTCTTTCCCCTTCTAACTTTACTACCCATGGTTTCCCTTTCCTTTTCCCTTTTTTTACATCCTTCTTGTATCCCACCACTAAGTTTCTCTCCATATTAAGGCTTGGACTCATTATCCTTGGGTGCTAATTCTCCCACTTCTCCTACTTGAGTGGATTGAGTTCGGTTTAGTAGATTTTGGGTAGGAGGCATTGGATTTGACCAGTGATGAATTTTGATTTGTGGCATAGAATTTTGTGGAGTTTGGGGCATTTGGTTTTGAGGGCTTTGGACTTGTGAAGGTTTTGATAGACATAACCTATCAACTCTCGCTTTAATTCTATCCACACCACCCTTCAAAGGATCCAAGTTACTCTTCAAGGCATCATTATTACTCCTCATATCTCTCCTCAAAACATCATAATATCCTTCATTTTTTGGGCAAAGACGTCAAACCGAGCCATCAAGGCTCCAATAGCATCATTTCCCAAAGGTATGTAACAAAAGCAAAAAAATAGCAAAAAAAAAAAACCTACAAAACTAACAAACAAGTTAGTCAAAATAAGGCCTCACTTCACTCACATTCAACCTTACCTCACACTTGGTGTCATAAATATTGGAGAATCGGCAATACTTGGCAAATTACTTGAGAAGTGAGAAGCTTTGGTATGGAATTGATCTTTGTTTGAATGACTCAAATAAAGTGAGGCACAAACTTGAACCAACAAAATACTATGACTTTAAACTGAGGAAAGCATACAAAAAATCGAAGACACTAAATAAACGAACTCTAGACTTATTACCAACCTAGTAGGTACTTACTAGTTTGCTAATTAGTCCTAGAATTAGCTTAAGAGAAAACTAGAATTAAAAAGTAAAACTAAGAAATCTAATTTTAGAGATAAATTTGGTTGATCACAAGTGATGACATGGCACTATGTGAATGGTTGTCACTTTTTTGAATTTTCAATTTCCCAAAAACTTTGTTTCTGCCAAGTAACACTTTGGGGAAGAATGTAATGCCCCAAGAACCCATCCCGAGATGTCACATGATGCTTAAGGTCACACATGGCCCCAAGCTAACCCTCTAAACCTGTCATCACTTTCAGAACTCACTATAACGCAAATCATGCTAAGATAAAGAGGAATAACCATGTCATGAACATACTGCGATATGAAGTAATAGCGCTCTGTCCAATTAAAATACTAAAGTTCTGTACATACTGGTACTCTAGCTTGACAAAGCCTCTACTATAAAAGTCTGATGAGCCATTGGGACAAGTCCCAACTAACTCGTAATGAACTGAAAATAAACAACCATCTATTGACAAGACAAAATCAGAAATACAGGTCCTCAAACCATGAGGACTCACCAACTACAGAAGTGTAGAGAAAGGTACTCAAAGATCACTTTCATTGCTAAGACTGAGCACCTGAACCTGTATCACGAGGAAATATAGAATACAAAAGAGTATGGGGGTTAATACTTTGGAATGTACTGAGTATGTGGGGTGGATACAACATTTTAAATAATATCATAAATGTATGACAAATCATGCATGCTAACAATAATGACTATCTTCGCTTGAATTATCTGAAACATTATTTCCATAAATCATCAGTAATGACATATGTTTCATAAATCTCATAAATTATTTAACTCAACTAAAACTCTTTAACTCATGACTTATTGTGGCTTGGTAAATCATGGTACTTAGATCATTATGGACGTGGGAGTTTCTTATAACTGACATAACTACCCCATGTGAGCCGCATGGAGTCTAACGTTTTGCCCTCCTAAGGAGAGAACTCCACATTGGGAGGGATGTCGTACTCTTGCCAGGGAGTACAACCTCAATCTCATCATCACAATCTCATACTCAGCCTTTGGCCCACAACTATCAACATTAATCCTATGGTGGCACGTAGTTCTAGAGAAATACCAAATTTCTCGCTTGGTGCTAAATACTCCAATCAGACTCAGCTCAGAACGCGTTAGGAAATCCACCTCAATTAATATCAACTCATGGGTCTATCATGATAACCAAAACAACAGTATATGTCATCGGTAAATCATATACGATTGTGGATTCCTAACTCGACTCAAATTTAAACAATGTTTCTCAACATCAAGTACATTTCCTTATCAAATCATTTCAAATGCCAAAGCTTTAAGGAAACATCATCAAAATCATTCTTGACTTTTGATTCAAATATCGATATATATATATATATATATATATATATTCAATAGTCAAATTTCTCATAGAAAAACACAAATCTTAACACTTATCATAAATTACTTAGAAATCATCAATATATGGTGACAATATACATCTCATGGAATAAATACTCAATTTAAGAAGCATGATGGTGAAATAACCATAAATATCAAGCTTATTCAACTCAAGTACCATAAATCATACATAAAGAAATTTGGGTGTAAACCCACTTGCAAAATCATGTAAAGCAATAATAGAAAGTAAATCTTTAGGCACAAGAATGAAAGGAGTGTTCTTGTTGAAACCCCACATACCTTGAATTTTAATTTAAAGATTTGGAAACTTTTTTGGAACTCTTCTCACACTTTTAGGCCAAGATTCTTGATGCCTTTGACTTGGGAAACTTAGTTCTTGAACAACTTGGAGAAATTCATGGAAGATTCTCTGAGTTTCTTGGAAGAGGATTTGGATTTTGGATCTTGTAGAAACCCTAGTTTCTAGGAGATTCTTGGAAGATTGGAAGAGAAAGAAGAAGGAAATGAGTGGCTCTTCTCCATTCTGATATATATATAAGACCACATGGGGAGGAAATGACCAAAATGCCCCTTTTTGAAAATGCTGAAATTTGCTGATCGGGGCCTGTAATGGTCGATCTGATGGTCCGTCAAGTCTCCTGACGGTCCACTAGATCGTTAGTCACTTGAGTGCCAAAATTGGAATGTTATGCCTTGACGTGATGGTCTGTCAGGAAAATGACGTTCCACTAAGTTGTCCGTCACTCGAGGGCCAGAAATGAGATGTTTTATCTCAACTTGACGGACCCCTTGACGGTCCGTCAAATTTTTAATGGTCCACCAACTTGGCCGTCGCACGATGTTTTGAAAAAAGAGTGACTGCCTCAGCTTGACGGGGCACTTGACGGTCCACCAGGGACCTGACGGTCCACCAGGCTCACTGTCAAACCTGGGCGATCAAATACCATTGAGTAAAACGGCCATAACTCACTCATCCGATGTCGGATTTTGAAGAAATTGGTATTGATGGAAAGCTTATTCAATGCTCTACATGAAAAAAGTAGAAATTAGAGAAATACAGCATGATTTAAACATAAATCACTTTGGAAGTCATATATATCCACTTAAAAGACAAATTCAGGCTTAAGAAATGATTGGGGTATTACCATATGTCCCACTTGGACACATTCATCCTTGGATGTTGCCAAATAAATCAAGAACAAGAGAAAATGAGGACGTATAGCTAGAACAACTCACATCTGAGGGCTCACTTTACTCTAAACTTTTGAGTACTTCACCAAATGCATGAATCATAGATGGAATAACCATATAGCTGAATACATTAGATTAGGAGGAAACTAAATTAAGGGAATAGTACCTTCAGCTTGATTTGAACTCGTGGAGAAAAGATGATGATAACTGGCTCGTATATCCGCTTCTGCTTCCCAAGTAGCACCCTCTACTGATTGATTTTGCCATAGAACTTTAACCAAGGGAACTTCCTTGTTCCTCAGTCCACGGACTTGATAATCTAGGATTTCAATTGGGATTTCATCATACGAAAGGATATGTGCTTATTGATCATAGAAACATGAAAAACAGCATGGACAGCTGATAATTATGCAGGAAACTTGACCTCATAAGCTACTTTCCCAACACGATCCAAAACTCTATAAGGGCCAATATATCTGGGACTCAGCTTCCCTTTCTTTCCAAATCTTTTCACCACTTTCATTGGTGAGATTTTCAAATACACCAAATCATCGACTTCAAACTCAAGAGCACTTCTTCTCACATCTGCATACGACTTCTAATGACTCTGGGTTGTCTTTAACCTCTCCCGAATTAACTTAACTTTCTCCATAGACTTAAATACAGCATCAGGTCTAATCACAGCAGCTTCACCAACTTCAAACCAACCTATGGGCGATCTACATCTTCTCCCATACAAAGCTTCAAATGGAGCCATTCCAATGCTAGCATGAAAACTATTGTTGTAGGCAAATTCAATCAGCGAAAAATGTTCATCCCAACTTTCTTTGAAATCAAGAACACAAGCCCTCAACTTCTCCTCCAAAGCCTGAATAGTCCTCTCATCCTGACCGTCTATCTACGGATGAAAAGCGGAGCTAAGATGAACTTGGGTTCCAAGACCCTTCTGGAAGGCCCTCCAAAAATGAGAAGTAAACTGAGTACCTATATCGGAGATGATAGACAATGAAACTTCGTGCAACCTGACTAACTCTCAAATGTACAGCTTAGCATAGTTATCATTGGTGAAAGATGTATGCACTGACAGGAAATGTGTGGACTTAGTCAACCTATCTAAAACAACCCAAATCGAATCATGATGATAGGTAAACCAGTCATAAAATCCATATTCACTTCCTCCCACTTCCAAGTAGGGATACTAAATTCTTGCATCATACCACTAGGTCTCTAGTGCTCTATCTTTACCTGCTGGAAAGTTCACACTTCTCTACAAACTTTGCTACATCCTTTTTCATACCATTCCACCAGTAAATCTCCTACAAATTATGGTACATCTTGGTAGCACCGAGATGAATAGAATACCGCACACCATGTGCCTCAGCCATAATCCTTTGCCTCAGATCATCAATATTTGGCAGACACAACCTATTATGAAATCTCAATACACCATCTCCCCCTTGGGAGAAAACCTCCACCTTTTGGTCTTTGATGGAAGCTTTTAATTTGGCCAAATGAGAATCCCTAGCCTGCTTCTGTTTCATTTCCGAAACTAGGGAAGATTCGGAACTACTATGAATCCAAATATCACCCTCAGCTGAGTTGAGCAATCTAACACCTAACCTAGCCAAACGATGTACTTCATGGGCTAAGCCCCTCTTATCTACCTCGACATGTGCTACACTACCCATGGACGACCTGCTAAGAGCATCTGCCACTACATTGGCCTTGCCGGAGTGATATAATACACTCATATTGTAATCCTTTAGTAATTCTAACCATCTCCTCTATCGAAGATTCAACTCTCTCTGAGTGAACACATACTATAAACTCTTATGATCTATAAAGACATCAACATGAACACCATACAAATAGTGTCTCAAAATTTTCAAAGCAAAAACCACTGCAGCTAATTCAAGGTCATGGGTCGGATAATTCTTCTCATGAGGTTTCAACTGCCGGGAGGCATAGGCTATAAATTTACCCTTCTTCATCAACACACAACCCAAACTAATTCTAGAAGCATCACAATATACCAAAAAATCATCTACATAATTAGGCAGGGTCATTACAGGGGCTGAAGTGAGTCGAGTGTTCAACTCCTAAAAACACTTCTTGCAAGAATCTGACTACTAGAATTTAATCTTTTTTTGGGTCAACCGGGTCAAAGGAACAATAATGGAAGAGAAACCTTCGACAGAACGGTGGTAGTAGACAGCTAGACCTAAGAAACTCCTAATATCAGACGGGGAAATAGATCTAGGCCAATTCTTCATAGCTTCTACCTTTTGAGGATCAACTCAAATACCATCAGAAGAAATAATATGACCCAGAAAAGCAACTGACCTTATCCAGAATTCATACCTGCTAAATTTGGCAAACAATTGTTGATCCCTAAGGGTCTGTAAGATAATTCGAAGAAGATCTGCATGGTCATTCTCACTTCGGGAGTATACAAGAATATCATCTATGAAGACAATAATGAACATATCTAGGTACTGTCTGAACACTCGATTCATGAGGTCCATAAAAGCTGTCAGGGCATTCATTAGCTCGAAGGACATGACCAAGAATTCAAAATGACCATAATGAGTGCGGAAAGCTATCTTTGGAATATCACACTCTCTGACTTTAAGTTGGTGATAATCGGATCTCAAATCTATTTTCAAGAAGTAGTTGGCACCTTACAGTTGATAAAATAGGTCATCAATTCTAGAAAGAGGGTACTTGTTCTTGACTGTGGCCTTGTTAAGCTAACGATAGTCAATGCACAGGCACAATGAACCATCTTTCTTTTGCACGAATAGAACGGGTGCACCCCAGAGATAAACACTAGGCCTTATAAAACCCTTACAAGAAGATCTTTGAGTTGATCTTTCGACTCCTTAAGTTCTGCGGGGGCCATATGATACGGAGGAATAAAAATAGGCTATGTATCAGGGAGAAGATCAATTTCTATCTCTCTATCGGGAGGTAGGGAGAAGATCAATTTCTATCTCTCTATCGGGAGGTACCTGTGGGAGATCTTTCAAGAAAATGTTAGGAAACTCATTGACAACACTAAGAGAATGAATAGTTGGAGTCTCAGACTTAGTGTCCTTAACTTGAACTAAATGATAGATACAACCCTTGGATATCAATTTCCTAGATTTTAGAAAGGATATGAAATGACTTTTAGGAGACACAAAACTTTCGAACCACTTAAAAGTTGGATCATTAGGAAACTAAAATTTGAGTACACGGGTACGAAAGTCTATAGACGCATAACAAGAGTGAAGCCAACCCATACCCAAAATAATGTCAAAGTCAACCATGTATAGCTTAATCAAATATGCAAACATAACTATATGAAGGACAATGATAGGACACTTTTTATATACTTGCTTGGCAATAACAGATTCATACATGGGGGTAGAGACTAGGAAATGCTAGAGGATCTTTTTAGCACAGATTTCAAAATTCACAGCCAGCAAAGGAGTAACTTAAGAAAGACTTGACCCAGGTTCCATCAATATATAGACATCAAAATGAAATACACAGAGCGTACTAGTAACAACATCTGGTGAATCCTCCTGCTCCTGGCAGGGTGGCATAGCATAAAAACGATTCTGGTGCTGACCGCCGACAGTACTAGACAAGGAACCCTGAGGAGGGGTAGGATAAACTATAGGGGATGGATTACTAATAGCTTGACTCTGGGGACGAACATCGCGACTCCTCTATCTAGCATAAGGGCAATCCCTGAATTTGTTGCCCAACTTACCGCAACCAAAACAACCTCTCTAACCAACTAAGCACTCACCGAGATAGTCTCTACCGTACTTCAAACATGGGGGAGGACGAGGTCTATTATTCACACTATCCTGGGACCTGGACATAGTAGGCCTATTACCCTTTTCCGGCCTAATTTGGAATGTAGGAGTACTGGCTGATGAAGGTGCTGGCATAAGAGAACGGCTCTGGAACTGAAGGAGGACCCCTCTAGAAAATCTAGTCTGACTATACCCCTGCTGCTCAGATCTAACTCTCTTATTTTCTCTCACTCTCTCTCTCTTCTTCACTTTATCCGATTTAATCTGCTAAGCATGAATCATTAGTCTTGAAAGGTCCATGTCCCTATTAAGAATAGATGATCTACACTCTTTCACAACATAACTAGATACATCGGCCAAGAACTTACTCATACTAGTTCTAAAATCAGCCATCATACCGGGATCATACTTAGATAACTGATAAAACTTATGGCAATACTTCTTAACTGTCATGGGGCCCTATCTCACGTTCATAAATTCTTCTAATTTTGCTTCCCTCAGCTCCAGGGGAAAGAATCTATCTAAGAAGGCATCTTGGAATAATTGCCAAGTCATAGGAGCATCATTCTCCCCTCTACTTTTCCTCCACATCTCCACCCAATTATAAACAACATCTTTCATTCAATAGGAAGCCAATTCAACACTCTCCTCCTTAGTCACGTGCATAATTTGAGTGATCTTTCTCACTTTATCTAAGTACATTTGTGGGTTTTCACCTACTTTCGACCTAAAGAACTCAGGTGGATTCATTCGCATAAAGTCACGAGCCCGGGCTGCAGGAGAATTATTCCCTTACAGAGGTGGAATAGTAGCCTAGGTGTTGGCTTGGGCGTTGGTGGTGACCACCTGGGCTAGCGCTTGGAAAGATTCTAGGAATTTGGCATGGGACACTATCTCACCTAAAGGATCAACGGGTTGAGGTCGTTCGTTGTTTCTGCGAGCTCTATGAGGAGGTATTTTCTATCATAAGAGAGCATGAATTAACCATAGAGAGAAACAGTCATCGGCATGATAGACTCTTGAAAGGAAGAAACAACTTTTCTTAAAACGTCCCGCAGCCTCTTGCTCATAGATGTGGTGCGCTAGACAATGATGATCAAGACTCTACGCAATGCGGCTTGTCAGACTCCCTAGGACTTCTTGAACCTTAGGCTCTGATACCAAGCTTGTAACGCCCCAAGAAGCCATCCCGAGATGTCACACGGTGCTTAAGGTCACACGTGGCCCCAAGCTAACCCTCTAAGCCTGTCATCACTTTCAGAACTTCAGTATTTTGATTGTATAGAGCACTATTACTTCGTATTGCAGTATGTTCATGACATGGTTATCCCTTTTTATCTTAGCATGATTTGCGTTTTAGTGAGTTCTGAAAGTGATGACAGGCTTAGAGGGTTAGCTTGGGGATACGTGTGACCTTAAGCACCGTGTGACATCTCGAAATGGGTTCTTGGGGCGTTACAAAGAAGAATATCAGATTTGAGGGGGTAAGTAAGCAATTTGGAGCCTTTTCAAGCTTCTAAATGAAATTGAAATGAAATGGCGCCCCCGTACTTGCAAGTGTACTTTGTTGTCTCCTTGTTCCCTTCTTTTGGAAGAATGGAATATTCTTGGAATGTTCTTTTGGACTAACAACTTTTTCACTCTCTTTCTTCCCTCTTTAAGATCTAACAACACCTTTGAATATTCTTCTTCACTAAGATATGAAGATGATCGATGAACAAGATGAATATTCCATTATTGACCAAGTTTGACCAACAAGCAAATGAACTCCAAATCTGATTTTTTTTGTAGATCTAGGTTACTTAGGCCAAAAGAAACTCAACCAACTAAAAACCAGCCACAAAACACACCCAAATCACTATGCCAATTTCGGATCTAGCTCAAAAAGGTTCAAAACTCCATAGTTATGGTGGATCTTAGCTCAAACTCAATCAAACTTCACTCTAAAAGTAGATCTAGACTCCCTAGGTACTAGAGAGCAAGGATATAGTACAAGAAACTTCAAAGACAAGCTAAGAAAACCTGTAGATATAAGTTAATAAATTCAGATCTAACACAAGAAAACACTAGACACCATTTTTTTTGTATTTTTGGATTTTTGACTCTTTTTTGTTGAGATTTTCTTAATAAGAACACTAAAACCAAGATTTAGGGATGTAGGAACAACCCTAAACAAGGATTTGATACCAAATGATACACTAAAGGATGGATAAAACCGAAAATGGACACACAAGGAACAAAAAAAACAGCAACTACAATAAAAAGGAAAACACACAAAGAAGAAAGGAGATGAAGAAGATTTGAATAGAAATAAAAGAATTGATAATGAGACCCTTACTATCACTAATGATTAGCATAAGAAAGTGTATCAAACCTTTAAAAATACCTCACCAATAGTAGTTCAAACCTCACTCTTTGGTGGACCAAAGGAACTCACACTCCTCAATCACAACTTTCTTGCCAAATGTTCAACACAAATGAAAATCCATTCAATTGCACTAAAACACTCAAGTTTTGATGTCTTTTCCAAGACCTACACTTAGATGGATTTTTCAAGCCCTACACTAAGGAAAGAAACTACACCAAGAGTAATACTTAATTTCAATTCATCAAAGTCTAATGAAAAGAGAAGCTAAAATGTCTATTTATACTTATTACAACACAATGACTAAAATTCCCTTAATGAGGGCTTAGGAAAGGTGCCTTGTAAGTGTGGCCTTTTGTAGTGTAAAGACCTCCATACCCTTATTAATTAGGTTCCTCTTGAGTGTAAGCTTTTCTTCTCCCCTTTCATTTTGATCACGGCTTGACAATGATTCCAAAAGGGTCTCAAATGTCTTGCCAATTTCGAGCTTGGTCCTTTGACATGTCCTTGCAATCCTTATGCATTTTAGGCTTGTACATCCTCTCTATATTGAAAGGAATTTGTCCTCAAATTTGCACCTTGCAAAACCAAAGAGAGGGAAAAACAAACACACAACCCTCAAGGGAGGAGGGTTAGCATTAGTACCACAAGTTATATAGACAAGCCAAGGTTGCTCACACTTGACATATATCCATGGGTCCTTTGTGTTTGATAGGAAAGACATAGTATAAATAGCACAAAGAAAATGAATAGGATCAACATACAAAATTGATGGACATAATCCGAGGCCATCCCTCCCATACTTCAAGAATGCACTAGGATCAAAGGGTCAAAGTAACCAACGGAATAAACCGAGACTAATCATCCCTTTTACTAGGGGATCCAACTCATAATCATCCAAGACATTATACACAACTATGCCAACATAAGGTAACTATGAACAAGGTTAATGTCATGGTTTTCAACATACAGGTTCAAAAAAACACTCCAAGGAGGTACACATTTCAAATACAACCAACTATCCTTTGTTATGATCATGAAACACCTACTACAAGAATCATAAAGGACAAGGCTAAGGCAAGCATCAAGAGGTAAGGTAACTACAAAGGTCCACAAAATCCATATAACATTGTAACTCTAAGTGGACCAACAAACAAATGTCCTACCCCTACATAAAACAAATCCAAAATTAGCATGAATATCATCATAAGCAAAGAGGTAGTATAGGAAGGAATCAAGTGTAAAGGCATCATCCAAGGTGCTAACATCTATTAGAATAACAATTTATTTAATAGTTTTAGCACATAAGGTTTGAAATCAAGTCATTTAGACACACATGGCTTCCTTATTTCAAGTGAAACATAAACTTGGCATCCACAAGTTGGTATTCATTCAGTTCAAGCACAAGTGTGTCAAGAAAGGATGCATATTTAGAAGCATTATCCCAAGACGACAATGACACATTTACCTTCATGTTTTCAAGGATAATACTTTGCTTGTCATGTAGACAAAGCAACAAGTTGGGTGTGCCAGCATCATCATATCCACATTTGGCACCGAGGTCAAATGGAAAGAGTGGCCTTACACATGGATCTAGACAACACTTTTTTCCCCATAGGCTTCACCCAATCTAAAAGACATACTCTCTACAGTAGCATACACCCCATTAAAGGCAAATAAAGAGTAGAGAAAGGTGTCACACAAATCAACTTCAACTATGGTGCCCTTAAGCAAGTACTCACTAGTTCCAAGTTCATCACTAATAGAATGCTCAACATAGGAAACACAAAAAGAATAAATAGATGGAATTTCTAAGCATGCACCACTTTCTATTTTAAGAAAGTAATCCTCACATAGATATAAATCACCATAAGCAACAAAGGGATCACATACAAAAACATGCTCACTAGAACAATCACAATTTGGGTTTCCTAAAAGTTCAAGCAATTCAAGCTCACCTTCACCCGATTATGCCTTTTCTTGGTTTCTTCGAGCAAATCTATCAGTATGGATTTCATCATACAACATGCTCAAAGAATCATCTACAATCCCATGATCAACTCCATCAACTTCATCACTAACTCGAGACTTATAAAATACACCACACATATGCTAAAGTAGTGGGCTATATTCGTGAGTAGGTTAATCATCATTCACATCCTCACTAGTTGTTGGCAACTCATATACCAACGTAGAATTCATCAACACACAAAAATGATAAGAAGATTAAAAAAACAGTAAACACACAAAAGGAAAACAACACACAAGACAAAGGGGATGAACAAGAATTGCTTGAAAATTAAAGATAGGTAGAAAGACCCTTACTTCTATTTAATGAATAGGATAAGAAGGTGTCTCAAACCTTCAAACAGACCTCACCAATAGAAGTTCAAATCTTCCTCTTAGGTGGACCAAAGGACTCACACTTCCTTAAGTTCACCTTTCTTCCCAAATAACCCAATACAAGTGAAAACCAATTCAAATGAATTCAAGGCTTCCAATTTTCAGATTCTACACTAAAACTAGAGGACTAAAGTTACAACTAAGAGTAATATCCAATGTCATTCAAAATCTCCTGAAAAAAGAAGTAAAATGGTCTATTTATACTATTATATTCAATGGACAAAAATGCCCTTAATGAGAGAGGGAATTGGGGCGTCTCTTGAGTGTTACTTTGGAGTAAAAAATGTCGTCAATGCCCTTCACTTGAGGTGCCTCCTGAGTGTATAAGTTCCCCTTCTTCCTTCTCTTAACCAAGGCTTCAAAATGCTCCAAAAAGTCTTTAACTGCTTGCTAATTCCGAAGCCTTGACCCTTAGATAATACCTTGTGCTCTTTATGCTCCTTGTTCTTGTATCAGAGTATATATCAATACCACTAAAGGGTCCATACTCAGAACCAAAGGAACACTACGTACACTCATACAAAAAAGAGTGAAAACACTATTTAGAACATAAAGTATGAAAGATCCACATAATATAGAATGAAATAAGGGGAATTTCCTAAGGATATAGTATAGCCTCTTGAAGATAGATACAAATGTCTTTGTACTGAGCCACGAGACTCTACTAGACACCCCATTCTTATACTTATGAAACCATTGAACCTACCTTCTCTGATATAAATTTGTCACTACCCAAAATCCAAGGGTCATGATGGTACTTGTCGTGACAAGCCTTAGTAAGTAATCCTATCACCCAAACTGATATGAAATGAGAATTCAGTATCAAAACCCAAGGAAAGGCTTCCAAAATAAAGCCAAACCACACAAATATGATAATAGAAAAAATATAATCAAGATAGCAAACAAAATCCCAAAACATGGTTTCATAATGTAAGAACTACTAAATAAATCATCAATGTTAAAAGATACAATAATAGTCCAAAAAGGATCAAAACTCTCTCTAAATACAAAATAAGAAATTTAATAGATAGGAAAAGGCAGTAGATTGACTCTAGAATCATGGATCAACTGCTACCTCGAATATAATCTTGATATCACTTGAGTCAACTGCCGTATGGTGCACTCATACCTTGATCTACACCAAAAGGGCACTGTAGAGGTGAGTATAATCCATTTGTACTCAGTAGATACCATAGGCTGATCGAGTAAAGTAGAAAATAAAACATATACATAAAAACTATAGGCACTTCGCCTGCAGTAAAAAAAAATTCTGCAAACACAATCTCCACTAATAATTCTTTAACATTCACATATACCACATATAAATAGGAGAAAGGATCATAGTAATATAGATGTCACACATACAAGTAGGGAAAATGAAGCACTCATAGACAAATATCAAATTAAGGATGATAATATATCATAGAATATGCATAATATACATAAAATGTAATGAAGATAATGATAATGATGTAGATGATGATAGTGATGATGATGCATTAATGATGTGATGCTCAAGGTTATTGCAGAACCTCTGTATACACCTACCAAGTTATCCTCCCAAGGGAGAACCCATGGGGTTTTGTCAACCTATGTACAACCAATATATAAGACTTTTCTCCTATGCAGACATCAGCAGAGGGTTTTTGTCATAACTCAAGACTACCCGCTAGTCATAAGACAATGCTTAGAGTCACAAGTTAATCCAAGCTAACCCATGGCCTAACATAATGCTATGAACACTAAAAGAGTAACAAAATACTGGGCAGAAGATAAAATAACGATAAAAGAATCAAAACTAAATAAAAATATCAAAATAGAACTATCTAACAAAAACCAATATGCTAAAATATAACTAACAGTCTATCTAAAAGCATCACTTATATGAGTTATTTGGACATGCCCCTGATTAACTCCAACTAACAAAAACTAGCAGAATATTTAAAATAACCATTGATAAATAGTCCTCAAAGGATGAAGACTTACCAAACACTACTGCTGAATATGGTACCAAACTATACTAAATACGATCTGGATGTTGTGCATCAAAATCTATATAATAAGATAGTATAGGACAAGAAAAGTATGGGATCAGTACTTTGAATGTATTAAGTATGTGAGATGGGAAAACTAACTAATATAAGATAAACATGAATGCATGAAGCACGGTGAACTGATACAGGACCAAGTATAAACATTTACCAAATGAAAACTGAATAACTAAATACAAGGTCATGCAAGATTTGAAAATTGAAGATAATTTGTGGACTGTGGGAGGTAACAATAACCGACATACCCCAATCTGAGCTGAACAGGGTCCACCCTATAACCCTAGTTATATGGGTGTTCATGTACCTTGCCAAGAGTAAAAACATAAGTTAACATGGATCTACTAAACTGATGTCCCGAATAACTAGGGTGTTAGTCCTCAATGGGTGGGTAACCCATTATAACTTACACTAGCATCATAGTTTAGAACTTAGGGACTTATACTAAAGCTATCAATCCTAATTAATCGATGATCCTTCATCCCTATATTCACTCAATTCTAAGTACTACTCCCTACTAAGTGATATTGATAACTAAATGCCCAATATAATAATATTCTAAAATTTATAATAGATGAATAGTCTGAAGTGCTAAAAAATATGTAAACTAATGTATGCATGAATTCCTAGGTGTTGGGTGTTCATAACATACCAAATTTGACTTATTCAACTAAATATGATAATATTAAGAGTTGATCATAATAGGAACTCATAGCTAAAGCCCAAAAATATCCAATATAACAATATAAAGAGATATCATAATTTGAGATATCTCATGCGAAACACATATTCAAGGCTTAATTCAATAAATAAAATGAAGAATTTATGAAACTCATGCTTTTTATGGAACCTTAATATTGAAGGGTCAATTTAACTTTGAGGATTTGAGAAATCTTTGGGATTCAATGGGTGAAAGAAACCCATTGATGATATCCGGCATACCTAGAGGTGAAAACTTTGATGAACTCTTTAGAATTTGTGCTTGAAGTTGAGGAACCCAAATCTTGGCTTTGAAGAAGAATAATAGCTTCTTTTCTTTGTGCATATTTGATTTATGACTTAATGAGGGATTCAGGGCATTTTTTCCATTTATTCTAGCCTTGGGAAAGCCTAAACAAAGTAGTTTTGGGGTTAAAAGAATGGGAAAAGACCATAAATCTCTTCTTAAAATGCTTAGAAATATTTTGAAAACAACCGCGATGACTCAAGCTACGACTCGTAGGGTCTGGTCATGAGTCATTTCCTTAAGTCGTGACCTAAGGACTTAAGCCATAGGTCCTTACTATTATGACAACGATTCCTCTTCTAAAAACTCATATAGTCTGACCACGAGTCGTCATGAAGGGTCATAGTCAAGGGCTGATTTCCTAGACCCCTTTCTACCATGACAATGAGTCTTCATTACAACTCATTGTGTCCTAACAATGAGTCATTGCAAGAGTCGTTGTCACTTGCAATTTGACAATGCCTTAGAAAATCTTCCATAACTTTTTACTCTGATCTCGAATTAAGGCAATACTGGTGAATTTGGAAAGATAACTCAATTGCCCTGGGATCATTCATCCTTGGATGAAACTGACTAAGAATAAATGAACGGGAAATCTGAAATTCCCTCACTGAAGCTGTACAAGCTAAATAAGGAATTGAATACTAAATCTATAATTGATACATGGACGAACCAAACTCATAAATGCATGGTATGACATGAAAAAGGCTGGATGTCCTGAGATCAAAACAAAGAATTAACTAATTAATTAAGGGAATTTTTACCTCAACTTGGGACTGAGTTAGAAGAGAAAAGGTGGGGGTACTTGGTCATCATATCTGCCTTTGCTTCCCAAGTAGCTCCCTAAACTGACTGATTTCTCCATAGAACCTGTACTAATACGACCTATTTATTCCTTAGTTTACAAATCTAATGATAAAGGATCTCTACTTGTATCTCTATATATGATAGACTATCCTTCATAGGCACACTCTCTAAAGGAATGATTAATACTGGGTCACCTATGTATTTCTTTAACAAGGAAATATTGAAGACTGGATGTACTGATGTTAAATTTTCCAGCAACTCCAACTCATAGGCTGCCTTACCATAGCGACTCAAAATCTTATAAGGACCAACATAGCAGGAACTGAGATTTTTATTCTTACCAAATCTCTTCTCCCCTTTTATGAGCAAACCCTTCAAGTATACAAAACTACCAAGATCAAACACAAGATCCATTCTTCTCATATTTGTATAAGAAATTTTAACGACTCTAAGCAGTTTTTAGCCTTTCCCTAACAAGCTGAACTTTTTTCTATCGCCTCATGCCTTGAATCTAGCCCTATCAAAGATGTTTCACCTAGATAAAACCAACCAATAGGTGATCTATACCTCCTTCCCTAAAGTTCTTCGAATGGAGCCATCTGAATACTAGAGTGATAGTTGTTATTATAAGAAAACTCAAACAAAGGCATTTGATTATCCGAACTACCCATGAAATCAATCACACCTACCCTCAACATGTCTTATAAGGTTTAAATGATCATCTCTGCCTAGCTGTCTATCTATGGGTGAAAAGTTGTACTAAGGTGAACTTGGGTACTAAGACCTCTCTTAAAAGTCTTCCAACACAACGAGGTAAACTGGGCACCTTTATCTGAGATAACGGTCAAATGGACTCCAAGAAATTTCACCAACTCCTTAAGGTAAAGTTTATCATCATCTTCAGTTGAATCTGAAGTATTGATTGGCAAAAAGTGGGCTGACTTAGTCATTTGGTCAACCATAACCCAAATAGAATTATGTTGTTGACGAGTATAATATAACCCAGTAATAAAGTCCATATTTACCACTTCCCACTTTTAAGTAGGAGTACTGAATTCCTGAGGCATACTACTAGGTATCTGGTGCTCAACCTTAAGCTGTTGGAAATTTAGACACTTTGCCACTAATTTTGCAACATCCTTCTTTATTCTATTCCACCAATAGACTTCCCGCATATCTCGATATATCTTAGCGGCTCCTGGATGAATAGAATAATAAGGACCATGAGCTTCTATTAATATCCACAGTCTCAAGTCATCCACATCCGAAACATATATTTTTCCTTGACAATGAAAAAAACCATTTCCCCTTTTGGAGAAAACCTCAACTTTTGAACTCTGAACTGCTACCTTAAACCTAAGACAAATAGGATCTCTATCTTGCTTTTCCTTTACCTCAACTATAAATTAAGGCTCTGATCCATTTTGAACCAAGGAGTTTCTTTCAATTAAATCAACCAACAAAACTCCCAACCTATAAAGCTAATGAACCTCAAGAACTAAATCTTTCTTCTCATCCTCAATATGAGCAACACTCCCCCATAGAAAATCCACTAAGGGTGCTAGCCACAACATTGGATTTTCGTGGGTGGTACAAAATACTTATGTCACAGTCTTTCAACAACTCTAGCCACCTTATCTGACAAAGATTTAGATCTTTCTGGCTGAACACATAGTAAAGAATTTTGTGATCAGTGAACACATCGACATGAATTCCATAAGGATAGTTCCTCCAAATCTATAAGGAAAAAATAACTACTGCAAATCAAGATCATGAGGTGGATAATTCTCATTATGAGGCTTGAGTAATCTAGAGGAATATGTTATAACTTTGCCCCACTACATCAACACAAAACCAAAACCCATTTTGGAAGTATAAAAATAAATCATAAAATGATCTAAACCCTCTGGTTAAGTCAAAACTAGAGCAGAGATCAGTCAAGTCTTCAACTCCTAAAAACTTTTCTTGCAAAAATCAGACCACTGGAATTTAAACTTCTTTTGAGTTAGTTTGGACATGGGAAAAGAAATAGAGGAAAATACTTCAACAAACCATCTTTTATAGATAGCAAAACCTAAGAAACTCCTAATATATAATGGAGAGATAGGTCTAGTCCAGTTTCTCACTACTTTGGTATTTTAAGGATCAACTCAAATGCCTGCACTTTAAATAATATAACCAAGGAATGGTCCTGACTTTAACCAGAATTCACACTTTTTGAACTTAGTGAATAGGTAGTGATCTTTAAGAGTCTTCAAGATAATTCTCAAGTGATCTACGTGTTCATGCTCACTTTAAGAATAAAAGAGGGTTTCATCTATGAAGACTATAATGAACATATCCAAGTAATGCTTGAACACCCTATTCATCAATCACTAAAATTTGCAGAAGCATTCATTATTCTGAAAGACATCACAAAAAATTCAAAGTGACCAATACGGGTTTTGAAAGATGTCTTAGAAATGTCACAATCCCTAACTCGGAGCTAATGATAGTTGGATCTGAGGCTTATCTTAGAGAAACAACTTTCACCCTGAAGTTGGTCGAACAAGTCATCAATCCTGGGGATAGTATACGTATTCTTGACTATGACTTTGTTCAACTAATGGTAGTCGATGCATATTTTGAGAGAACCATCTTTATTGCACAGAAAAAGAACTGGAGCACCCCATAGAGAGATACTAGGCTTGATAAAACCTTTGTCTAAGAGACATTTCAATTGTTCCTTAAGTTTCTTAAGCTTCACTGGAGCCATCTTATTAGGTGTAATTAAAATAGGGTAGGTATTGGGAAGTAGATCTATTCCAAAGTCAACTTTCCACTCGGGATGAACTTTGAGAAGATATTCAAAAAACACTTTTAGAAATTCATTTACCATATTAACTAAACTCAAGACTTGTGTTTTTGTACCTAGCGTGCTTAACTCATTCAAGATGATAGATGCACCTTTTTGAAATCATTTTCCTTGCCTTATGGAAAAAGACAAACTGACCTATAGGCACTGAGGTACTACCGTGCTACTCTAGGACTGGTTTATTTGGAAATTAAAAGTGGACTACTCTATTTCTATAATTAAATAAGTCATAGAAAGAGTAGATCCATTCTACGTTAAGAATAATATCAAAATTGGTCATGTCTAACTCTATAAGATCGACTGAGGTGACCTTCTGGGATACTGTGATTGGGAAATTTCTGTATACCCACCTGGCTATGATTAAACTATCACCTGGAGTAGAAACTATGAAAGGTTCTGCAAGGATTTTAAGGTTGACTGCGAAGTCTACAGCTATATAAGAAGTCATTAAGGAAAGTGTGGCTCCAGGGTCTAACAATGCATAAACATGAATATCAAAAACTTGTAACGTACTCATAACCATATCAGAGGGAACACTTCTGATCCTAAAGAGTCTAAAGGGAATAGAATCTACCCTGACACTACCCTCCTAAAGAGTCTGAAGGGAATAGAATCTACCCTGACACTACCCACCAGTTACACTAGAGTGTTACCCTATTGAGTAGGGTGACCTGCTAAAATGGCTAAAGAATTAGGTTGACTTGTCTGATGAACATCCTTACCTTTGTGTATAACCACTGGATAATTCTAACTCTGTGGATCAACTTTCCATACCCAAAACAAGTGTAACTACCTGCCATGTACTCTCACTTGTGGTTCCTACAATATTCCTTGCAATTGGGTTGGTGCAAACATTATTCACACTACCCTAGGACTTAGAGCTTGAAACCCTATCTCGAGTATCCTGTCATAACTTGGGTACTAGAGAAGTCGTAGAAGATGGGAATGGGGCTAGAAAGTTTTCACAAAACTGAGAATGATTACCACTATCCGACCTTTGTTGAGATAATATGAAGCTACTAGTTCTGGCCCTCTATTCTCTTTTTCTTTTTTCCTTGTTCTTATCCTCCTCAATCTGTTGAGAATGGAACATTTGTATGGATATGTATATATCCTTAACAAACATAGTTGTTCAACACTCCTTGACCGCATCCTCGTAAACACCTAACATAAAGATGCTCATTTGGGCCCTATAGTCAGCAACCATAGTTGGTGCATACCTTACCAGTTGGGTAAACTTGAGTGAATACTCCTTCAGTCTCAAATTACCCTACTTTAGGTTTATAAGCTCCTATACCTTAGATACCCTCAACTCAAGTAGTAAGAACCTTTATAGAAATGTAGTAACAAACTCATCCCACCCTACTGACTCTAGATTTACGCCTCTATCCTCTTTTCACATCTTAAACCATATGTGAGCCACTCTATGCAATTTATAAGAAGCCAAATCATCACTCTCAGTTGAGGTGACACCCATGATCTCAGTGACCTTCTATATACTATCTAAGAACTCCTGTGGGTCCTCTTAAGGCTTAGACCCAAAGAACATTAGAGTATTCATCCGAGTAAAGTCCCGAACTTTAGTTGTTATCGCATTCACTGCTGGATTGGATGGGGAAATAATATATTGGTTATTCTAAGATGTCATTAACTATGCTAATGATGTAAAAGCAGACCAAACTTAGAATGGAAGGCCTACTTATTCAGTTGGTCTTCTACAACCAGCGGTGGTGCTAGCTGATTTCTATTTGTCTTTTAGTTAGTTCTCTTTGGATTCATTTTTGTAAATGGGTAGAGAACGATTTAGAATCAGAATTTAATAGTGTTCATACTCTATCGATAAACATGAGTAATGATAGAAGTGAAATGTTTCCTAAGACATTTAATAGCCTCTCACTTATAAGTGTGACACGGTTCACACTCATGAACAAGGCTATACTTAATGCTGCTTTCTGACACCAAAGGATACTTTAAACTCGATGCTCTAATACAAAGTTTTCCATGACTAGAGAGAGACTCCTAGTCGTAATACAGTTCTTAGAGTAACAGGTGACCCCAAGCTAAACCACTGCCTGTCATAACTCTATGAATACTGAAGGAGTAACAAAATACTGGGCAGAAGATAAATTAAAATAATATGGTAATAATGATAAAATAATAATAAATGAATAAAAATATCACAACTATGTCTGTCTAACAAAAATCAACATGCTAAAATATAAATAACTGTCTGTCTAAAAGCCTCTAGATATATGAGTTGCTAGAATATGCCCCCAACAAACTCTAACCAACTAAAACTAAAAGAACATTAAAAATAAATACTAATAACTAGTACTCAAATAATAAGAAATCACCAAACACTGTTTTTAAATGTGGTACCGAACTGTACTAAACACAATCTGGATATTGAGTATTGGAACCTATTTTAGAAGAGAATATAGCATAGGGAAAGTATACGATAAGAACTTTGAATTTACTGAGTATGTGAGATGGGAAAACTAACAACCATAAGCTGAACATGAAAGCATAAAACATGGTTAACTGATGTCGGACCAAGTATAAACACATACCAAAAGAAAACTAAATAATTGAATACAAGGCAATGAAAGATCCAAAAACTAAAACATAAAATGTCAAACCGACATACCAAATATGAGTTGACCGGGGTCCTACCTATAACCCCAGATAGATGGGTTTTCAGTACCTTTCCAAGGATATAAACACTGGTCGATGTGTATCCACTAAACTAATGTCCTAAAGGACTATGTTATTAATCCTCAACTGAAGGGTGAACCCTTATAGCCTACCGTGGATCCACAGTTTGGGAACTTAGGGAAATATACTAAAGGTCTCAGTCCTAACTGATGGGTGAGCCTTCATCACTGCGTTCACTCAGTGCTACGTATTGCTCCCAACTGAATGACACTAATAACTGAATAGTCAATATGATAATACTATAAAATTTACAATATATGGATAGTCTGAAGTGCTTAAGAACATGTAAACTGATGTATGTATGAATTCCTAGGTATCAAGTATTCATAACCCACCAACTCTAGATAATGCAACTAAATATGCTAATATTAAAAGCTTTTCATAACAGGGAATCTCATAACTAATGCTCAAAAATAAATAATTTAACAATATAATGAGATACCATGATTTTGAGTATGTAAGGATGCTTAAACTTATGGGAAACACATATTCAAGGCTAAATTCAATAAATAAACTAAAGAATTTATAAAACTCATGCTTTTAATGGAACCCTAAACTTGAAGGGCGAATTTAATTTTGAGGATTTAAGAAATCTTTAGGCTCAATGGGTGGAAGGAATTCATTGATGAAATCCTACATACATGGAGGTGAAATCTTTGATGAACTCTTTGGAAATTATGCTTGAGGTTGAGGAATCATAATCTTGTCTTTAGAGAAGAATAATCATTTTTTTCTTGGTATGGATTGAGTTTATAACTTAATGATAAAGTAGCGCATTTCCCCCCTTTATTCCATCCTTAGGAAAGCCTAAATGATGTTGGTTTGGGGGTTAAAAGAATGAGAAAAGACCAAAAAGCCCTTCTTAACACATTCAAAATTTTTTGGGAAAGTCGTGTGACTTAGGCTATGACTTGCAAGGTCTAGTCATCAATCATGTCCTAGAGTCGTAACCTGAGGACCTAAGCCTTGGGTCCTTATTATTATGACAACTCCTCCTCTTCAAATGACTCATTTAGTTTGACCATGAGTCATCATGTAGGGTCGCAGTTAAGGGTCCAATTTCTTGGTTGTGTCCTAACAATGAGTCATTTCCAGAGTCGCTGTCACTGGTAGTTTGACAGTGCCATAGAAAATCATCCATAACTTTTTATTAAGATTTCGGATTAAGGCAATATAGGTAGCATTGGAAAGCTAATTTAATTGACTATATGTTGGTGAGTCAAGAGCTTAAAAACTTAAGGTATAAATTTATAAAGATGTAACTTTTTTTTTTTTTTCAGAAAATCAAGTATTTCAAGTATTCCCAGGGTGTTACCAATGTTTCATATATGTATGACATAAGACACAAATCATCACAATATAAAATAATAACAAGTGCATATATTATAAGATGTAACAAGAATGATGATATGATGCATGAGGTTGTTATATAACCTCCATATCAACGTACCAAGTTGTGCTCCTGAGGTAGGACCCATGGAGGCTTCATAACCCATATACAATGAATATCTAATACCAATATTAAGAACATATCTCCAAAACATCCAATGGTAAAGGGTTTGTAAAGGTATCATATATTCTGTTAGAAAAAACTCTTGTTTCATGTATTTTCAATATTTCCACAGTGGTGCTAATGTTCTATGAATGAATATGATATGAGGATGTAATGCTCACAACTAACAAAAATGATAATATCCAATATCTAACCAATATACCAACCATATGAGACAAAAATCCACTCAAATCAACCAACCATCCATGATTCAATATAATCCAGAAACCATCAAGTGAAACACAAAAGAAAACGTCATTGATACCATATAATTCCAAAAATCTAGGCTTTTTCCCTCAAAAAGTGTGTAACCAAACATACATATTTCAAAATCGGGCCAACAATATCATATAAGACCCCAAAGGTCACACATAAAAAATAATGTCTCAAAGCAACTAAATATTAACCACATACGCCCCTACATGGGCACATAAATAATCTAAAAACCTTTTCCATGATACAACCCCATACCCATAGCATGCATTTGCATTATTATTAATCACCTAACCTAGTCTAAAGAAAGTAAATCTATAACCTACCTCGAATGCTTAAAATCGATCCAAAAAGCCTTCAATCTGGAGCTTTTCCCTTAGGAATGGACCCAAAATCAACTAACACATACAAATAAAGAATCCATGCATCAAAAGAAAGAAAACAATACCCATATTTACCAATTCTAAGTCAGAGTCAAAATAGACCCCAAAATAGGTTTTTAAGAAAGAAGGGTAAAATCATAATTTTATTTTTGAAACATGTTTCTCATACTCATAGGAGTCTACAATTAAAAACCCATGCAAAAAATCCCCAAAAACTATTTTAAAATCAAGATTTTAAGTTTTTTTTAATTATGAAATTGAGATAAAAATTATAACTATAAGATTAGAAACTTACCCATGGAACAAATCTAGAAATTGAAGCTTCCTAGCTCCCAAAATGTTAAAAATACGAATTTGAGTCTTATACTCAGTGACGGTCACTTAAGCCACACTTTGATCACATAAGAGACATGGTCAAAGGGTCAAAACATCCGTAAGATCTCGCAAAATTCCTAAGATTAGTCTAGCCCTTTTAAGTTTGTCAAGGGGTCCCAGACATAGAAAGTCCTAGCTAAGTTTCTAGACTTAGTTTATTTTTGGCCTTTGAAGGTTGGAAATGTTATTTCGAGACCTTAATATCCTTTAATAACTTATATTTTTATTGATTTATGATCAACAATGTCATTAGGTGTTCTCAGAAAAATTTTAGATTTTTCAAAACTCGTTTAGACCATGTTTGATGTCTCAAAATAGTGGACCAATTCGATCTTGGCATGCCGCGTTTCCTATCGTGTTGGTTAACATTGCTGCAGGTTGACAAAGTCAAAACTATTGAGGCTTAGTGCGATCATGCCATCACACATCGGGTATTATGTTGATGCTATGGATGCGTCGCGTCGCTAATCGCGTCGATGCTCAGTTTTTAGTCATTAAATGACCGCGTCTTTAAGGGTAAATAGGTTGTTTTCCCACGAACCAGGTCAGCCCCCAAAATGAAATTGATCCCTAAATCACCTTAAATTTCATTATTCACATAATTTTCCCTAAAATTCATCATTCTCTATCAAAAGCAAGAAACCTTAGTTTCCAAATTCAAGAACAAGGCTCAAGAATTCCTTCAAGAACACTTAAGGATTTACATTCTAAGGTATTTAAATTTTTCATCCAAGGATCCCTTTAATCCTTCAAGTCCAAGAATCCAATTTAAATTATAAATTTTGATATTCATGTTGTGGATTGATTATGATAATGTTGATGTGTTGTATGATTCCCAAGTTGGAATATTTAGTGTGTTTTCATGATATTGTGTTAGCATGTGGATTGAATTTCATGAAATTGGGTTGATTAATGTAGCCATGATGTAAACGTGTTAATGTTCATGCCCAAGCCTAAGTATATGCATTCCATATGTATGATAAAATGCCTAAGTGAGTAGAATTGTGTTTTATGAACTTTATTGATCTACATAATGAACTTAGGCTATAACTACATGTTCAAAGTGACTCCCATGCTAATGTTATGTTTTGTAATGAATTGATGGAGTGTTTATGAGACTAGATTGTGAACTTATGATATGTTGGGATGTCTTCCTATTCATGTACAAGACTAAGAGTATCAAGTGTATCATGAAATTCCTTAATGGTTGTAGTATAAATTGTTAACAATTGTTATGAGCTCAAGAAGTATCATTTCCTATTTATTTTCATACTATCGAGCCTTGGGGGTATTTAATACCCGCTAATTTAGCTATGCGCCTAGAGCCAGTGTCAGTTTCAAGATAATCTCAGTCACGCCATGATCAATAGTATTCTCAGTCAGTTTCAGAACTCAATACAATTCAGTCAGTTACATAACTTAGGAAAACTCAGTAATCTCATGAACTCAGTCAGTTAAGAGACTCCAGTAATATTCTGTCAGTCCACGAAACTTAGTAAACTCAGTCCAGTTCATCTCAGTATAATCAGTTCAGTGTCTATTCAATTGGGAGTAGGATTTAACACCATGAAAACCTAAGGATGAGGGCACACACTGACAGTAGAGGGTGTGACCCTTAAATGAAATTCTTGCTTTTCAGTGTTGACGGTTGATGAGGTGGATTAACACTACCAGATGAGGGTCCCACCATTCTCCTTTGGGGATACTGTTAGATGAGGGTCACTCATAGATTATCTTTACCAATGGTGTGGTATTAACATCCTTCTAATTAGGTTATAGATTAGACCCCAACTTAGCTATATTACTTTATTTGGGGAATGTCGGTTATATGACTACCTCTTACAGTCACAATATCAATCTTAGTCTTAATAATAGAAGTTAGATTGTTCTTCAAATTTAAAACTGTCAGATACAATCTCTCAGTTCAGTACAAAACTCAGTTAGTTCTATCAGAATTAGGACTATAAGATACAATCACCTAATATCAGTTATATTAGTTATCAGTAATCCATGTTATCAAAAAAACTCAGTATTCAGAATTCTCATTATTTTAGTTATAGTCTATACAGTCATTTATGTATTCTCATTTAGTTATACTTATAATATTCAGTCAGATATAGTTCATGCTTATGAACTCTTGCATTCAGCGTTACCTTACTTTGCGTACCGGTATATTCACACGTAATTATGCATATTTTTCTTTTGCACTATGGTATTTTATGCCATAGGTTCAGATGTACGAGCTCTAGAGCATCCTTAGCAGTTCAGATTCATCCAACAACAGTAGACTAAAGTGAGTCCTCATCATTTGAGGATAGCATGATTATTTCATTATTTCAGTTTAGTTTTTAGTAGATGGAGTTAGTTGGGGATATGTCCCATCAACTCCTATCTGATGGTTTAGAGGCTTATAGACTAGATGTTAATACTATAGCATGTTCAGACTGTTATTTCAATTTTGGTATTATAATATCGCAGTAGTAGTTATGTTTCAGTTTTGAACCTTATGGCGTTTCAGCCCATTATTTTACATATTTTAGTATCATTATACAGTTATTGGAGCATGTACCAGTCATGGGTTAGCTAGTGGTCCTTCGAGATTGTTAGCATTGTGTAGCATTTGGTGTACAAGACTTAGGGCATTAAAAACTTTGTATCAAAGCCTAAGGTTCAATAGAGTCCTAGGAAGTTTGAAATTCACATCTAGTAGTGTCTTGTGCATGGGTGTGTAGTGCGCCTCAGATATATACAGGAGGCTATGAGATGTTTTAGGAACAGTTTCCTGTCTTTCAATATTCATGTCATGCAAGTGAGCATGAGCTCAAATTTAACTTTCAGTCTAATCCATTCTTTCCTTTTATTTAGAGAACATGCCTCCCAAAAGGACTAATGAGAGGAGAAATAAAAATCAGTCAGCCCCTCAGCCTATTCAGGAAGATCCCCAGGACAAACATATTTTTCATACAGAGTTCAGAGCTGTATTCACTACTCTTGCTGATTTAGTTTAGACTTAGAATGAATGGCCAGCTGCCATTCCAGCCAACACTGTTGCAGCTAGGATTTGGGACTTCACCTGAATGAATCCTCCATCCTTTTTTGGGTCTAAGTTAGATGAGGACCCTCAGGAATTCCTTGATCAGGTTCAGAGGGTTACAAATATCATGGGGGTTACTGCCAGTGAAAATGATGATCTAGCTACATATCAGTTGCAAGATGTGGCTCACACATGGTTCAAACAGTGGAAATAAAAGAGGGCCGAAGATGTAGGGTCAGTTTAGTGGGAGGAGTTTAATACTCCTTTCTTAGATAGATTCTTTCCCCTAGAGCTGAAAGAAGCTAATATGTTAAAATTTATCAACCTTAGGCAAGGAAACATGATAGTGAAAGAATATTCTCATAAGTTTACTCAATTAGCTAGGTATGCTCCTCATATGGTGGCAGATAGTGAGGCTAAGTTGAGTAAGTTTGTTTCTGGGGTGAATGATAGTGTGGTCAAGGAGTACAGAACCATCATGTTGATTAGTGAGATGTACCTAGCTAGGCTTATGATCCATGCTCAACAGATAGAGGGGCAGAAGGTTAAGAAGAGGGAAAAGCGGAATAAGAGGGATAGAACAGATAGCTTCAATTTTAGTTAGCCTAAGTTGGAGGGTGGAAATCATTCTCAGTTTTTCCCAAAGTCATTTGTTCTAGCTCTTTCCTCATACAGTGCTCCAGTTACTAAGTTTATGAATGGTAAAAAAGATAGGGCGCTAGGATCTAAGTCTCAGGGCAGTGTTAGCAGTACCCGCACTTATCCTCTTTGTCAGACTTGTGGAAAGAACCATCAGGGTATTTGCAGAGCTAGCAGTGATTTTTGTTTTGGATGTGCCAAGCTAGGACACAGAGTTAGAGATTGTCCCCAGTCAGGTTTTCAAGGTCAGCATAACCATTCCTCAGCTTAGTTTGGTTGCTCGAACTAGCAGGGTGCCACTTCAAATGACACCAGTAGGCAACACCCAAACAGACTATATGCTCTTCAGTCCTAACAAGATCAGGAAAATTCTCCTGATGTGGTCACTAGTACATTACAGATGTTTCCCATACATGTTTATGCATTACTAGATCTAGGAGCTTCTTTGTCTTTTGTTACTCCTTATATAGCAGTTGATTTTAGAGTTAGTCCCAAAATTTTAGCAGAGCCTTTCTCAGTCTCCACCCTAGTGGGTAAAACTATAGTAGCCTAGTGAGTATACTAGAACTGTCCGATTATGATATCTTGGAAAGCCACTTTAGCAGACTTAGTCGAATTAGAGATGACTGATTTTGATGTCATTCTTTGCATGGATTGACATCATTCCTACTTTTCCACAGTCAAATACATAAATAGAATTGTCTAGTTTTAGTTTTTGAATGAACCTGTCTTAGAGTAGTGGGGTAGTAATTCAGCCTTCAGGGGTTAGCTTGTTTCCTACCTACGAGAAAGGAAAATGATATTTAAGGGATGTGTTTATCATCTTTTTTGAGTTAAGGACTCTATTTCTAAAACTCCCAGACTTGAATCAGTCCTAGTAGTGAATAAATATTCAGATGTCTTTCCCAAAGATCTTCTAGGAATTTCTCCCAAAAGGGAAATAAAATTCGACATCGACCTTCTTTTAGATACTTAGCCTATATCTATTCTGCCATATAGAATGGCACCAGTAGAACTTAGAGAATTAAAAGAGTAGTTGAAGGATCTACTAGATAAGGGGTTTATCAGACCCAGTGTATCTCCATAGGGGTGCACTAGTTTTATTCATGCTAAAGAAAAAAGGTTCTCTTAGAATATACATAGACTACCGTCAGCTCAATAAGGTCACAGTCAAGAACATGTATCTACTTCCCAAAATTGATAACTTTTTTGACCAACTACAGGGTTCCAGTTATTTCTCTAAGATAGATCTGATTCTAAAAATAGCCTTCCAAACTTGGTATGGTCACTTCAAATTCTTAGTTATGTCCTTTGGTCTTACCAATGCCCCAGCCGCCTTCATGGACTTGATGAACCATATGTTCAAGCAGTACTTGGACATGTTCATCATAGTCTTCATAGATGACATTCTTTTCTATTCCCATAGTAAGCATGATCATGCAAACCCTCTCAGAATAGTAATGCAGACTCTCAGGAATCATCAAATGTTCGCCAAATTCAGTAAGTGTAAATTTTGGCTAAGGTCATTAGCATTCCTTGGTCATATCATTTCTGGTAATGGTGTTAGAGTTGATCTTCAAAAGATTAAAGCAGTAAGAAATTGGCCTCGCCCTATCTTTTTATCAAATATGAGGAGTTTATTGGGTTTGGATGGTTATTATAGATGGTTTGTTAAGGTATTTTCTTCTATTGTATCCCTTATGTCCAGGTTGACTCAGAAGAAAGTTAAGTTTCAGTGGTCAGATCCTTGCGAGAAGAGTTTTCAAGAGTTGAAGACTCGACTTACCTCAGCTCTAGTTTTGGCTCTTCCAGATAATTCAGATGGGTTCGTAATGTACTGTGATACATCCAGAGTAGGTTTGGGTTGTGTCCTCATGCAGCATGGTAAGGTCATAGCCTAAGCCTCCAGACAGCTTAAACCCCATGAGAAGAATTATTTAACTTATGATCTTGAGTTAGCAGCCATAGTTTTTGACTTAAATATTTAGAGGCATTACTTGTATGGGATTCATGTAGATGTTTTCACATATCAGAAAAACCTTTAGTACATATTCTCTCAAAAAGATCTTAATCTCCATCCAGAGAAGGTGTTTAGAGCTCTTGAAAAATTATGACATGAGTGTCCTTTATCATCCTTGCAAGGCCAATATAGTGGCTGATGCTCTCAGTAGATTGTCTATGGGTAGTGTTACTCATGTTGAGGAATGTAAGAAGAAATTAGCTCAGGAAGTTCATCAGCTTGCTAGACTAGGTATCCGCATAGTCGACTCAGTAGAAGGTAGTATATGGGTTTAGAACAGTTCTGAATCATCTCTAGTTTTTGAAATTAAGGAAAAACTAGATAGTGATCCCAGTCTAGTCAAGTTGACAGAATCAGTCAGAGATCATAAAGTAGAGGTTTTCTCCTAAGAGGGAGATGGTGTTTTGCATTTGCAGGGTCATCTCTGTGTTCCAGGTGTAGATGACTTAAGGCAGTAACTTCTTACAAAAGTTTATGGTATGCGTTACTCGATTCATCCAGGGGCCACTTAGATGCACCATGATTTACGGGAGATCTATTGGTGGAGTGGGATGAAAAGAGATTTCACAATTTATGGCTAAGTGCTCAACATATCAGCAGGTTAAGATTGAGCATCAGAAGCCAAGTAGGTCCAAGAAGGAGTTCAGTATTCCTACTTGGAAGTGGGAAGTAAACATGGACTTCGTTATGGGTTTGCCTCGTACTCGTCATTAGCATGATTTAGTTTGGGTCATTGTAGACAGAATGACCAAGTCAGCTCATTTTCTTTTGGTTCATACCTCTTATTCAGCAGAGGATTATGCCAAACTCTATATGAGGGAGTTGGTAAGATTACACGGTGTTCCGTCGTCTATTGTTTTTGATAGAGGTACCCAATTCACCTCTCATTTTTGGAAAGCATTCCAAAAGGGTAGTACCCGAGTTTATCTCAGTGCAGCCTTTCATCCTCAAATAAATAATCAAGTAGAAAGGACCATTTAGACCTTGGAAGATATACTAAGGGCGTGTGCAATTGATTTCAAGGGTAGTTGGGATGACCATTTGCCTTTGATTGAGTTTTCATACAACAACAACTATTATTCCAATATTCAAATGGCTCCATTAGAAGCTCTCTATGATAGGAGATATAGATCTTTGTTGGTTCAAAGTGGGTAAGGCCGCAGTAGTAGGTCCTGACATGGTCTTCTATACCTTATAGAAAGTCCAAATAATCAGAGAGAGGCTCAAGACAGCTTAGAGCCGACAAAAATCATACGTAGATGTGTACAGAAAGGATCTCGAGTTTGAGATTAGAGATTATGGATACTTAAAAATCTCTCCCATGATTGGAGTAAAGAGGTTCGACAAAAAAGAGAACCTCAGTCCCCGATATGTCGGTCCCTTCAAAATTCTCAGTCGTTTCGACAAGGTAGCTTATGAGCTCGAATTGCTTTTCATGTATCCTTTATTTAGAAGTGGATAGGTGACCCAGCAGTCATAGTCCCTATTAAGGGCATATATATTCAGAACAGTCTCTTATATGGGGAAATTCCAGTCGAAATTTTGGACTGTCAGACTCATAGACAGATGAGGGAGCTACGTGGTAAGAAGAAGCAGACATACGGACCAAGTATCCTCACCTCTTCTTCGCAAACTCAGACTTAGCCCAAGATAATATCTTTTCTTAAGCTTATTCAGTCTCATGTTCAAATTTTAGTTACAAGCTTGGTATCCAAATCCATGCTTAGTTTTTATTTCAAACTTGGTATTTTACCACTACATGTTCAGTCGCATGTTCATGAGTTAGTTCAGTCATGTATTCATGCATCAGATATGCATGATTAGTTTATTAGTACTCTCAGTCATGCATTCACCTATCAGTTTAGTCATGAAATTATGTATCAGATATGTATGCTCACTATGAATCTCAATAATGTCAATCATGTAGTCATGTTTCAATTGTTCTTGTTCAATATGTACTTCATCTTATCATTTCTCCCATCCCAGTCAGTTTTATTCGAGGAAAAATGTTCCCAAGGGGGAGATATTGTAAGATCCCACAAAATTCCTAAGCTTAATTCAGTCCTTTAAGCTTGTCAACGGGTCCCAGACTTAGAAAATCCTAGCTAAGTTTCCAAACTTAGTTTATTTTTGGCCTTCAAAGGTTGGCAATCTCATTTCACGACCTTAATGTCAATTAATAGCTTATATTTTTGTTGATTCATGATCAGGAAAGTCATTAGGTGTTCCCGGACAAGTTTCAAATTTTTTGCAACTCGTTTAGACCATGTTTGGTGTCTCAAAACTGTGGACCAACGTAATCTTGGCTCATCGCATCGCTTATCGTGTTGGTTAACATTGTTGCAGGTTGATAGAGAAAACTATTGAGGATTAGTGCAATCATAGTGAGACGTGTTGGGTATTGCGTCGATGCCATCGATGCGCCACATCGCCAATCGCGTCGATGCCCAGTTTTCAGTCATTAAATGACCGTATCTTTAAGGGTAAATAGGTCATTTTTTCACAAACTGAGTCAGCCCCAAACACGAAATTGATCCCTAAATGACCCAAATATTTCATTATTCACAAAAGTTTCCCCAAAATTCATCATTCTCTCTCAAAAGCAAGAAACCCTAGTTTCAAAATTCAAGAACAAAGCTTAAGAATTCCTTCAATAACCCTTAAGTAATTATGTTCTAAGGTATGTGAAGTGTTCATCCAAGGATCCCTTTCATCCTTGAAGTCCAATAATCCAAGTTTAAATTACAAATGTTGATATTTATGTTGTGGATTGATTATGATCATATTGATGTGTTGTATGATTCCCAAATTGGAATCTTTAGTGTGTTTTCATGATATTGTGTTAGCATGTGGATTGAATTTCATGAA
>NC_061112.1:58463400-58529668 GCF_002878395.1 Capsicum annuum
GTGTTTTCATGATATTGTGTTAGCATGTGGATTGAATTTCATGAAATCGGGTTGATTAATGTAGCCATAATGTAAAAGTGTTAATGTTCATGCCTAAGACTAAGTATATGCATTCTATGTGTATGATAATATTCCTAAGTGAGTAGAATTGTGTTTTATGGACCCTTATTGATCTACATGATGAACATAGGATATAACTACATGTTTAAAATGACTCCCATGCTAATGTTATTTCATGTGATGAATTGATAGAGTGTTCATGAAACTAGATTGTGAACTTATGATATGTTGCAATGTATTCCTATTCATGTACGAGACTATGAGTATTAAGTGTATCATGAAATCCCTCAATGGTTGTATTATAAATTGTTAACAATTGTTATAAGCTCAAGAAGTGTCATGTCCTATTTATTTTTATGCTATCGAGTCCTGGGGGTATTTAATACCCGATAATTTAGCTGTGTTCCTAAAGCAAGTATCAGTTTCAAGATAATCTCAGTATTGCCATGATCAGTAGTATTCTCAGTCAATTTCAAAACTTAGTAGAATTTTCAGTCAGTTACATAACTCAGGAAAACTCAGAAATCTCATAAACTCAGTCAGTTAAAAGACTTTAGTAATATTCTGTCAATCCACAGAACTTATTAAACTTAGTCCAGTTTATCTCAGTATAATCAATTCAGTGTGTATTCAGTTGTGAGTAGGATTCAGCACTGAGCAAACCCAAGGATGAGGGCACACACTGACAGTAGAGGGTGTGACCCTTAGAAGCAATCCTTGCGTTCCTGAACTATGTAGCTAGCATAGGTTGATACATCAACACTAAAAGTTGAGGGTTGATGAGGTGGACTAACACTGCCAGATAAGGGTCCCACCGTTCTCCTTGGGGACACTGTCAGATGAGGGTCACTTACAGCTCTTGTCTTTACTAGTGGCGTGGTATTGACACCCTTTCAATTGGGATTACAGATTAGACCCTAACTCATCTATATTTCTTTATTTGGGGTATGTCAATTATATGACTACCACCCACAGTCACAGTCTCAGTCTCATTCATAGTAATAGAACTCAGATAGTTCCAAAGATTATAGGACTGTTAGATATAATCACTAGTTCAGTATAGAACTCAGCTAGTTCCATCAGAATCAGGACTGTAAGATATAGTCACCCAGTATCAATTGTATCAGTTATCAGTAATTTATGTTATTAGGAAAACTCGGCATTCAGAATTCTCATGATTTCAGTTACAGTCTATAAAGTCATGCATATATTCTCATTTAGTTATTCTCATGATATTCAGTCAGATATAGTTCATGCATATGAACCCTTGCATCCAACCTTACCTTAATTTGCGTACCAGTACATTCACAAGTACTTATGCATACTTTTGTTTTGCGCTATGGTGTTTTATGCCATAAGTTGAGATGTACAAGCTCCAGAGCATCCTTAGCAATTTAGATTAAGCCAGCAGCAGTATATTGCAGTGAGTCCTCATCATTCGAGGATAGCATGATTATTTCATTATATCAGTTTAGTTTTCAGTAGACAGAGTTAGTTGGGGATATGTCCCATCAACTCCTTATCCTGACGGTTTAGAGGATTTTAGAATAGATGTTCAGACTATATCATGTTCAGACTGTTATTTCAGTTTTGGTATTATAATACCGCATTAGCAGTTATGTTTCAGTTTTGAACCTTATGGCATTTCAGCCCATTATTCTGTATATTTCAGTATCATTATACAATTATTGGAGCATGTACCAGTCATGGGTTAGCTAGTGGTCCTTCAGGTTTGTTAGCACCTTGTAGCATCCGGGGTATCAGACTCGGGGCATTACAACATTGCTTATGCGACCACACCAGTATCACTAATTCCGAAAACTTGTTTTTGACCTCCAAAACTCATTCAGAACCATATGAACATAATCAAATGGTGAAATTTGATTGTAAAACATGTTCCCGATCCAATGGAACCATCAAATTTACAAAAAATTTATTATTACAAAATTGACCCTGGGACCCTATTTATACTATTTTCGAACCAAGGATTATAATGGGATCTAAAAGCCATAAAACCAAACCAAACCTAGTACTAACCCAAATTCGGCATTATAGATTCAATGGTGATATCAGGTTTTCAAAAAACCATCGTTACCATAAAGTTGACTGCCAAAACCTAATTACAGAACTTTCTTAACCAAGGGTCAAAATGAAATACAAAAGCCATAAAACCATATCAATCATGTTAACAACCTAAAATCAACGTTTTAGATCTGATGTCATAATTTGTTTTACCATCTGATGCACAGATCAATAAATTGACCAAAGTCAACTATATAGCCGTTATAACAACCAAAACCTACAATTTCACATAAATCACACTAAAATACACTAGAAATTTTGCAAATCATCCCCACACCCCAGAAATGCCACAAAGTAACTATAAAGAGTGGTAATATGGTCAAATCATATAGAAATGAATATTTTACAAAAATCACCAAAAAATATGTTGTTACATTTATGTCGAGTGAGCTCCTGACATTCAGAGTATTACTATTCTCCCTCTTAGGTACTAGACTAATCTATATGTTGTATTTAGAGATGGGTTGTGCTTGTATATTCATTTGGTACTTTGTTTGATAATCTTAATATTACATTAGAAGCTCTTGTACTAATTCCACTAGGTTTTGAGATTGTCTTGTGTATTTTGGCCTTTTTACTATCTTTATTTCGCATTCTTTCTTCATTTGTCTTGGCAGTCCATTACTAGTAGTTCTGAACTATGGGTTGTCTTACCTACTGGTGGGTTACAATAGATGTCATCATGGTATGAGAAATTGGGTTGTGACACATCCTCATCTATTAATAATTTTGTATCATCCATCTGGGATAGAATAGATTCAAAGAATATTCTTGAAGTTGATAGAAATACGAATACACGACTAGGAGTCAAGAATAGAATTTACAAAGAATTATCTATATCCACTCAAAGATTAGATACAGACACCTCTTCACTGATCTTCAAGACTCTACTAGAAACTAAGATCTGGTACTAACATGTCTGTAAACTTAGGCTCTGATACCAAAGCACGAATTAGTTTTTAGGTCATGATGACACCTAATATAACCCACCAGTAGGTAAGCTTACGTATAGTTTGACATTTCTAGTAATGGACAATAACGAGAAATGAATGAAAATAGTGAAAAATATGATAAAAGAATAATACATGTAAGTTGGTCTGAAAATATGGTAGAATCAATACAAGAGCTTCTAATATAATAAGAATAATAAAATGAATTACTTATTAAATGTATAGTAGAGATTAGTTTAATCCATAAGAGGGAGAATAATAATACTCCAAACACTAGGAGCTTACCCCAAATCTCTGATCTGTAGCTTCTTAGCATGATCCACACAATAACGGTGAGAACTCGTACTATGATCTGTAGGCTGTAGAAGTGTAGTATGAATAAGCAGCTATCGACTGATATCTAAAGTAGTGCTACTATAAATAACATGTAAGAAAGTAAAATACAACCAAATATCCAAGAAACTAACATAAGAAAACTAAGGAGGCAACAAGGATGAACTATCCTCTCCTAGTCGTACTTAGGCACTAATGCACTATATCGTATATCACTAGCCAATATACAAATAAGATATAAATCAATGAAGGAAGAGAGGGATGTATTATAATAATATAGCTAGATTCATATATATATATGTATGTGTGTGTAGGGGGTAGGGTAGGGTAGGGTCGGTGGGTAGGTTACAGGGTATGTATGTGTATATATATGTATATTTATATATCCAGGCCTATACCCACAATATCTAACAATGAGATAATTATCGGTAATATAATAACTGTAAAAGAAAGGAATCAGAAACATACCTCAAATATCAGTTACAATTCATAATCAACCTACCACAAACTAACCGTAATAACAACACTAACATTACTGGCTAGTCCGGACAAAAAAATACCTAACTGAGCCTTTCATAAACCCCAGTTCCATAGGCTCAAAAGGTTCAATCAACACTCAACAAATAAAAATCAGAGCCTATACCTATGTATACCCCATAAGTCTGATAGATACAAGCACTAAAAAATATACCGGTGGCAGCCATTCACATAGTAAAGTGAATGCAAATAAATACATAATACTATAACCGATACAAGTGCCATAACCTAACCCAATGTATATACCTCCTCCATCTCGACGACTCACAAAAGTGAGGACTATGATGATATCTCTTCTTCAACACAACAACTCTTAGATGAATGGTCTCCTAAGGGTTTCTGGAGTACCCGTAGACACCATCCTAGTCCCAATCCAACATTTCCAACAACCATCATAAGTCTACTCCATCTAGTACTAGATATATATATACATATAAATATATATATAATAAATACACAAACTAGAACTGTGTCTAAAAGAATGTAAGTCTATAAATTCGTTACCAGAGATCAACTTCGGGATTAAATCAGCATCAAAGAGTAGAAAGGGTCCGAATCTCTTTCGATCGATGCAAATAGTAGTAGTAAAACTGTGGACCAAAATCTATCTCGGACGAATAACTTGAACATCTTTTTAAGATCAAAAATCATATAAATCATCCACTAAGGTGGTACAAATCAGTAATCAAAGAGTCAAATTTAAAAGTAAAAAGTGCGAATAAATCCTTTTTAAGAAAAATAGTAGCAAAACCTTGATTTTTGTTGGAATGATACCATTAAGTGAGCATGAATGTACCAAATATCTATATGTCATCACCATTATATAAACAATACAATTATAAGCGTCCTAGCATACATAGACTAAATTACATTCTTTACAAGGATAAATCACTCGCCTAGAGTCCAACTAATATCCTACCATGGCCCTGGGCCCAAAAATATCTATATACTAGTATAAACATAATAAAATAATTTGGGAAACCATGATAATCCACCGATTCAAGTAGTAAAACTTATACTAAAGGGGCCTTAGCCTCAACTATTTCTAACAAGCTCATAACTTAGGGTAATAGGATCCTATAGGCATATAAAGTATTTCATCCTGACGGTCGATTCACCTCTCTATTCCGTGAACTCATAATTTAGGCTAAGTTATGGTGTTGTGCCCATAATCAAATAACCTATTTTATAAAACTCCTCCAGCTCGACAACTCACAAAGACAAAAACTACGATGATATCTCTTCTTTGACTTGGTAACTCATAGACGAAGGGGGTCCTAGGGGGTTCTTGAGTACACATATACACAGTCTTGGTCCTAATCCACGATTTCCAATCATCATTATTAGTCTACTCCATCTAGTACCAAATATGTGTGTGTATATATATATATATATATATATATATATATATAAATGCATAGACACAATTATGGCTTGAAAAAGGTAAGTCTAAAAATTCATTGCCCGAGATCAACTCGGGGATCAAATTAGTATCTAAGAGTAGAAAGGGTCAAAATCTCTTTCGACCGATGTAAATAATAATAGTAAAATTGTGGACTAGAATCTATCTTGATCGAATCTCTAGAATATCATTTTTAGTTTCAAAAGCTCATAAATCATCAATTAAGGTGGTATGATTCCTATTATGAAAGATTTTAATTTAAAGGTGAAAAGTGGGAATAAATCCTTTGTTAGGAAAATAGTAGCAAGACTTTGATTTTAGTTGGAATAGTACCAAAATGAGCATGAATATACAAAATCTCTATATGTCATCCCTAGTATACAAATAATACAACTATAAATGTCTAAGCGTGCATAGACTAAACCACATCCTTTACAGGGATAAATTACTTGCCTAGAGTCCAACTAATATCCTATGATTGCCCTAATCCCAATAATATAAATATATATATACTAGTATAACCATAATAAAATAATTTGGGAAACCATAATAATCCACTGAGTCAAGTAGTAAACCTTATTCTAAAGGGGCCTTAGCCTCAACTATTTCTAACATTCTCAAAACCTAGGGTAATATGTTCCTATTGACATAAAAAGTATTTTATCTTGACAATCGATTCACCCTTCTATCCAATGAACTCATAATTTAGTCTAAATGATGGTGTTCTACCCATAATTACACCCTAGTATCCTTAACTAACATGCAATTTATATAAAATACTATCTGGTTATGAAGAATATACTGAAGCCTACCTTGGTGCCGAAACGTAATTCGTTGAATTGCCCATAAATCATCCATCTTTGTTCCATAATCTCAAAATACCGCCATGCTATAAAAAAGTACTCTTCATCTCATTAGGAGTAAAATAAGACACATATTTCTATATAGAAGGTCAGGTTGGAATTTGGGTCATGAATGGGATGGTGAGGCCCACAAATGTAAGAAAATAAAATTTTCCACGAGGTCCTTCCAAGGACAAGGAATGTGTTCTCAAAAGTTTAGCACATTTGGTGCATAAATCGGGACCCAAATCAGCCCCTAGGGTCTAGGGATTTAAAGACCCAATTTCTAAGAATTTATCATGAAATAGGATGTAAATTAATCGGAAAATTAATGAGAAATGATCGAGGTGTGTTAGGCTAGCTTACCTAAGCTTAAATAGATTATTCCCCGCTCTTTCTTCCATTCAAGCTCTCCAAATGGTGACGAAAGAATGAGGAAAATTAGGTGAAGAAAGGGGATTAAGCATCCCTAGGTGCCAATAAAGCAATTACCTCTTAAGTAGCACAAGTCCATTAAAGCGTCATACCAGGTTCGTGAGTACCGGGTGAGTCGCCTGGCTACTATAGTAGTGCCTGCTTAAGCGTCCCCTTAATGCTAAAACGGGCCTCAGCCCAATGGCCAAGGACACTTAAACAACTCATGGGTATAGAATCATTTGCCTCTAAAGCAGCTCCATGAACACTAAAGAGGTCATACAAGATATCAGGCACTAGGTTTTACTAAGTCCAAAAATGGACTTTGACCGGGGGCTCGGGATTCATTTTGAGCCGCATCTATGCAAATGAACTATGATACCATACCAAATTTGACATTCTTGATTCGATGGAACCATGAAAGCTTTATTCTAAGATCATTCCGACTAAATATAGGGCATGCACCTATAGTTCTATTTTTCGTATAATTCACCCAATAACCCAAAATAATCATAGAAGGCTCGAGAAATGAACAAATGATCCCTTTAGTCTAAAATCAATGTTCTAAATCACATGAAACTGCCAAAATCTCATAAGAGCTCTTCTACTAGTAGTTTTTCTCTGAGACCAATTTCTTAACATCGAAATCTCCAAAATAGAGAAATAAGCCTAAAAACAAAATGAACTATTCGATAACCTAACTAATAGTTTTTACAAGTCACAAATAAGTTTTCGACATTACAAAGGCTTAAAACATAAAAAATGCACGTTAATTGAGAAAATAAACTAGAGGTTCATTGCAAATGTTTTGTATAGGAATGCAAAGAAAACATGACAAATTGCTTGTTTTATTTTTCATTTAAACATATAGTTTCTCTTAATATCAACAACAATAATACACAATATAATCCCTCAAATAGGGTGGGTGGATACTGGCATGTAAGTAGACAAAAACATTACCCCTACCATGTAATGATGGAGAGGGTATTTTGAATAGACCCTCATTTAAAGTAATGATAATGCAAAAATCATTGCCATCAATATTAATGATACAATTGAAAGTGTGGATTGATCTTAAGAACTAGAATTGATTAAGACAACGGGCATTGCCAATCTAAGGATTACTATTGAAATGGATCTGGTTCTAAGCCATACCTTATGAGCATTCGATGGTTGTATTTAAGACACTTATTTTTGTGGAATGATATAATCATTAAAATAAAGTGCGTTAGGAAGCATAATATTATGTGAGATATGATTTATGAACCAAGTAAATTTAGTATTCCTGGGCATACAACATAACTTAAAAGAAAATCTTAAAAATAACATGGGAAGTAAGAAAGATGAAGTTAGAAACGGTAAGTAAATGGTTTAACAACAATTAAGCTAATCAAGGTTAAAAAGTAACAAAAATGTAACTAATCAGAAGTTTAAAATTATTTCGCAAGGTTTTATTGAGCTAAAAAAGTTGAGGTATTTTTCTTAAATAAGATTAGGATAAAAATGAGTGCACCAACCTCACCGGAGATTGAAACTCGGAGAGAACGGTGAAGAGAGCACATGTATTTTCTTTGATCCATCACCTTTACAATTTTTACTTGTTCAACAAAAATATTTCAATTGATTTACTAATCTAGACAACAAGATTTCAATTGATTTACTAATCTAGACAACAAAAAGCATCATTAAAGATTAAATGTGAAACAACAAAACAAACTGAGTTAAGAATACAAGAACTTAATAACGATCTATTGCTTGGTCTAAAACCTCTAATTAATAGACAACGTCTGGAAATAAAATACTAATAACTAATGACTTAATTAAAAAGACAATAATTAACCATACTGAAAGACTTCATAACGGTAAAGTATCCTCAAAATTCTAGAACTCTAGTTACCACCTCTATGATAATTATGAGTTCAAGAACTCTCTTCCCCTTCTAGCTTTGGGCAACATTTAAATCAATCTCGCGTAGCTCTCCCTTCACCCAACGTCGTATTTCTTTTATAACTTTTTCATTTCATGAATTGATTTCCAATAATAGGACAAACATATGTTATATGGAGGTGTTATTCACCCAGGGCACATGATCTTATACGTTAATATTAATTTTTCTCTCATGTGTCCAATTTTTGTAATTCCTCTTGGAGATCTGCAATTGCCTCTTAGATATTTGATTTCACCTCAACATGATCACATTGGCGATATTTTAGTTTTACTTAAAAAAATTATCAATAACTTTTTCTATACATGTGGACATTAATAACATTACTTTATGGTTGCTGAAAAGAAGATAACACCAACATTTACTCCAATCTATGTGAAAAAATCATCTTTGTTTTTGGATAAGGTTTTTTCCCTTTATGATAAAGTAACAATGTGTGCTTCCTCTGACTCAATAAACTTCATTTCAGTCTTTCGCTTTCCATTTATGACCCTCTTTTCCATTGTAAATGTTAAATAAATAAAGAAGAAAATAAGATAATTTGGCTGAATAATATTGCTAGGTCTCTTAAAAAATGTTACCTGTTATATGTCGTATTCTCCAAAAATAGTATATTTTTGGAGAATTTGACCCGAATGTGGCATCAAGAGTGAAAAGTCTATGCAACTTCGATTTTGAATAGAATTCGGTATTACATTTCACTAGTATTCCTCTTAGAATTACTTAGCCAAAACGCCATAATTTGTCCTTTAACTATTTACCTGCACAATGTAAAAATGTCCATAAAGGGTAGGGAAAAGGTTGAAATAAAATTGATTGAGTGTGAACAAGTACGCACTATTACTTTCTTGAAAAGAAAAAGAACCTCGTTCAAGAAAGCAAATGAACTTTCAATGCAGATCAAAGAGGATTTGTCATTATCTGTTTACCCAATGGAAAACCATGTTCTTATGGTACCACACATATGGAAAAAATAATTGATAAATTTCTTAAAGTGAAGCTAGAAGATCGCCAATGCGATCATGTTGATGTGGGAAAATCCAATGTGTTTAAGGCATTTGAAGATTTCCGTAAAGACCCATAAGCATTGGATGGGAAAGAAAAACAATAAATACTAAGGACTAAGATCATGAACCTCGGCTTAGAAATACCGCCACATAAACACAGGTTGGAGAAACTCTTGGAAATTAAGTTGCTGGCAAAAGGTTAAGAAAACAAACAAGTAGTTGTTTAAAAGCACATGATATTCAAGTATGATTAAAATGTTTCCTTAAAGCCAAAAGAAGAGATCTTTTGAAATCCTTATTGACATTAAGGTGGTAACGGATGTTTTTGAATTTGGAGTAGAATTTATCACTTATCGGGTCTCATAATATGGTCAATTCTTATCTTTGTAATTAACTTTATTGTTACTTATTAGTCATTATCCATTAATAAAATGTTTTAGATATAAAAAATTAAGGTTATCTTCAAGACCCAATTTCTCAGGTTATGATGGGGCCTACTATAACCCACTAATAGGCAAGTCAAACCCATACTTCGAAATTGCTAGTAATAGACTACCACAAAAATAAAAGAAAAAACGTGGAATAGATGTAATAAAAAACCAAATACATGACTACAAGAGATTCTAACATAAAAAGAATACAAATGAGGTACTAAATAAATATACAGGTAGAACCATCTCTGAATACAACATAGAGACTAGTCTAATACATAAGAGGGAGGAAAGTAACACTCTGAATGTCAGGAGCTCACTCTATATCTTTGAACTATGGCTTCTCCATACGACGCACACAACACCGGTGATAACTTATACTATGATCTGTAGGCTACAAAAGTGTACTATGAGTACAAAACATGTGGTACTCAGTAGGCAACTACCGACTGAGCTTCAAAGGTAATGCCGATATATACAATATATAAACAGAAATAGAGTCTAAACCCAAATGTCCAGGAACCACATAATAAAGTTAGTGAGATAATAAGGACAAACTAACCTACTCATATCCAAGAAACTATAATAATAGGTCTAAGGAAGTATTAAGGATGAACTATCCTATTCTAACCTTACTCAAAAATCTCAACACTATACCATATATCAACCGCCAATATATGAATAAAGGGAGAAAAAAAGGATATATAGTAGTATACAAGGCCAAGGAATGAATACACAATCTGAATAAATGAAGGGAGGGATATATGGTAATACCATAGCTACATATAATAGAGATACCTATATGTAAAAACAAGGTCAATTCAATGTACAACTTAAGTCATCATACTAGTATCTTAAGACTCATAATCATGGCAGGAACTAGTGGAAACATACACAGGGTTTCTAATCCATATGTCTAATCATGAGATAATCATGCATAATGATATAATCGTAAGATAAAAGAGCCAGAATCATAAAAGCTTCCATTACCTACCCATAACAATGATCATAAAAACAATAATAGCAATAACAACAACAACGCAAGTAATCGACTAGTCTAGATAAATAATATCTAATAAGCCTTTAACGAACCCCCACCACCCTAGGCTCAGAAGGTTCAATAGATATACAATACACCACAAGCCATACTCATCACCAATACCTATGCAACCCCCATAAGGCTGATAGATATAAACATATACTGGTGATAGGCAATGGACATACAAGAATGAATAACAAGATTTAATCCATAATTTGATAAACGATCCAAAAAGCATAAGTAACCCAGTGTATAACCGCACCTCATTAGTATTATAATAAATATTCAGACTTCAATCGCTAAATATATAATCAATATTTGGACTCAAATTGGTAAATATAAAATCAATAGCAGGACTCGCACAGGTGAATATAATCAATACTAGGACTAAACAGGTAAATATATAATTAATATCCTCAACATTACAAACATCATCAACATCATCTATAATCAGTTTTACTTGAAATTCATGTCATTAATACCCGCATCCTCCTCCGTCCCATACAGAGAGATGCGTATATAGATATATAATAGGTGCATGGACTGAAGTCATGGCTAAAAAAAGTGTAAATCCATAAATCCATTGCTTGGGGTAAACTTTGGAACTAAATCATTATAAAAGTGTAAAAAGGGTCATAATCTCTCACGATCAGAGTAAGTAGTAGTATCAAAATCATAGACCAGAATCTGCCTCAATCAAATCTTTATAACTTCATTTCAAATCTCATTACACATAGGTTATTCATTAAGATGGTGCAATTATTATTATGAAGAAATCCATTTTAAGGTGAAAAGTGGGATTTTTATCCCTTTTTATGAAGAAAAAAGTAAAATCATAATATAGTTAGAATCATACTATTTACCATATTTAGTGATCATGAATGTACCGAATCCATGCATGCCATCTCCAGTATTAACACAATGAAATCATAAACATTAACATGTCTACAAATTACGGGTACATCCTTTACACGGATAAGCACTTCCCTGAATACAACAAATAACATAATACGTCCTTCGACCCAATAATAGGTACATATCCGATACTAGCATAAGCTCAAGATCTGGGAATCATCACCGCAATCCACCAAGTGCATAACATCCCTATTCTAATGTTCATTAATCACAACAATGCCTAAATTATAGCAACCTAGGGTACTAGGATCCTAGAAGAATAATAAGTATTTCTCCTTACAGGTCAATTCACCGATCTAATGCCCATACTTCAATAATCAAGACTAAGTCACCTTGTTCTACTTATAATAAATCTTAACATTTGCATTCACATGCAATTTATAAAACACATCATCTTGTGAAGACAAGTAGATAGAAGCCTACCTCGAAGCCAAACAACAAATCCTTGAATCATCCACAAAACATCCGACTTCAATCCACGATCCCAAAATATTGTCACACTATCAAAATCATAATCTATGCATCATTAAAAGTAAAAATAGATCCATATTGCTATATTTAAGATGGGTCTAAAACCGGATCCCAAAATGGATTTGAAAATTAAAGAGGTAATATTGTAATTTTGTTTTTAAAATACGTTTATAATACTCTTAGGAGTTTAGAACTTAAAACCAAGTTAAAAAGAGGTTCAAATCAAAGAAAAATCACCTTAAAATTTTATCACCAAAAACCCAAAAATCTATTTTAAAATAAATTTTTTAAAGTTGTTTTAAAGATAAAATCGAGGGGAAAATGATAATTATAAGATTAGAAAACTTGCCCATGGAAGAAATCTTGAAAACTCCTTTGGAATGGCTCAAATGCAAGCTCCCAAGCTCTAAAAATAGTGAAAATCGGATTTTTGATTCTCAACTTGGGTTAAAATCACGAAAAATAATATAGAAATTCTTTCTAAATGGGGAATTGAGTTCTAAATTGATAGACAAAGATTATGCCAGAAAAAGACATCAAAAATCGTCAAAATTGGAGCTTCCTAGCTTCCAAAATGTCAAAAATATGAACTTGGGGTTTTATAATCAGTGATGGCAGCAATCACGGACAGTTGATCAGAGGCTAAAAATGTCGCTATCTCGACCAGGTCAAATTGTCAAAGTTCGCATTCGCAAACAAATTAGCACAAGTAAAGTCAAAACTTATTTTTGACCCTTGAAACTCATCCAGAACCCTATGAGCACGATCCAATAGTGAATTTGAGTGTAAACCACATTTCGGATCCAATGGAACTATCAAAAATTTCATCCGAGATAGATCCGGCTAACAATGAGCCCAGACCTATAGTTCAATTTTTCATATAATCCACTCAATATCTCAAATCAAGTACGAAAGCCTCCTGATATGAACAAAGGGTCCCTCTAACCTAAAATCAATGTTCTAGAGCTGATAGCGCTATGGGAATTTCCATTCTAGGTCATCTACTTGGAGTTTTGGTCTGAGACCAGATCCTAAATAATGAAAGCTCTAAAACAGAAAAATGAGCCTAAAATCCAAAAAACTGTCCGATCACCAAACTGATAGTTTCGACAAGTCATAAATGACATGTACCTACTGTGAGAAAGCTCAAAATGCTGGAATGCACATAATTAAAGGAAATGACCTAGAGGATCAATACACTATCCACTACTAAAAAAACTATCATCCATGAAAGTCAACAGGTAAAAAGATCCCAAAAGCTCAAAAGGATGAGGTACTGGGCCCGCATGCTTTGAGCACGGCTTCCCAGATAACCTCTAAGGAGATACGACACATCTAAGGAATTTTTCTACTTGTATCTCTTTTCCAACCATCTTTCTTTCTTCACTTCTCAAACCACAAATACTCAACCTCAAATACTAATTGGCCTCAAACTCAACTGAGGAAGGTTGATGCACGCAAATTTAAACTATGACACACTAATGCCACACTGATACCAATACAATCAAGAGAAACTCATCCAATTTAAACGCAAAGCATGGCATGAGTCATTGAACCAACTCCAAATCCAAATATAGTTTTTTTTCCTTTCCAAACCTACTATCTACTCCAAACTAGAAAGGTAATCACCTTAATCCTGCCCACATAATCCCATCACATTAAAATCAAAGACCGACAGCTGCTTCACCAAATATTCATAAAAGCAAGAATGAGCATAAACCTATAAAGAACAACTTGGTCACACAAATGGAGACAACCAAGCTCTGCAATCTAAGCCAATGCTACAACTAGTATGGATAATCCTAAAAAATGAAATTCACGAGTCCAAAGCCTAACTACCCATCAATAGAGAATAAAACCAAGCTGAATCCAACTCAGGCATGTTACTCCTACTGAGTATATCATCCAAAATCTCTATGAAAACTGAAAACTTGGGGTCAAAGCTTAAGGAACCAATACCGTGCCCTTGGCTACCATCTAAACACCTAATAACCATAATCTATCTAAACTTAGGAAGACCGGGTAAGTAACCACGAAGTAGACTCAATTAGCCTGTATATAAAATTCTACCTGAGGCAAATCTGAAATGAAGGCTGCACTTAAGCTCTACAACTCCAAGCTAAAACCTCTACATAAAGGCTGAACCTCTCGATCTCAAATTCCCAAACACAACCTGAAGAGGGCTAGTCATGCGTACTCCAAATCTATCATAACTTCCAAACCGCCATTCCAAGGTATCAAATCCAAAATTGAGACAATAAGTCTAAACTAAAGTCAAATACAAAAACTTACCTTAGTATCCAAATCTATCATATCCTTACAAAACCATACCACACTAAAATAGAAACGTAACTGAGGAGTAAAATTGCAACAAAGGATAATCACCAGCTGAAAACACAACCAATTCAAGATAAAGAATTTCTAATTTCCAACTTAAGAAGTGATCACATGAAAGATCACCTGTCTCAAGCTCTTAAACTTAACTTAGACAAGAACTACAACACGACATGAAAAAAATATCCAACACCATGCCAATACTAAGAGAAAACCCATCACTGAGAGATAAACCCAACAAACTAGAAGACAATCCAAGACATCTAGACTTCAACACAAAAACCATTACTAGGCGATGAACCAACCTAATAAGAAGAATGGACCCCAAAGTGATCAACCTCAAAAATGGGATACATAGAGAAGGATATCCAACACAAAAACCTTTGTAACATATAAGGCAAGTCTAAGAATCCCAAACTCATGAGTGGAAAATATAACTAAATTTCTAACTCTAGACTATAACAAAACCACAGAAGGTCATCTTACCTATAACACAACAATTCAATTAACAACCAGTCTAGCTTAATTAGCAAAAGAGGAAAACAACTAACCTAGCCTCTTTACAAGAGAGAAATCCTCCAACTAATCTAATTGGCCAAGCCAAAAACTAATAATCATGAGGACGGGGATTCTAACTAGATATTAATACTTTAGCCATCTACCAAGTTATAATCAATTACATAAAAAAATAATAATAATAACAACAAAATTAATATCAATATAATTAATAGGAGGTACCAAAATAAAAATCAAGAGCCAGTACCACTTTAGGGCCATAATAAGGCCAAAAGGCCAAGGTAAATGGCACTCAAAACCGAATGCTACACCCGTAGGCAAAAAATATCAATACAACTCTTCTCCATCCACAAGTAAAATAAATAAACCATGAGGGTAGTCATATAATCATGAATTCAATAACAACGCACATACCAACTAATATGAACTCACCAAGGCATATAATCATCGATAGGTATGAAAAACCCAACACACAAAAATGAAAAAGGTAACTATAAAGACATCAAAAGAACACCTACAATGGTGAAATTTGCAACCACATGCCTGACGGATCTAGGGAAGAATAAATTTGAACAGGTCCAAACTCCGATTGAGCGATCGAATCATCAACAAGGAACCAAGCATAGTTCTTCTAACTAAAGGTGCCACAACACGACATGGTTGATCTAAATGAGTTGAAAGACTAGAAATCCCCCATCGCAGACTCATTTTAAACTAGTGACTGATATCTCTACAATCTTAGCAAACTCCTGAAGCCCTAACCTGGTGAGAGATACAAATAGAGCCCAGGAGGTTGGCCAACTAACATTGAGAAAACTCTCTACTATTATGATCATCCTTCCCACAATCATGGGATATCTCAAGAACTCTAGGCAGACAAGGAATACATGCTAACTTTGTCTAATCAACTAACTCACATCTGGGGCACTCTCTTAACTAATGTCCCATCTTGCCACAACCACATCCAGCTTTTAAAATACTCTGAGATATTGCCCCTCCTAATATAGAATGGTTTCAATGACCTAAAGACCCATACCAAAAACTCCACAAGATCTGATGGGAACTCTGCCTGTTATGATCATAATGACCAATCTGCAAGCCACCCATAGTCTGAAATGCTACTTGCGTAGAACTGATAGGCTATAAATAAAGATGACCTCTATTAGAAGGATCTTTACTCCTATATGAAATACCAATGGCACTATACTGATGGCATAGACTCTTACGACCATCTCCATACGTCTTAATACATGCTCTCACTATGACTCTTATATAATCAAAAACATAAAAAAAGGAAGACCTAGCTACTATTAAGTGCTCCAATGCCAAATAGAGTGGTAATGCTTATTTTTTAATAAGTCTATGCATCGTGTTCTACTCAAAGGGATATAGCATAGGAATATGCCTAGACCACTTAAGAAATCCAATCTCATACTCAAAAACTGGTAAAGAACCTTGATAAACATCAGTAGACCCAACTCTGATTTGAGAATTGCTCAACGAACTGAATATCATCCCAGGCTATGAGATATCAATAATTAGACTCAGGATACCTAATTTCAAACCTCGAAGGGAAAAAATAGGCACGAGCTCTATTAGAGCTTGAGCTTACCCTAAATCCCTTAGCTGATGCTAAAGATCTTTTATATCCATCTTTGACTCTCTAGTATGACACCACAATGAAGCTCTAAATATATGTATTGAAGTCTCATCTACATCTATCGACCATCTTCCATCATCTATGTCATAACTCGACCCAGGGTCTAGTCGTAATAAGTATCTCAAGACCACTGACGATCGGAGACCACCCCTTTTGCCTATCCAACAGACTATAACCAAAATAAATAGTGAAAAACAAACCAAATAGTATATATAAAAGATAGATAAGTAACCCAAGAAAAAGGTTTTAAGAATTTAATACATTAACCCAATCAAAAATTGCCCACAAAAGCCTATAAAAAAAATCAAATATCAAACTATGTCGGGACATGCCCTCTTTTCGAGCCAAAAGAAAATCCATAAGTATAAAAGAAATCTATGGGATTTTGATACTGATAAAGAAACCAATAAAATGTACAGACTTCTGGGAGATGAAGGGTCACAACTTTAAAGCAAACCAACCGATGAACCAGAATCACCTAGGTATGCACAAGGTAATTAAAAACCCCCCAGGACCCTATATCATGAAATAATGTAGCATCTGCGAATGGTTAGAGGGGTGAACTCTAGCATGGAAATCAAGGAAGGGATAAAATAATTCCATAACCAAATCGGTCAGAAACCATTCAAAAACCATATGCACACATTCATATATACAGATATATATATATAAAAGATGTCTGGATAGGGAACAAGGTTTAAATATAAGATTTCAAACCATAAACATTTACTGTGTAGCTCAAACCATCCTAAGGGCACCCACAAGCTATATGGATTCATCCCCCCTGTTGAAAGGGTCCCAACATGTCTTAGATGCATAAACCAAGAAAATTCGAGAAAAGACAAAATTCACTAAGTCTACAACCAATCTAAAATATATAAATAATATGTGAACTATAGACATGTTCATTAAGACCCCTAGGCCAACAAACGGGGTTTCCAGTATTGATCCCCCAAGGACCTCCACCTTTCACGATAAGCTACACAAACCCCTTTAAGCCCAAATTAAAACTGTTTACACATTCCATCCATTAACCAAGAAGTCATTAGATTAGGACTTTTACGTTTGGTATCATCATACCCGATAAAGTTAAGCTTGTAAGCCAATTCCATTATGCCATTCCAAAACCAAATTGCCAATTTGACTTAATTTAAACCAATCCATTTAATTTAAACCAATCCATTACCACCAAGGCCTTCCAAAGCATTTTAATCCAATACTATGACCATCAAGGTCCTTAAAAACCATTTTAAGTTCCATTAACCTTTTATGTTGTATAAGGTTCCAAGAGTAAGTGATATTGTGCATATATCCATGTTTCCAAAACCAATTAAATAAGCCCGATTGAGGTCAAAGCCAATTCAAAACTATAAATTTTGGGAAAACCCACGTTCCCCTTTCTAATTCCTATACCCATGCATTTAGTTTAGTTCAAAATGACAAAATAAATCATAAGCAACAAATTCAAAACCATAGGAAATAAATTTATGCAATAACTATTCCAAATCCCTCATCCCATACTCAAAATCCAATAATTAAACCACATGAATAACAATTAAATGCATGTATTTATATAAAAATAATTTAGGGAAGAGTTACATGCCTGAAAACACCAAGAATTTGGGGAGCAAACCACAATTTAAACCCTAGGTTCTCAATCGATAGAACCCTTAGCTTTGTTCTTGAATTGGGAATTTAAGAAAAAAAAGAGTAGTTTATGATTTGATAAGTGGTAAAAATAAGGTCCCTTAAGTATTTTAAGGTTGGGGGTTTCAAGTTTAAAGGGAGGGAAATGACTGAAGTGTCCTTAAATAAGAGTGCAAGAAAATATCTCCAGTCGTTACGGGTCAAGTGACGACTGGCTAGGAGTCATTACCTAGACTTGTAGCCTTAGTAGAGGGTTTGGGCACCTTCACTGGTATGATCATTAGTAACCCTATGACTCATTAGCTGACCTTACGACTCTTCAGGGACAAGTCATACCCACAGCAGAAATAATGGACCCTCTTGCTAGTCGGACTACGACAGACACTATATAACTCATAAAGAGGGGCTACGACTTATCACCTGAGCCATAGTATGAACAATGAGCTCAATCATAAGAAAATTTTAAGATTTCAAAACCTAGGGTATTATATTACCCCTCCCCCTAGGATCATTCATCCCCAAAAGAGGAGTTAAGGCACCTATTTGCACGATAACAAGAAAGAGTGTAAGCAGAATCCAATGATAATTTTAGAAGGCGGAGAGAAATAAAGAAACACATACCTTAAATATTTTCATCAAATGTGGGAATAGGAACAGATATTTTGAATTTATGTACTCTTCAACTTCCCAAGTAGCTTTTCCTAGTTTTTGATTCCTCTAAAGGAGTTTCATCAAAGTTACTATCTTTATCATCAACCAGACTTTATCACTCTTTTCATAGGAGAGACCTTCAAGAACATCCAATCTCGTACTTCAAACTCCAACTCTTTTTGCCTCATATCTGAATAAGGCTTTTGGTGCAGTCTTATGTATTCTCGTAACCCCCTCACTTTTTGTATGGCATAATGAACCAAGTCAGGAAAAAATAACCTTATCTCATCAGCCTCGAACCACTGATAGGAGACCTATACCTCCTACCATATAGAGCCTTGAAAGGAGCTATCTCAATACTAGAATGGTAACTATTGTTATGTGAAATATCAATAAGAGGCAAGTGATTAACCCAACTACCTCTAAAATTAATCACACAAGCCTTTAGCATATCCTCCATGGTCTGAATAGTATATTCTACTTGTATATTCATCTAACGGTGGAAAGTGATTCTAAGGTTCACCTTGGTCCCCAAACATTTTTGAAAAAAATGCCAAAAGTGAGAAGTAAATTACATACCTTGGTCTAAAAGAATGGACACCAGCACACCATGCAAATTGATAGTCTCCTGAATAAACAACTTTGCATAATCCTCTCCAGAGTAGTTAGTCCTTACTGGAAATAAGTGAGCAGACTTAGTCATCCTATCCATAATAACCCAAATCATATCTTACTGATCGCGAGACCGTGGATGACCCATAATGAAATCCTTGTTAATCATGTCCCACTTCCATACAGATAATTCTATCTTCTGAGACATCCTTTTAGGCCTCAAGTATTAAACCTTCACCTATTAATAGACCATACACTTGGCGCTAAAAGTTTCCACATCCTTTTTCATATTTCTCCACCAATAGATTTCCTTCAAGTCATGTTACATCTTTATCAAACCCAAATAAAATGTATACCTAGACTCGTGAGCTTCAGTTAAAATCATTTCTCGTAGCCCATCAACATCAGGAACACACAACCTGCCTTGGTACCTTGAGATACAATCTCCCCAATCTCAAATGACATGACTTTTTATTGAATCATGTCTGCTTTAATCTGCATAAGAATAGGGTCCAAAACTTACTTCTCATTCACCTCAGAACCAAGAGATGATTTATCCACTTCTTTAATAATAACTCCTCCATCCTCGAAGTCTAAAAGTCAAAATCCCATGCTAGCCAATCGGTGAATATCCTTCACCAATCTTTGCTTCTCCTTATCCACATAAGACAAGCTCCCCATAGACAACCTGCTAAGATCATCAACAACTACATTAGCTTTACTTGGATGATAGTGTAGACTCATATCATAATCCTTAAGCAACTCAAGGCACCACCTCTATCTGAAATTCTACTCCCTTTGAGTGAACACATACTGAAAGTTCTTATGATCAGAATAAATGTCCACATGCACCCCATACAAATAATGGTACCAAATATTCAAAAGAAAAACCATAGCCGCTAACTCAAAGTCATGAGTCAGATAATTTGTTTCATGAACCATAAGTTGTTTGGAAGCATAAGCCACAACCTTACCATGCTGCATCACACAACCTAGTCCCACATGGGATGCATTACAATACACAACAAAACCACAAGTACCCTCAGGCAGGGTCAAAACTGACACTGAAGTCAACTTATCCTTAAACTTTGCAAATCTACCCTTGAAACTGTAGGACTGTAATACTTAAACTTTTTCTAGAGTTATCCTTGTCAACAGAGCAACAATAGAAGAGAAGCTCACCACAAACATCCTATAATACCCAACTAAGCCAAAGAAGCTTCTAATGTCGATTGGAGTTGTGGGTCTAGGCCACATCTTAACTGCCTCAATTTCGTTGGATCTTACTTGATCCCCTCACTAGAAACAACATGCCCGAGAAAAGTCATTATATTTTTCCAAAACTCACTCATAAAAAATTTAGCATTCAACCATTGATCCTTAATAGTTTGCAACACTATTCTGAGATGATTGGAATGATCCTCCTTACTCTTAGAATACACCAAAATATCATCTATGAAGACTATCACGAACAAGTCCAGACATTGTCTAAACAACCAGTTTAGAAAATCCATAAATGCAGTCAGAGCGTTAGTCAACCCAAATGACATAACAAAAAACTCATAATGGTCATACCGTATTTAGAAAATAGTCTTGGGAATATTAACCTTTCGAATCTTTAATAGATGATACCCCAAAACAAAGATCAATTGTGGAGAAACATCCAGCACCCTGAAGGTGATCGAAAAGATCATCAATCCCAGGAAGAGGATACTTATTCTTCACCATATCCTTATTTAACTATCGATAGTCTATACACATCCGAAGAGACCTCTTTTTCTTACTTATGAAATGTACAGGAGCACTCCGCAGAGAAACACTAGGATGAATGAACACTTTATAAAAATATCCATTAATTTCTTTTTTAGCTCCTTTAGCTCATTCAGAGCCATTTTATAGTGAATAATGGAAATAGAATGGGTATCCGATTGAAGATCAATCCCAATGTCTATTTTTCTATCAGGAGAAATACTGGTAATATCCTCGAGAAATACTTTAGGAAACTCATTAACCACAAGGACATATTTCAAAGAGGGACCCTCTGTATTTGAATCTTTAATTTGAACTAAGTGATATAATCAACCTTTGGAAATCAACTTACGAGCTCTAAGACTGAAAATAAACCTCTATTGGGGTACTAAGGAACTTCCCTCCCATTTAATTACTGATTCAATAGAAAATTTGAAACTGACCTTTCGGGTACTATAATCCAGAGAAGCATAACATTAATGAAGTCAATCCATCCTAAAGATGACATCCAAATCCACCATATCCAACTCTATCAAATCCACTAATGTCTCCCTATGAACGATAGACACCACATAACCCCTATAGATTTTTGTAACAACTATAGATTCACCCAGTGGGGTAGACACAGACAAATGGTCAAAAATACTTTTGGGGATAAAACCAAAATACATACCACATAAGGAGTCACATAAGATAGGGCAGAACCTAGATTAATCAAATAAAAATAACATAGGAAAAGAGCTATAGCATACCAGTAATAATATATGGAGATACCTTAAACTCCTGATAGGAAATAAGAACATAGAGACAATTTTAGCCAGTCCAGTACTAGAAATAACACCCTTTGGTGTAGATGCCGAAGAAGTGACGACTAGAACCTTATTAGTCTTGAGGAAAAAAATAATGAAGAAGGAACCCAAAAACTCATCCCATAAAGCTGGCTCCACATCATCACCTCTCAACTGCTCCTATTTTGAATACTACTAATAAGCTACATCTTTTAACTGATATGCAAAAAACTCTGCACTTCAGAATTAGTAGCATACATCACTCTAAAAATCTTTTGCAGTCATCCACAAACCCTTGAGGATCCTTGTCAACCTTAGAGACTGTAAAGGTTGAGGGATTCAACTTCATAAACTTTCCAACATTAATGACCTTAGAAGAAGAAGAAAAAAAACCAACATATACCAACTATGAGAGTAAGAAGTCACCAACTGAGTAAGAAAATAAATTAACTTGTCTATTTTCGCATTAGAGATATCATCCTGAGCCGCCAGGGAATAAGTTCCATTAGGTCAAAAATCAGGAGAAGAACTAGAAGGAATTAGTGAAACTACACGAGGGGTAGTAGAATAAGGATCAAGGACCCTAGACTAGATCTATAGTCTATAGGTAGGTAGAGTTTCGTCCATATTTTCCTCAGGTAGGATAGACGGTTCGATAGAGTTTTTAAGAATATCAAATCTTTAATGAGAAACAATCTAAAACCCGGGTAAACCAAAATTAGGAAAATTCTAGACACCAGACTCTAAAGCCCGAATTAGAACACTAAAAAGAAAAACATTCGTAAATGCCTTGTAGCCTCTCCCTTAAAAGTGTGGTGCACAAAACACCCATAAAAGGGACTCTACTTGACATGGCTTTATGGGCACCCAACGACCCTAAACCTATGCTATGATTCTAAGCTTGTCATGACCTAACCATGAGCCTAGTCGTGATAGGTATCTCAAGCCCATAGAGGGCTGGAGACCACCCTTTTTTCCTAGCCAGTAGATCATATCCAAAATAAATAGTGGAAGGCTAACCAAATAGTATGTATAGAAGATAGATAAGTAACCCAAGATAAAGGTTCTAAGAATTCAAAACATTAACCTAATCCATAGTTTTCCACAAAAGCCACTAATAAAACTAAATATAAAAATAGGTAGGGACATGCCACTGACCATGGCCAAAGGACAATCCAAAAGTATGAAATAAATCGATGGGATTTTGATACTCATAAAGAAAAGAGTAAAATACCCGACCTTCTAGGATATGGAGGTTCACCATTTTAATGAAGACCAATCGACGAACTAGAAACACCTTACTCTACACAAGGTAATCGATAAACCCCTAGGACCCTACATCACGAAATAATGTAGTGTCCAGGGATGGTTAGCAGGGTGTGTTCTAGCATATAAATCAAGTAATGATTAAAATAATGTCATAACCAAATCAGTCCAAAACTATTAAAAAAAATATACACACATTCATATATACATATATATAAGATGTCACAATAGGAAACAAGGTTTAAACATGAGATTTAAAACCATTAACCTAGACTGTGTACCTCAAATCGTCGTAAGGACACCCACAGGCTATATGGATTTAGTTCCCCCTAGTGAAAGGGTCCCAATGCGTGTTAGCGTATGAACCAGGAAAATCCAAGGAAGGGCCAAAGTCATAGAGGCTCTAAATAATCTAAAATATATAAATAATATGTCAACTATGCACACAGTAACTAAGACCCCCATACCGGCAAATGTGGTTTCCAGTATCGGTCCCCCTGGGACCTCTACCTTTCGAACGAGCTACAAAACCTCTTTTAAGCCCAAATTAAAATAGTTTACACATTTCCATTCATTAAATAATGAGTCTTTTCATTGGGAATTTACTGTTGGTATCATTATACAAATTAAAGATATCTTGCAACATAATTCAATTATTCCATTCCAAAACCAAATTGCCAATTTGACTTCAAGGATTTAATTTAAACCAAGACATGTTCACGAAGGCCTTCCAAACTATTTTAATCCAAAACAATGACCACCAAGGCCTTCCAAAACCATTTTTAAGTTCCATTAATATTTTATGCAATGCAAGGTTCAAAGAGTAAGTAAAATTGTCCATATATCCATGTTTTCAAAACTAATTAAACAAGTTGGGTTGAGGTTAAAGCTAATTCTAGACTATTAAACAATAAACTTTGGGAAACCCATGTTCCCCTTTCCAATTCCTATACTTATTCCTTTAGTTTAGTTCAAAACCACAAAATAAAGAATAAACGATCAATTCAAAACCATAGGAAATTAATTTATGCAACAACTATTCTAAATCCCTCAAGACATATTAAAAATCCAATAATTAAAGCGCATGGATAACAATTAGACATATATCTTTATATAAAATTAATTTAGGGAAGAGATACATACCTGAAAACAACAAGAATTTAGGAAGGAAACCACAATTTGAACCCCAGGTGCTCAATTATCAGAAACCCTAGCTTTGTTCTTGACTTAGGAATTTGAGAGAGAAAAGAGGAGTTTATGATTCTATAAGTGGTGAAAATATGTTCCCTTAAGTGTTATACGATTGGGGGTTTCATGTTTAAAGAGAGGAAAATGACCAAAGTACCCCTAAATAAAAGTGCAAGAAAATAGTTCCTAGTTATAATGGGTCAGGTGACGACTCATGTTTACTGGCTACGTGTCATTACCTATACTGGTAGCTTAAGTATAGAGTTTGGTCACCTTCACTAGTATCCCTACGACTCGTGACAAAACCTTATGTTTCTTGGGGATAAGTCATACCCACATTAGAAACAATGGACCCTCTTGCTGGTCGGACTAAGACCAATACTATACAACTCGTTGAGACAGGCTACGACTAGTTATCTAAGTCATAATATGAATAGTGAGATCGATCACAAAGAAAATTATAGAGTCCAAAACGTAAGGTATTACAGTCCATTTTGGATATAATAGATTCAAAGAATATTCTTGAGGATCCTAGTAATATGGACACATGACACGGTGTAAAGAAATAAATTTCCCATAAATGCACTATAACCTCCCAAAGATAGGTTACGGATGTCTGGGCACTACTCTGCAGTACTCTGCTAAACATTTAGCTCTTGTACTTATACATTGATGAACCTAGGCTCTGATATTAATTTTTCACAAGCCAATTTCTCAGGTCATGACAGCGCTTACTGTAACCCACCAGTAGGCAAGCTAAACTCGTAGTCTAGAACTGCTAGTAATGGACTACCACAAGAATAAAGGAAAGAATGCAGAATAAATGTAATAAAAGACCAATACATATCGTAGTCCCAAAACCTAGTAGTATCATTACTAGATCTTCTAAAATAAGAAAAATACAAATAAGGTACTAAATGAATATACAGATACAACAATCTCTGAGTACAACATAGAGACTATTATGCTACATAAGAGAGAAGAAAGTAATACTTCAAACGTCAAGATTTCACTTTATGTCTCTAAACCATGACAGCTCCACATGACACACACAACACTAGCAATAACCCATAATATGATCTGTAGGCTATAAAAGTGTAGTGTGAGTACTAAACATGTGGTACTCAATAGGTAACTACCAACTGAGATCCAAGGATAATGCAGATATATACAACATATAGACAAAAATAGAGTCTAAACCCAAATATCCAGCAACCATATAACAAAGTTAGTGAGATAGCAAGAGTAAACTATTCTACTCATATCCAAGAAACTAGCATAATAGGACAAGGAACATTTAAGGATGAACTATCCTATTCCAACCCTACTAAAAAATCTCAACACTATACCCTATATCATAGATAATAAATGAATAAAGGGCGAAAGAAGGATATATAGTAGTATACAAGGCCAATGAATAAATATACAATATGAATAAATAAAGGAAGAGGGGGATATACGGTAATACTAGAGCTACATATAAATAGAGAAGCCTATATATATAAACAAAGTCAATTCGAGGTACAACTTAAGTCATCAGACTAGTATCTTAAGTCTTCATAATCATGGAAGGGACTACTGCTAATGTAGTCAGGGTTCCTAATCCATACATCTAAGCATGAGATAATCATACATAATAAAATAATCATATGACAAAAGAGTTAGAATCATACCTCCAATTTCAATACCCGATCGTTAACAAATCTGCTACAAACTGACCATAATAATGATCATAAAAACAATAATACCAATAGCAATGACAATGCAATTAATCGGTGAATCCTAATAAATAATACCTAACCGAGCCTTTCACAAACCCCCACTTCCCTTGGCTCGGAAGTTTCAAACAAAATACAACACACCACAAGCCATACACATCACCCATACCTATGCAACCAACCCAATTAGGCTAATAGACATAGGTCTATACTGGTGATAGGCAATGCGTATGAAATAACGGAAGCTAAGATTTAATTTGTAATACCACAACCAATCCAAACACCATAAGTAACCTAATGTATAACCTCACCTCATCAGTATCATAATTAATATTTGGATTTAAAGTAGTAAATATATAATTAATATCCAGACTTGAGTCGGTAAATATATAATCAATAGTCGGACTCAAACCGATAAATATTATAAATTGCCAGACTTGAACTGGTAAATCTATAATCAATATCCTCCATGCCTCTAACATCATAAATATCATAAACATAATAAATCATTTGGTTTTACTTAAAATTCATAACATCAATACCATCATCATCCTCTATCCCATACCAAATAGACGTGTGTATAAATATATAATAGGTGCACGAACTTAAGTCATGTCTAAAAAGAGTGTAAATCCATAATTCCATTGTCCGGAGTAAACTACTAGACTAAATCATTATAGAAATGTAGAAAGGGATAGAATCTCTCATGACTGAAGTTAATAGTAGTATCAGAATCATAGCCAAGAATCTGTCAAGATCAAATCTTTAAAACATCATTTCAAAACTCCTTACACATAGGTTATTCATTAAGATGGTGCAATAATTGTTATGAAGAAATAGGTGAAAAGTTGGATTTTTTTCCCTTATTAGGAAAAATAGTAGAAAAATCGTAATTTTGTTTGAATCATACCATTTACCATATTTAGTGATCATGAATTTACCGAATCTATGCACGACATCACAGGTATTCACACAATGAAATAATAAACATCAACATGTCGATAAACTACGGCCATAACCTTTACAAGGATAAGCATTCCCATAATCCAACAAATACCATTACATAGTCTTCAGCCCAATACTAGGTACATATCTAACATAACCATACTCTTAAGATCTGGGAATCATCACCACAATCCACCAAGTATGTAGTAACCTTATTCTAAGGTTCATTAATTCAATAATACCTAAATGCTAGTAACCTAGGGTAACAGGATCCTAGAAGCATAGTAAATATTTAACCTTATGGGTCAATTCATGTCACGATCCCTAGTCATGACATGTATCTCAAGCCCGCCAAGGAATGAAGACCACCACCATTAGCCTAGCCAACCAGCACACTATAATAACTAGCAATATTTGAGTTCCGAACATACAATAAGATAGAGAGGAATTCAAAACATATAACAAGAAAGATAAATCAATAACAAGAGGGATAAAGGAATTCATAACACCATCAACCCACACTTTGTCTACAAAAAACTCTAAGAAAGCAAACATTAACCTAAGTTGGGACATGCCCTCGACTATAGCGTAAAGAATCCATAGAAAATAGTATAAGATATAAACAAAACAAGACCATGATATGAGGGTCTTTCAAAGATTGGAAGCTCACCACTATAAGCTGAATCAATGATAATCCAAAAATCACCTACCACTGTGGAAGGAAATAGAAGTTTCTTCGAACCGTACATCGCATGGGGATACAACGTCTAAGGACAGTTAGAGGGGTGAGTTCTAGCATGTAACTCATGGAATGGATAAAGTAATGCCATGATCAAAATAAATCTAAAACCATTCAAAACCAATGCATATAATCCTATACTTGTATATGTAACATGTTAGGATAGGGAACAAGGCTTAGCATGAGATTTAAATTATTAGCTTGGACTGTGTATCTCAAACTATCATATACCCATGGGATATATAGGTCCATCTCTCTCCCTACTAGAAGGGCCTCAATGTATGTTATCCACACAAACTAGGGGTATTAAAGAAAGATAGAGAATGCTCCAACCCCATGCTATTCTAAGATACATATATATATATAGTGTGTGAACTTTGAATATGGTCATCAATACCCCCATGCCGACAAATGTGATTTACAGTGTTCATTTCTCGATAGGACTTGCACCTTATCGGGAGCCATACAACCTCGCCATTAAAGCCCACTTAAAATATTTACACATAACCCATCTATTAAGCTAAGGAATTATCCATTAAGGCATATACCATAGGTATCGTTATACCATTGTTCTTGAAAACTTATATAATTGTGTCATTCTAATTCCTTCACCCTGGGGGAATGCCATAACCCCCATAATTTATCAAGTCAATATGGGGGAATGCCTCGGCCCCCATAAATTGAGAATTATCATGTCAGTCTAGGGGAATGCCTCGACCCCTGCATACTAAGATTTAGGTCAAAACATGGCCACCAAGGCGCCTTCCAATATAATTTTTATTCCATATAGCCATTTATGCAATGCCTTAATTAAAAAAGTGAATTCAATATGCATATATTGATGTTTTAAAATCAATTTGTGAAGTTGGGTTGAGGTTATTACACATTCCAAACAAAATTATCAATTTGGGGGAATACCTCGAGCCCCATTCCATTCACCATACCCATTCACCCTAATGGTTTTCAAAATAAATAAATAAAGCATAAACAAATACATTCTAGACATGAAAATCCAATTCAAGTAATCATCATTCAAAATCCCTCAACCCAAATCACATTCACATTTAATTACACATGAATAACAATGGAACCCATGCCTTTTAAGAAAAAAAGTTTAAGAAAAGAGATTATATGCCGAAGATATCAAGGATTATGGAGTAGAAACAAATCTTTTTACCCCTAGGTGTTCAATCCCTTGAAAACCATAGTTGTTATAGACTTGGGGATTCTTTGAGAAGAATGATATTTATGTCATTATAATTTGGTGATAATAGGGCTACAAGAATGTTTTAGGTCATGGAATAGATGTTGGAAGGAGAAAAGACCAGTTTACCCTTACTGAGAACATATAGAAAAACTACCCCCAATTGTTATGAGTCATGTCATGAATCGTGACATCATGGTATAAGTCATTTCACGGCTTCCGAATCTAGGCTGTGACTCAAGGAAACCTAACTGCTAAGGTCATGAGTCATACCTTATGACTTCTGACCAGACCTGACGACTCTTGGGGTCCTAGTCATCGTCATAACAGAATTAATGAACCATCATATTGGTGGCACCATGAGTCTCTCCTTACCAATCATAATGTCTCCCTATGACTCGTGAGGTCCAAGTCATGACATCAATAAAAAATTTGACCAACTTACTAATTTTTCTAAAACTCTAGCTCTACTACTCATAATGAGAACTTGTGACTCGTTAGGTGAGTTGTAGCCTAGACAGTGTCCTCAAAACTCAAAAATTTTAGAGGAAAATATATAAGGTGTTATATTACCCTCCCCCCTCCAGGATCATTCATCCCTAAATGAGGAGTCAAGGCATCTATTAGAACGAATGTAAGGCATGAATGCAATCACAAAACTATTAACAATGTCAGAAAACAAAGAGAGCAGGAAAACACATACCTTAAGCATGATTATCCAACCCGAGGAACAAAAACGGATTATTGGACCTCATACAAATGCATAATTTTTACACTTAAGACATTGGTAGGATGTCCTCTTAAATTGATGTTGGAGGAATTTTCAAGAATAAGAGTAGATTTACCATGACTCTTCTCTGAGACTTAAGATTAGCCTTGATTCACCATCCCCTCTCCCATGGCTCAAGGCCACCATCCTATATCTGCAGACATAACTTCTCATTAAACCTATAAGTATGACACTCTATACCATAGGGTATTACTGTTTACATGAACTATGTACACATGACACTTGCATACTTTAAACCTCATCTAACAAGATGCTACCCAAGGCTCGACATAATTTTATAAACTTAATGCTCTTATCCACCTAATGACTTAGCCCCAATTCATCACTCTAGCATAAGATTCCTGGTATATATCACACTTACCCACTCCAATATTTCATAGGTTATCAACCTAATCTCTTTCACATAAAAAATCAAGCCTACAAATTCATTCCCATAAATCTTGCATCACTATCCTTGAGCTAACATTCTTATTTCCACCATCAATATCTAAGGTTCAAACTTAGGGTCTAGCAATAATCATGTACCTCTAATGAAATATCCTGCATAATATACTAGTCCATCCAATAGAGGAATAAACCTAAAATTCCTTATTTAACTTAGCTATGACCAATAAGCATATTTTTATTCACAACAACCTTATTTGATTACCGATAGTCTATACACATCCAAAGAAACCCATCTATCTCATGCATGAAAACCATAGGAGCATCCTATGGAGACACACTAGGGCAGATGAAAACTTTATCAAGAAGATCTTTGAACTGATCCTTAAATTCTTTTAACTCAGCTAGGGCCATTCTATATGGAGGGATAGAGATAGGACGGGTATCTGATAGAAGAACAATCCCGAAGTCTATTTCTCTATCAAGAGGAATACCAGGAAAATCATCAGGAAAAACTTCAAGAAATTCATTAATTACTGGGATAGTTTGGAAAAAAGGAAGGAATTTATGAATTGGAACCCTTAGCCCAAACTCAATGGTATAGACACCCTTTGGAAACCAAATCCCAGGTCCAAGATATGAAATAAACCTTCCCTTAGGTACTAGAGAATTACCTCCACCCCCTTAATAATTGGTCACTCAAAAATTAGAAAATGACCTTTTGGGTCCTATAATAAAAGGAAACATATCACGAATAGAGCCAATCCATCCCTAATATAACTTTAAAATCCAGCGTATCCAACTCTAAGAGGTCCACCAGGGTCTCCTTATAAAAGATAGGAACCACACAGCCCCTATAAATATTTCTAGCCATAGCAGAGTTACCCATTGGAGTAGACACAGAAAAGAGATCTTAAATACTCTCATGACCGAACCAAAATGAATAGCCATATAAGGGGTCACATCGTAAAGGGTAGACCCTTGATCAATTAGAAAATAAACATCACAAGAGAAAAACCATAATGTACCAGTACTAACATTAGGAGATACCTTCAATTCTTGATGGATGGCAAGAGCATAGAGTCAATTCCAACTAGTTTCAGGACCAGAAGTAGCATCCTTTGGTGTTGGAGCTAAACAAGTAGCAACCAAAATGTTATTAGCTTTAGTGGAAACACTAGCAGAAAGAAAATGTTGCTTCATAAGACAAGGCTGGCCACTGTTGAAGCACAAGTTCCTCTCCTTAGTGCAATAACCACAGTAAAGCTGATCATAAAATTTACAAGGAGGATATGGTGGGGCTGAATGAGATCCACTAACCTAAGATTGGTCTTCTTGTCCCTTACCCCTACTATTGGCCTGAAAGCAATGATCTCCAAAGGACTTACGATTAGAAGCACTAGCAATCGAATGGACACTCCTATAATTCCTCTCCGTAGTCCACTATCGCTCATCTCTACCACTATCCTGCTAATTCACACCCTGCCCTGAATACCTAATCCTCATGTTCTCCCTCTCTTCCATCTTTGCCGAATTCCTCCTCCTATCAACCAAATAAGACTGGCTTGACAAAAAGGTCACTAACTGGGCCAGTAGATGAATAAAATAGTGAAACTCAGCATTAGACACTTTACCTTGAGGCATCGGGGCATAAGTATCATCACCTCGAGAAACTCAAGGAAGACTAGTTGAAATCGATGGAATTTTACAATGATTAGTATAATCAGGAGCAGGGACCTTATACTGAGTCTGTAGTCCATAGATTGGGAGAGCTCCATCCACATTGTACTTGTGCAAAACAGAATAGTTTTTATAAGAATCAAATCTTTAAGGAGGCATGATCTAAAATATGATTAACCAAATGCTAGAGAGTTCTCATGACCTTCGACTCTATAGACAAAAAATAGTACACAAGAAAGGAGATATTAATAAATTCCTTATAGTCTCTCCCTTATAAGTATGGTGCACTACACACCCATAAAAGAGACTCTACACTACACGGCTTTGTGGACACCTAATGACTATGAAGCTAGGCTCTTATAACAAGCTTGTCACGACTTGAACCAGGGCTTGGTCATGACAAGTATCTCAAGTCCAGCGCACCATATAACTAGCAGCAGATGAGTTCCGATCATGTATAAAGATAGAGATGAATTTTGAATAAATAACAATATATATAAATTAATAACAATGGGATCTAAGATTGCACAAAAGTATCTACCCACACTTTGTCAACAATATCAACCTAAGCGAAGACATGCCCCCGACCATAGCCAAAAGAACTTATAGAAAATAGTCTATGACATAAATAAATCATAACCATGATATGAGGGACTTTTGGAGAATGGAAGCTCACACTTCAAGATGACTTATGTGTAATCCTGAAATAACCAACCACTGTACAAGAAAATAAAAGTGTCTTCGGACTATACATCATATGGGGATACAACATTCGAGGATGATTAGTGGGGTGATCGCTAGTATGTACCCCAGGGAAGGGATAAAGTAATGCCATGATAAAATCAATACAAAACCATTCAAAATAATGCATACCATAATATACTTATATATGTAATACGTTGGGATAGGGAACAAGGCTTTGCATGAGATTTAAAATATTAGTCTGGACTATGTAGCTCAAACTGTTATCTCACACCCGTGGGTGATATAGGTCCATCTCTCTCCCTATTAGGTGGGACACAGTATGTGTTAAACACATGAACTAGGGGTATAAAGAATGAATAAGGAATGCCTCGACCCCATGCCATTCAAGGATACATATATATATATAGTGTGTGAACTATGGACACGATCATCAAAACCCCCACACTAGCAAATGTGGTTTCTAATGTTTTTCCTTCATAGGACTTACACCTTCATAGTGAGCCACATAACCCCCATAAAGCCCAGTTAAAACATTTACACACAACCCATCCATTAGGCTAAAGAATAATTCCTTATGGCATATACTATAGGTATCTTCTTACAATTATTCTTGCAATCTTATATAATTATGCCATTCTAATTTTATCACCTTAGGGGAATGACACGACCCCCATAATTTATCTAGTCAGTTTGGGGGAATGCCCCGACCCTCATAAACTAATATTTAACAAGTCAGTCTAGGGAATGCCTCGACCTCCGTTAACTGAGATTTAAGTCAAAAGATGCCACCAAGGCCTTTCAAAATTATTTTTATTCTATTTAGCAATTTATGTAATGCAATAGTTCCAAGAGTGAATTCAATATACATATATTCATGTTTCAAAATCAATTTGTTAAGTTGGGTATAGGTTAATACCAATTCCAAACCAAAACCATCAAATTTGGGGGTTATGCCTCAATTCCCATCACATTCACCATACCCATGCACCCCAACGGGTTTCAAAGTACATAAATAAAGCATATAGCCATGAAAATCTAATTCAAGTAACCGTCATTTCAAAACACCCAACCCAAATCTATTACATATTTAAATACATATGAATAATAGTGAAACCCACGCCTTAAGAGAAAGTAAGTTTAAGGGAAGAGATTATATGTCAAAGATATCAAGGATCATGTAGAAGAATCCAATTTTTTGACCCTTAGGTGCTCAATCCCTTGAAAACCGTAGTTTTTCTTCACTTAGGTATTTTGAGCAAAGAATAATGTTTGTGTCATGATAAGATTGTGATAATAGGGCTACAAGAGTGTTTTAAGTCATGGAATATAAGATGGATGGGAGAAATAATTGATTTTCCCTCACTAAAAATGTGTAGAAAACTATCCCGTCACTATGGGTCACGTTATGAATCATGCTGTTTGGGTACAAGTCATTTTTTAAACTCGTAGTCTTGGATGTGACTTAGCGCAACATTATTGCTAAGGTCATGATTCACACCCTACGACTCATGACTAGACCTGATGAATCATAGAGTCCTAGTCATTATAGCAGAAATAAGTCGGACCACGAGTCTCTTCTTACGACTCATAATGTCACCCACGACTTGCGAGGTCTATGCTGTGACATCAAAAAAACTTTAGCCAACTTACTGGTTTGCATATGACTCGAGCCCTGCGACTCTTCATGAGATGTTGCAACTCGTTAGGTGAGTCGCAGCTTAGGCAGTGAGCTCAACACTCAAAAATTTTAGAGGCAAAATTATTAGGTGTTATAATTCATCCATCCAATATCCAAACTTCATTAATCAAGACTAAGTCATGTTGTTCTACCCTTAATCAATCTTGACACTCCTATTCACATGCAATATATAAAACACATCATCTTAGGTAGAAACGTAGATAGAGGCCTACATCAAAGCCAAACCACAAATTCTTGAATCATCCACAAAACATCTTCCTTCACTTCACAGTCCCCAAATGCTTCCACACTATCAAATTCATAATCTACACATCATTAGAAGTAAAACGAGATCCTTATAGCTATATTTAAGACAGGTCTAAAAACGGACCATGAAAATGGACTAAAAAATTAAAGAGGTAAAATTGTAATTATATTTTTTAAATACGTTCCCCATAATACTCTGAGTCTACATCTGGAAATCCAAGCAAAATTGAGTTAAAAATAAGGTTCAAATAAAAGAAAAATACTTTATAACTTTACTGGCAAACCATCAAAAACCCATTTTGAAATCAAGAAATTTGAAATTATTTTAAAGATAAATTTGAGGGAAAATGATAATTATAATATTATAAAACTTACCCATTGATGAAATCTCAAAAATTCCAGTTGAATCGCCCAAATTCGAGCTTCAAGCTCCATAAATGGTTAAAATAGGGTTTCTGATTCTCAACTTAGGTGAAAATCACAAAAAATAAAATAGAATTTCTTGAAATATGGGGAAATAGAGATCAAAATTGATAGACAAAGATTATATGAGAAAAATGCATCAAAAATCATTAAAATTAGAGCTTACTAGCTCCCAAAATGTCAAAAATACAAACTTGAGGTTTTATATCAAGTGATGGTCGCGATCGCAAACTTTTGGTTGCTATTGCAACCTGATCAGTGATTAAAAATATCACTATTGCAATTGTTTGGTATCTATCATGACCAGATCAAATGGTCAAAGTTCACATTTGCGAATACATCAATACCAGCTAAGTCAAAATCTCATTTTTGACCCTCAAAACTCATCTAGAATCGTATGAACATAATCTAATAGTTAAATTTGAGTGTAAACCATATTCCAAATCTAATAGAATCATCCAAACTTTCATTAGATATTATTTAAGAAAAATATAGGGCCCACACCATAGTTCTAATTTTTATATAATCTACTCAATAGCCCAAAACCTGTTGGAAGCCTCGAGGCTTGAACCAAAGGGTCCCCCTAAACTAAAATCAATGTTCCAAAGCTGATGAAGCTGGAGAAATTTCCATCTGAGGTCATCTACTAGGAGTTTTGGTCTGAGACTAGATCCAAAATAGAGAAAGCTCTAAAATAGGGAAAAAAGCATAAAATCCAAACAAACTCTCCTATTACCTAACTGATAGTTCCAACAAGTCATAAATGATCTGTAGCCACTGTAGGAAGGATCAAAATGCTGAAAATACATCTAATGTGGACAAATACCCTGAAGGGTCATTACAATTATGGAGTTGTTGTCTTTAATGATATTTTTATTGCTTGTTTCATTTTCAGTTACAGGTATAGTTTCTTCTAGTGTCAACAACAACAATCCCCAATGTAATCCCTCATATGGGGTTTGGTAGAGGGTGACATATTTGAACTATGTTGCCTTACGCCTACATTATGAAGATAGAGAAGATAATTTTAATAGATCCTATTTCAATTAATGATAATGATAATTTTAATAGATCCTATTTTAATTAACGATATTGTATAAATTGTTGCCATAAATTTTAATGATACAAATGAAAGTATGGATAGATCTTACTAGTGAATAAATAAGAACTAGAATTGGTTAAGACGGTAGTCATTGCAAATCTATGGAATAGTATTGAAATGGATAAAGTGTTAACTCATACCTTATGATGTTTGGATGTATATATATAAGATATGTATTTTTTATGGAATAATATTATTATAGATCTAAAGTGTGTTAGGAATTATAATATTATGTGATGTATGCACTAAGTATAGTATTATGGGGAATACAACATCACTTTAAACAATTTTTTTAAAATCACACAAAAAGGATTCAAGAATATGCTAGAAAAGGGAAGTAATTGGCTTAACAACTTCAATTAAACTAATCAAAGTTAACAATAAATATAACTAATTGGAGGTGTAAATTCATCTCGTAAATTTTTAGTAAGATCTAATAGTTGGGGTGTTTTTGCTGAATCAAATTAGGAGAAAAATTGAGTGCACCAATATCGTTGGAGTTGGAAAATTAAAAAGAACAGTGTTTAACTCACATAGGTTCTCTTTGATCCATCACCTTCACAATTTTCACTTGTTCAACAAAAAGATCTCAATTAATTTAATAATCTAAACAACAGAAAGCATCATTAAAGATTAAAGATGAAAAAACATAAAATACTTGCCTAAGAAAATAAGAATTCAATAATTTCTTATTTCATTGTCTAAAACCTCCAACAAATTGAGAACGACTGACGACTGAAGACTAGAAACTATTGACTTAGTTACAAAGATAAGAAAAAATTCATAGTTGGCAAAGTTTTCTCCATATTTAATTACTCCAGTTATCACCTCTATAATAATTATGAGTTCAAGAACGCTCTTTATTTTCTAGCTTCGTGCATCATTTAAATAAATCTCATACAGAACTTCGTGTTTCTTTTATACCTTTTTGTTCCATCAAGTAAATCAAGTAAGTAAGTAACTGAGTAGACAAATCACCAATTTATCATATCATAAAAAAGAATAAATCTAAACAACATCATCTTATACATAGTTCCTAATATCAGACTTGAATGAAAACTCATATCATCAATACCATTATCATCATTTGCTAGACTTGAACCGAATTTCTACTAGCTATATAAACTTATGAGCTATATCATATCTACAAGCTACATCATATCTGTAGCAATATATATAAATATATGTATATATATAAAATCCATATTATTATATCCTTAATCTTTTCAAAGTCCATATCAAAGACCACATGCGTTTATAAGCCATGTCATAGACCATATTTATAGATCATATCATTAATCATGTATATGAGCAATATTTTTAGAAATATAGAAAATTAGAATCAACCTTCCCATATACAACTAACATATTCAATGAATATAAGCCATCTCATCTAGTTCCAAACAAAACATTAATAAGGGTATATCATGCACACATAAGTCCACAATGCTAACACCAATCATAGCCTAAGGTGGGTAAGAGGGCCCACTCTAATCCCTGAAATTTCATTCTAGGGAACATCTACCTCGAAATAGGCTAAGGTATCTAAGTTCATTCTTAAATATGGTATAAGACATAACTAGCCCTAAGACAGTAATCCCTTCACATTATGAATAGCTAGGTCAATTCTAACTAAAATATTGGTAACTATGGCAATTTCATTCAATGCATGAGTCACGAAGCCTATTTCCCTATGATATGAATAACTACGCCAATTTATCCAAGCTTATAGTTTCAAGACTAAACAATTCAACTAAGCCAAATATTCTTATTCACATTTCCAACATCCAAACCCCACCCCATATCTATCATATACTATGAGATAGCTTAATCTATGAAAAAGGTAAGCCTATCCTACCTGGATGCTGAAAAAATGCCTGAAGAATCTACTCAATCATTGATTTCCCTTTTCTAGAAGCTTTTGCAATGTACCACGCTATCAAAATCACAATCTACTCATCAAACAAGAATACTAATACCCATATTGCACTATTGTGATTTGGATCCAAAATTATGCATGAATCCCAAGTGGGGGCCACTTATGGAAATTGTGTTTTGTAAAACCAACTCAACGCCTCTTTTTGCTCAAGGAATATTTATCCTAAAAAATAGGTGAATTTTGAGCTATAAGGGTGCTAAGATCAAGCCACTAAGCTTCTAGGGATTTTAGGAAAAGAAACAGAATTCTAGCTAGAAATTAATGGAAACTCACCATAAAATTTGAAGGAGAGTTACGTAAATAATATTTATCCAATTCCCAAAATCACCCACAAATGCTATCCCAAAGCTTTACCACTTTCTAGGTCTTAAATATCTTGGGAAATGGATGTGTTAAGGTGAAAAATGGGCTACATGGGATATTTATACCATTTCAAGGTACACGGGTATCGCTTGTGCAAACTTTAGGTCACTTACGTGATACTTGACCTTAGCATAGATGTTGCTTCTGTGATAAGCCTATTACTTGTGCAATATTTGGCTATCTGAGCAGATATTATTTACGCAACTATAGTATCACTTATGCAATGCCAGCTCTGTTGCCAAGGAAGTCGCTTACATGACCGAAGTGTCGCATACGTTATACTCGCTGCTAATTGGCAGATTGCCTAAGCAATCAAAGGCATCTTAGATGCGATACACCTGCACTAGCTGAGGCTTGGGAAACTTCCATGTCTTCACCAACCCCTCAAGATTCATCCAAAATCTCGTACCCGTAAACGGACTATGATACACTATCAAATTTGACATTCTAGACTCAATGGAGAAATGGAACATTCCATTCGGGGTCATTTCGCTAAAAAGTGGATCCCAAACCCACTTGTCATTTCGCTTAACCTCTGACCAATAGCTTAAAATGATCTTGGGCATCTCAAGACCTAAACCAAGGGTCCACCTAGCATAATATTAGCATTTCAAAGTTGTTAGAATAGTTAGAATTAGAATACGCTATTGTTTGACTGATGTTTTCACCTGGTAGCCAATTTAAACCAACAAAAACTTCAAAATCGGTAATTGGCTCTAAAAATAAAATAAACTGCTCAGTAACCAAACTGTCAGTTCTAGTAAGTCACAAATGACTTAGGGAAGCTATAGAAAAGCTCTAAACTATATAAATAAGTTTAAATATAGAAAATGACCTAAAGAGTCATTACATGAAGCGTCTCTCATACTTCATTACAATTATGGTGCCTTCTCCAAATGATCAATCTCATCTCGTATCTAATCCCTCATAATGAAAGGTAAAAACCTATCTTAAAAGCCTCAACAAATTGATCCTAAGTCATCTCTAAAAAATAAAGAGGTCTAAAAATAGCAAGTGACCTCCACAAATCTCTGGTTGTATCTCTCAACTTATAAGTAGTATAAGCAACTCCATGTGCCTTGATTGGACCAAGGTCATGCAAATTCGCACAATAATCCATCAAGAACTCATATGTATCCTCACCTACAACAATTATAAATCTAGGAGGACCTAAATTAGTGACTCTCTCAAACCTTTTCTGATCCTCAGAAGAAAAAACTGTACTCACAATAATAGGAAGCAACATAGAAGACAGCTAAACTCTAGATCTCTAAATACCATATTTGGATACGGGCATTAAGGAAAGAACAATATTCAAAGTCTATGGAGTACCATAAGTAGATATTAGTACCACTATAGGGTCCACACTCAAAACCAAAGGAGCACTACATACACTCATACCAAAAAGTGTGAAAAAACCATTTAGAACACAAAGTATGAAAGATCTGCATGACGTAGATTAAAATAAGGGGAGTTTCGTAAATATATCATATAGCCTCTAGAAGATAGATACAGACATCTATGGACTAATTTGCAAGACTCTACTAGGCACCCTATTCTTACACTTATTAGAACACTGAACCTGGAGACTCTGATACCAATTTGTGATGACCCAAAAACCAAGGGTCATGATAGTACTTGACATGTAAGCCTATAACCCAAATAGATATAAATTAAGAATTCAACATCAAAACCCAAGGCAAGGCTTCAATCACATAGCCAAACCATATAAATATTATAATAGTGAAAAAACAATCAAAATACCAAACTAAATCTCAAAACACTATGTCAGAGTGTAAGAACTACTAAATACATCTTGAATATCAAAAGTTACAATAATAGTCTAGAAAAGGATCAAAACTCTATCTTTAAATAAAAAATAAGACATGTAATAGATAGGAAGAGGTAGTAGATCAACTCTGGGAGCCTAGATCAACCGTTACCTCAAATACACACTAGATACTACCTTAATCAGTTAGTATGTGGCACACTCATACCTGGATATTCACCGAAAGGATAAAATAGGGGTCAGTATAGTCCATGAGTACTCAATAGGTATCATAGGATAATTGAGTATAGTAGAAAATAAAGAACATAAACACAAACTATCGGCATGTCACCTGCAGTAAAAAATGTCCCAAACGATAGCCCACACCATCTCTACTAAAAGTTCTACAACATTCACATATACCACACACAAATACGAGAAAGGATCATATTCTTACAGTTATCACACATCCAAGTATGAAAAAAGAAGCACAAATATAATGTTCAGATGATAATACAACATAGAATATGCATAATATATATGCTATGCAATAAAGATGATAATGATGATGAATATGGAGATGATGATGATGATGATGTGATGATGATGTGATGCTCAAGATTATTGCACAACCTCCATAAGTACTTATTGAGTTGTTCTCCTGAGCTAGGACCCATCGGGGGTTCATTAAACCATATACAACCAATGTCCAGGACTCCTTTTTGGTACATACGTCGGAAGAGGTTTTTAAAGATGTCAGTTTTTCTGTCAGAAAAGCCAGTATTTCCATGGTGATACCAATATTTCATGCACATATAACATAAGGCACAAATTAGCACAATAGACAACAATAGTAGGTTCATATAGTATAAGATATAATGAGAATGATGATGTGATGCATGAGGTTGTTACACAACCTCCGTATACACTTAACAATCTATGCTTCTGATGTAGGACCTATGGGGGATTCACAACTCATATACAGTCAATATATAATATGAATATTCATAACTCCTCTCCGACACATATATCGATAGAGAGTTTTTAATAATGTCATATTTTTTATAATAAATAGCTAGTGTTTCAAGTATTTTTTGTATTTTCACGGTGGTACCAATGTTTCATGAATGAATAGGATATGGGGATTTAATGTTCACAACTAGTCAAAATGATAATAATCAATATCCAATAAATATAGCAACCATGTGAGCCAAAAATTCACTCAAATAAGCCAACAATCCATGATCCAAAATTAACTAAAACATACAAATTCATAATCTACGAATCAAAAGAAAGCCAATGATGCTCATATTGCCTAATTCTGAGTTGGAGTCAAAACAGGACCCCTAAATGGGTTTTTTGAAAAAGAAGGGTAAAATTATAATTTTGTTTTAAACATGTTTCTCATACTAACAGGAGTCTACAGCTGAAAACTCACGCAAAAATGAGTTAAAAACGATGTTCAAATAAATAAAATAATTTTCAAGCTTTACCGGTAAAAACTCCCAAAACTCATTTTAAAATAAAAAATTGAAAGGTTTTTGAAGATGAAATTGAGAGAAAAATGATAATTATAAGATTAGAAGCTTACTATGGAAGAAATATCAAAAACTCCTTAGGAATCGTCCAAATCAAAGCTCCCAAGCCCAAAAATGGTGGAAATGTGGTTTTGATTAACTTGGGTGGAAATTATGAAAAATAAAATAGTTCTTGGGAAATTGGGAAAATAGAGTTCAAATTGATAGACAATAATTCTACAAGAAAAACGCATAAAAAATCATAAAAATCAAAGTTTCCTAATTTCCAAATGTCAAAGATACGAATTTAGGTCTTATACTCAGTGATGATCACTTAAGTGACACTTTGATCACTTAAGCAACTAGTCAATGGGTCAAAAAGTCGCTTGCGGGACCAAAATTAGCGTACGCGACCACATCAGCACCAACAATTTTGAAAACTTGTTTTTGACTTCTCGAACTCATTTGGAACCCTGTGAACATAATCCAATAGTGAAATTTTATTGCAAAACACATTCCAGAGCCAATAGAATAATCAAATTTACAAAAAATGTCATTATCACAAAATTAACCTAGGGGCCCTATTTACACTATTTCTGAAATAAGGATCAAAATGGGATCTAAAAGTAACAAAATCAAATCAATCCCGCTACCAACCCAAAGTTGATTTTACAGACTCAATGGAGATATCAGATTTTCAAAAAAACATCCTTTTCAAAAAGTTGGGTGCCATAATCAAATTTTAAAACTTTCTGAACCAAGGGTTGAAATGCAATATAAAAGCCATAAAATTATACCAACCATGTTACCAACCTAAAATTAACATTTTAGATCTGATGGTACAATCAATTTTACCATCCAACACATAGATCAGTAAATATTGACCAAACCCAACTATATAACCTTTATAACACAAAAACCCACAATTTCACTTAAATTAACAACGAAATGTACTACAAATTATGACAATCATCCCCACGCCCCAAAAATACTACAAAGAAACCAAAAGGAGGGGTAATATGGTCAAATCACATAGAAATAAATATTTCACAAAAATCACACAAAATCAAGTCGTTACATAGATATAGAGTGAGCTCCTGGCAGTTGAATTGATACTATTCACTCTCTTATGTATTAAACTAATCTCTAGGTTGTATTCAAAGATGGGTGGTGCGTGTATATTCATTTGGTTCTTTGTTTGGTAATCTTATATTACATTAGAAGTTCTTATAGTAATTCCATCAAATTTTGTGATTGTCTTGTGTATTTTGGCTTTTTTACCATATTTATTCTGCATTCTACCTTCATTTCTCTTGGTAGTCCATTACTAGTAGGTCCAAAATATAAGTTGGCTTACCTACTGTTGGGTTATAGTAGGTGTCATCATGACCTGAGAAATTGGGTCATGAAACGTCCTCACCTATCGATGTGTTTGTATCATCCATCTGTGATAGAATAGAGTCAAAGAATATACTTGAAGATCATAGAAATATGAACACATGACTAGGAGTCAGGACTAGAATTTTCGAAGAATTACCTGTAGCCTTCCAAAGATAGAATAGAGACATCTTTGCACTAATCTGCCAGACTCTACTAGACACTAAACTTATGTACTAACATATCGATAAACCTAGGCTCTAATATCAATTTCTCACGATCTAATTTTTCATTCATGATGGAACCTACTACAACCCGCCCATAGGTAAGCCAACCTATACTCAAAAACTTCTAGTAATGGACAATCAAGAGGAATTAATAAAGATAGCTATAAAATATGATAAAAGAATAATACATATAAGTAAGTCCCAAAACATGGTAGAATCAGTACAAGAGCTTCTAACTTAATAAGAATACCAAAATGAAATACAAAATAAATATACTATAGAGATCAGTTTAATCCATAAGAGGGAGAATAGTAATACTCCAAAGGTCAATGAATCTCTAATCTGTAGCTGCTCAACACGACACACAACAAAAGAAAAAACTCGTACTATTATCTACAGGCTGCAAAAGAGTAGTATGAGTACCAAATCATGGAACTCTGTAGGAATCTACCGACTAAGCTCCAAAGTAATTCCAATATAAATAAATTGTAAAAAGAATGCAAAATAAAACCAAATATCCAGAAAACTAACTTAAGAAAACTATGCAGGCAATAAGGATGAACTATCCTATTCTAGCCGTACTCAGGCACAAAAGAACTATAGCGTATATCACTGGCCAATATACAAATAATGTATAAAATAAGGATATATAGTATTATACAAGGCCAAGGAATGGATATACAACATAAATTAACGAAGGAAGAGAGGGATGAATGACAATACTATAGCTAGATGCTTACATATATGTGTGTGTATGTGTATATATATATGTATGTATGTAGGACTAACTCAAAGGTAACAACCCAAGGTAGTCAACCTGACCCCTCCAAGGAATCATAACCAAGTAGAAAAGCTAATTCTAGCATGATTTGGGCCTGTAGTCACAATGTCTAACCATGAGATAATTATCTATGATATAATAATTGTAAAAGAAATGAATCAGAAACATACCTCAAATATCAGTTACAGTCCATAATCAACCTGCCACAAACTAAACATAATAACAATAATAACCTAATCGGCTCTTCCGGACAATCAATCCCTAACCGGGCCATTCATAAACCACCACGCCTTAGGCCTAAAAGGTTCTATCAACACTCAACAAACAAAAATTAGAGCCTATACCTAAGCAAACCTCCATAAAGATGATAGATATAAGTACAAAATAATATACCGGTGATATCCATGTGCATCGAAAAATGAATTCAAATAAATACATAATACCATAACTAATACAAATGCCAGAACATAACCTAGTGCATACACCTCCATATCAATGACATGCAAAGGAAGGAACTACGATGATCTCTTTTATTCAACACTACATCTAATAGATGAAGGAGACCCTCGGGGGTTCTGGAGTACTCGTATACACTATCCTAGTCCCGATCGAATATTTCCAATAATCATTATTAGTCTACTCCATCCATTACCAGATATATATATATATGGATATACATGCATAGACTCGAATAGTGGCCAAAAGAATGTAAGTCAATAAATTCGTTGTATTAGATCAACTCTGGAATTAAATCAGTGTCAAACAGTAGAAAGGGTCGGAACCTATTTTGACTGATGAAAATAGTAGTAGTAAAACCTTGGATTGGAATCTAAACCACATATATAAGTGTCTAAATGTCCATATACTACACCACATATTTTATAGGGATAAATCACTTACCCAGAGTCCAACTAATATCCTATCATGGCCCTGGACCCAATATATACACACACACACACACACACTCACCAACGTAGCCATAATAAAATAATTTAGGAGACCATGATGATCCACTGAGTCACGTAATAAATCTTATACTAAAGGGGCCTTAGACTAAACTATTTCTAACTTTCCTATAACCTAGGTTAATAGGATCCTATAGGCATAAAAGTATTTTATTTTGATGGTCGATTCACCCTTCTATCCTGTGAACTCATTATTTAGGCTAAGTCATGGTGTTCTACCCATAATCATATCCTAGCATCTTTACCTAACATGTAGCATATAATACACTATCTAGTTAAGAAGTTCAGACAAAAGCCTACCTCAGTGCCAAACCGCAATTCCTTGAATCGCCCAAAAATCATCCACCTTTGTTCCACAATCTCAAATTGTTTCCACGCTATCAAAATAGTGTTCTTCATGTAATTAGGTGTAAAATGATAAACATATTTCTATATAAAGTGTCAGGTTGGATTCGGGTTAAAAATGGTCCCACAAGTGGAATCAAAAATTGAATCCACCACAAGGTCCCTCCAAGGATAAGGAATGTGTGCTACAAAATTTAGCACAATTGATCCATAAATTAGGAGCCAAATCAGCCCCTAAAGTATAGGGATTTAAAGACCTAATTTCTAAGAACTTTGCATGAAAAAGGATGGAAATTGATTAGAAAATTAATGTGAAATGATCGAGGAGTGTTAAGCTATCTTACCTAAGCTTGAATGGATGATTCCCCACTCTTTCCTCCCTTTAAGATCTCAAAATAGAGAGAAAAAAATGAGGAAAATTAGGCGAAGAAATAGGATTAAATATGTCAAAGTGATGCTAAAGCAGCACAAGTCCGCTAAAGAGATGATGCCAGGATCGTGCATACCGCTAAAGTAGTTACTTTACCTCTAAAGTGGCACCCGCTTAAGCGACCCCTTACAACTAAAGTAGGCCTCATCCTAATGACAAGTCTTCTTAAGAAACTCATGGGTGTAAAAGCGCTTGCCTCTAAAGTGGCTCCATGAATGCCAAAGTGGTCATACTAGATATCAAGCACCAAATTTCACTAGGTCCAAAAATGAACTTTGACTGGGGTCTCGAGATTCATTTAGAACCTCGTGCATGTTTGAGACCAATTCCTTAGCAACGAAAGCTTCAAAATAGAGAAATGAGCCAATAACCCAAATGAACTATCCAATAATAAAATTGAAAGTTTAAAAAGTTACAAATAAGATGTAGACACTATGAAGGATCAAAATGTTGAAAATGCATGTAAATTAAGGATATGACCTAGAGGTTCATTGCAGATGTTTTGCATAGGAATGAAAAGAAAACTTGACAATTTGCTTGCTTTATTTTTCATTTACACGTATAGTTTCTCTTAATATCAACAAAAATAATACCTAATATGATCCTCAAATGGGGTGGGTGGATGGAGGTACGTACTAACTACAAAGTATTGCCCCTACAATATAATGATAAAGAGGGTATTTTTAACAAACCCTTATTTTAAGTAATGATAATGTAAAAATCATTGCCATAAATCTTAATGATACAATTGAAAGTATGTATTAATCTTAACGATGTATAAATAAGAACTAGAATTGCTTAAGCAAACAAACATTACCAATCTAAGGATTACCATTGATATGGTTGTGGTATTAAATAAAATCTAATAAACGCTAGATGGATGTATTTAAGGCACTTTTTTGTAGAATAATATAATTATTAAATAAAGTGCACTAGGAAGAACAATTTTATGTGAGATGTAATTTATGAACCAAGTAAATTTAGTATTCCTAGGCATACAACATCACTTAAAAGAAAATCTTGAAAATAACATGGGAAGTAATAAAAATGAAGTCAGCAAAGGTAAGTAATTGGTTTAACAACAATTAAGCTTATCAAGGTTAAAAAAGTAACAAAAATGTAACTAACCAGAAGCGTAAAATCATCTCGAAAGGTTTTATTGAGATAGAAAGGTCGAGGTATTTTTCTTTAATCAAATTAGTATAAAAATGAGGGCACCAACCTCACTGGAGATTGAGACTCGGAGATAGTAGTGATGAGAGCACACGGGTTTCCTTGAATCCCACACCTTCACAATTTTCACTTGTTTAGCAAAAAGATTTCAATTGATTTACTAATATAGACAACAATGAGGATCATTAAATATTAACTATGAAACAATAGAAAATACTAACTTAAGAACACTAGAACTTAATAACCATCTATTTATTGGTCTAAAATCTCCAATTAATGGACAATGTCTGTAAAAAAAATACTAACAACTAATGACTTAATTACATAGACAATAATTGACCATATTGAAAGATTCCATGACTGGTAAAGTATATTCCAAATTTTAGAACTGCAGTTACTACCTGTCACGATACGAACTAGGCCTATCCATGATGGTTATATCAAGTCCTACATGGATCAGAGATCACCCCCTACACCTAGCTAACCCAAAAACAACATACCTCAAAGTCAGATAAATTCCAAACATATAACAAGATGGCGTGGAATAGTTTAAGAAAATTTCATTTCGGGTCCATGACCAACCACCATCAACCATCCAAACGATCGACCCATCAACACCACCCAAAAACCATAATAGTCCAAATAGAGTCTTCTAACAAGATCCAAAATTAAATATCAATAAGGTGTCGGGACATGCCTCAATCAATAGCGAAAAACCAAATCCAAAGGAATAGTCAAGTGTAAAAGAAACCATAATCATGAAATGGAGTCTTCCAAAGCGTGGAAGCTCACCACTTCCACTTGAATCGCTAGCAGATACCCAATCCAAGTCACTGAGTAAAAGATATGGAAGTATGGATAGATCCTGCATCGCATTGGGATACAACATCCGAAGATGGTTAGCAGAGTGAACTCTAGCATGTAACTCAAGGATAAGGATAAAATAATATCATGATCAACAATTTAAAAACATCCAAAATCAATGCACATAATCAAATACATATATATATATATATATATATATATATATATATCACAGGATGGGATAGTGGAATAGGTTTTTCATGCACTTTTAAACCTTGACCTGGATTGTGCAGCTCAACTGTTAAACCATAGTATCCACGGGATATATGGGCCCCAGCTTTTACCCCAGGTCTGGCCGCAGTCCATGTAGCCAAACGAATGGAAGAATAATCTAATATAGATGTATATGGGGTACTCTAACCTCCTAACATATACCAAGGTAACTTAAGCAACCTATCACATAATGATTTATAAGGGACTCAAAACTCAATAATCATGAAATAATATTAAGGGGGCTCAAACCTCTTCGGTCACTTCGACCCCTGCATTGACAAATGCAGTTTCTATTGTCGGTCACCTAAACCTCCATTTTCACGACTCACCTACATAACCCTATTTCTAGCCCAGTTAAAGCATTTATCACATAATCCAATTCATGAACCACATTCCACATTAAGGAATACATTATTGGTATCGTCATAATAACTACACTTGCAAAGTAACAACAATATGCCAAGACTCGGGGAAAACAACTCCCTTTGTTCATTAATACAAGGTGAGGGAAGCACTGAATCCCTTTGTTCATTAAATAAGACCATTGTGTTTCAAATAGGTGGGGGAATCATTGAATTTCTTTGTTCATTAAATAAGACCATTGTGTTTCAAGTTCTTATTTATATCATACAATAGTTCAAGACTAGTTCAATTTACAAATTCCCACCTTTGTTATAGCACAAAACCAATTTTACACTATAGTTTGGGGTCATAACCACTTCATAAGTGACAAGCTTGGGAAAATCACAATTCCCCAGTTCATTCACTATACTCATGCACCTAAAAGTTCAAAACTATATTTAAATATTAAATTTCATAATTAAATCATGGGAAAACATTGTTCAACAATAAACATTCAAACCCATAACCCTTGTTTTCTAAACCAAAACAATTCTGTGTGAATAACACTTTAATACATATGCTTTTACAAATTTAACAATAAGGGAAGAGTCACATGCCTGAAACAGTAAGATGTACGGAGAGAAATCACTCTTGAAACGTCAACTTGATTAACCTCTTGAAAAAAACCTAAGTGTTCTTGACATTGGTGATTTGAGAATATTTGAGGAGTTACTTTGATATGTTTCTAAGTGCTAATGATACCATAAAGAGGTTATGAGACATGGGTTTTAAGTTGGGTAAGAGGGAAAATATCTAGAATGCCCTTAACTTAAAAGCTGAAAAAAATCATCTTTGACTATGAGTCAACCATCAACTCATAACCACTCCTTACAACTCATCAACTCGAGTTGTAACCAGGATAGTCTCTGGGAAACCACCCACTGCTGACCTTACGACTCAACCAAATAGCTCATAATGGGACCCTAAGACTCGTAGTGTCCTGTTGTAATCAAAGCAGAACGAAATTTGGAACTTACACTGGAAACCTTACGATTATACCTAATGACTTATAATATATCCGTACGACTCATAGTGAGCCACTCATACTCAGAGAAGAATCATGCCACAAACTTATATGATTTAGTTATAACTCGTCCCAACGAGTCGATAAGATACCCTACTACTCAGGGGGTCCAATCGTAACCAAGACAATAAGCTTAAGGCTCAAGAAATTTCCAAGGGACAAAAATTTAGGGTGCTAGAATTCTTTTCCACTTGGATCATTCATTCTGGAATAACGGGACAAGGCATTTACCGGAGCGATTAAACCCTAAACATCAACACTCTTACCTTTAACAAAGACAGAAAACAAAGATTCCAAGGAAATTAGAATTTCATTTAAGAAATATATAATTTTAAAGATAGAAAACAAAGATGTAAGGGAATGTGCAAACCTTAAGCATGATTTTTTGGAATGGGAAACAAGAATGGGTACTTGGACTTCATGTCCTCTTCGGCTTCCCAAGTAACCTCTTTAACGTTATGGTTCATTCATAAAACCTTTACTAAAACTACATCCTTCATCCAGAACCAATGAACTTGTTGATCCAAAATTTCAACTGGGACTTCCTCATAAGGCAAGGTATCCAAAATACCAATACCCTTGATAGGAACAATTAGCGAAGAATCACCCACACATTTTCTCAACATTGACACGTAAAACACCGGATGGATGGAGCTCAAACTAAAGGAAAACTCTAAATCATATGCAATATTACCAACCCTCTTCAGCACCACGTATGAACCAACATCTCGCAGATTGAGCTTCCCCTTCTTACCAAACCATATAACTCCCTTCATGGGAGATACTACAGGAATACCCAATCGCCAACCCCAAAATGCTAACTCACCATGCCTCATATCCGCAAAGGACTTTTGGCGACATTGGGCAGTCTTAAGTCTATCCCAAATAACCTTTACCTTCTCCATGTCTTAGTGAACCAAATCAGGAACAAACATCTCTACCTCACCAACCTTAAACCACTCAATAGAAGATCTACACATCCTTTTATACAACACCTCAAATGGGGACATCCCAATACTAGAGTAGTAGCTATTATTATATGAAAATTTTGTTAGAGTGAAATGATGAACCCAACTACCACCATAGTCAATTACAAAAGCTTGAAGCATATATTCTAATGTTCGAATAGTTGTTTTTACTTGCCCTTTCGATTGTGGGTATAAATGATACTAAGGCTCACCTTAGTTCCCAAACTTTTCTGGAATGAATGCCAAAAGTGTGATGAGAACTAATTACCACAATCAGACATGATAGAAATAGGCACCCCATGATAATTGACAATCTTTTGGAGGAACAACTTTGCATAAAACTTTGCTAAATAATTAGTCCTCACTAGCAAGATATGAGAAGACTTAGTCATCCTATCTACCAAAACCCAAATCAAATTAAATAGATTCTGAGATCTAGGAAGATTAGTAATGAAATCCATATTAATCACTCCCCATTTCTATAAAAGCAACTCAATTTCTTCACACAACCCTCCGAGCTGTAAGTGCTCAACCTTCACTTGTTGAGACACAATGCATTTAGCCACAAAACTGGCCACATCTCACTTTATATTGTTCCACCAATAAATCTCCTTAAGATCATGATACATTTTCTTTTAACCGAGATGAACGGCATAATGTGACTAATGAGCCTTAACCAAGATCCTTTCTCGCAACTCGTTTATATTAGGAATACATAATATCCCTTGGTTTCTCAAGATACCATCACCACTAATCTCAAAAGCTATAACCTTTTATTATCCCACATCTCTCTCCCTTAATCTTCATTAAGATAGGATCCAATACCCATTTTTCCTTTATTTTAGTACCAAGAGATGAATTCTCTACCTTTTGCACAAGCACGCTATTATCCTCGAAATCAAAGAGATGAACTTCAAGATTAGCAAAATGGTTAAATATTTCTATATCTTCTTCTTATCCTCATCCACATTAGCTAGACTCCCCATAGATAACCTATTAAGAGCATCAGAAACCATATTAGCTTTACCTGGGTTTTAATGGAGACTCATGTCATAGTTTTTGAGAAGCTCAAGCCAACTTTTTTTCCTAAGATTTAGCTCTTCTGAGTGAACACATATTACAGGCTCTTATGATAATAATAAATATTAACATAAACTTTATACATATAATTCTGCTAGTTCCTCAATGCAAACACCACTACTAAAAATTCCAAATCATGTGTCAGATAATTCGTCTTATGAACTTTTAACTGTCTAGAAGCATAAGCAACACCTTGCCATGCTATATTAATACACAACCTAGTCCCACCCAGGAAATATTAAAATAAACCATGAATCCATCATTACCCTTAGGCAAGTTATAACTGGAGCTGAAATCAACTTATCCTTCAACTTCTCAAAACTACCCTCACAAGCATCAGACCATAAGAATTTTACCTTCTTTTGAGTTAGCTTGGCCAAAGGGGCAACAATCGATGATAAGCTTTCCACAAACCTCCTATAATAGCCGGCTACACCACAGAAGCTTCGAATATCAATTGGAGTCGTGGGCCTAGGCCATTTCCTAACTAGTGAAACTTTCTGCAAATCCACTTGGAGATGACATGACCTAGATAAGTAATAGTATTCAACCAAAACTCATACTTGGAGTACTTAACATTTAAATACTAATCCTTTTGGGTCAGCAACATAAGAGTGAGGTGATCAGCATGATCTACTCACTCTTAGAATACACCAAGAATATCATTAATAAATTATAAACATGAAAAAATCTAGGAACTAATAAAAAACTCAATTTAGTAGATCCATAAAATGCAGTCGGGGCATTGGTCAAACCAAAGCAGTTCACCAGAAACTCAAAATATTTGTATCGGGTTCAGAAAGAAGTCTTAGAGAAAAATTTAACACCTTAATGCTTATCGAAGAGATCATCAATCCTCGAAAGAGGGTACTTACTATTTATAGTTACTTTATTCAATTTCCACTAATCAATACACATTCGAAGGGATCCATCCTTCTTATGCACAAACAAAATAGGTGCACCCTACAGAGACACACTAGGACAGATGAAACCCTTGTCTAGAAAATCTTTCAACTACTCTTTAAGTTCCTTAAACTCAGTTGGATCCATTATATACGGAGGGATAAAGATAGGACGAATGTACGGAACAAAATCGATCTCTCTATCAAGAGGAATACTTGGAATATCATCAGGGAACACCTTAAAATGTTTGCAGACCACATAGATAGTTAGCAAAAAAGGATCTTTGGATATAAGATCCTTAATATGCACTCAGTGATAGGGATATCCTTTAGAAACCAATTTTCGTACTCTAAAATATGAAATAAACCTTACCATAGGTACTAGGGAAATTCCCTCCCACTCAATAACCATTTCATAGGGAATTTGAAGATGATATTAACGGTCCAACAATCTAAAGAAGTATAACATGAATGCAACTAATCCATCCCAAATATGACATCAAAATTAACTATGTCTAACTTTATTAGATCCATAAAAGTTTTTCTACTACCAACAGACTCCACACATCCCCTGTAGACTCTCCTAACAACAATAGAGTCACCCTCCAGGGTAAAAATAGAAAAGTGATCCAAAATACACTCAGGTCCAAAAATAAAATGTAAAACCACAAATGAGGCCACATAAGAGAGAGTACATCTGGATCAAGAAAATAGTACACATTATGAGAAAAGAGTCACAACATATAAGTTATGTTATTGGAAGATGTCATAAAGTCTTGGGGGTAGGTAGTGCTTGTACTAAAAGTAGTATTAGTAACCTTTGGTACATGAGCTACTGCAGCAATAATAGGAACCTTTTTTCCCCCAGAAGCAACCTTAGAAAGACAATCTCTCTATAGCTGACCAATCTGACCACACTTAAAGCACTTGTTCCTCCCTTCTTAACAAAACCCACGGTGCATTTGACCATAAAATCTATAAGGAGGTTATGATAGAGATGACTAAGCCCTACTAGCCTGATACTGGGCACCCTGTGTCCTAAAATAATTGCCACTCTACATTCGGTAACCACCTGATGGCTTTGGGTAGGGAGAAGTAGTCCTTGATTAGGACCCAAAGTTTCCCCACTTCTTCTTAGACCACTTTCCTCCATCTCTGTCACTTTGTTGCTAACTTCCCTCCTAATTCAAATAGTGAAATTTCCTACTCTACATTTCCCTTAATTTAGCCTGCTTCTTTTTCTCTTCTTTGACTTACTACATATAGAACACAAGATGACAAATATACATATCCTTATTTAACAAGGTGCCTTTACTTTTCGGTATCAAATATTGAAATAACCAAAAAGCAAACTTTCTCATTCTAGCCCTCATGCAAGACATTAACTCTGGAGCATGCTGATATAACTAATAAAACATCAAGGCATACTCTTTGAATGAGAACTTACTTTGCCTCGTATTAAAAAACTTTTCAATCTTTGCCTTTCTAAACATTTGAGGAAAGAAGTATTCCAGACTAGCACTAGAAAAATTATCACATAAAGCAAACTTAACATCATTATCCCTAGACTGGTCGTGTTCCTCGTAGCACTAATATGCCATATTTTGTAATTGATAGACAACAAACTCTATGCCCTCCACATTAGTGCAATGTATCATACGAAAGATCTTTTCCACCTTTTAAATAAAATATTGATGATCTTCCTCAACTTTAGATCTAATAAAAATCGGAGGACTAAATCTCATGAATTGGCCAACTCTAGTGGCCTCAAAGGTAGATCAATAGTATCAAACCTCTCAATCTGAGATCCCACCGAATAGGTAAGTAAGTTAATCAATAGGCAAAACTTAGTGTTAGATACATCAACTCGAGGTTCCTGAGAAGGAATAGGGGGAACCGGTGGAGTTCCATTACGGTAATTAGAAGTAGTAACCTTAGACTAGGTTTGAACTTTTAGAGTAGGAAGAACTCCATCTGTATTGTTCTCAGACTAGACATAAGAGTTCCCGCAGACATCAATTCTTCTTTGAGGCATGATCTAAAAGGGGAACAAATAGGAATTAGAGAGATTCTAGACCTCAGTCTCTATAGCTCAAAATAGAACAACAAGAAAGATAAAAAAAATCCTAAATTCCTCATAGCCCCTCCCTTATAAGTGTGGCATGCTATAAACCCATAAAAAAGACTATACCTCACACAACTTTATTAGATACCCAAGGGCACTAAACTGCGCTCTAATATAATCTTTGTCACAATTCAAACTAGGTCCTGGCCATAAAGGTTATCTCAAGTCCTATGAGGACCATAGATCACCCCCTGCAACTAACCAATCCAAACATAACACACCCTAATGTTAGTTGAATTCTGAACATACAACAAGATAACGTGAAATAGCTTAAGAAAATTTTATTTTGAGTCATGAAAAACCACCATTTATAGGCCAAATGACTGACTTACCAACACCACCTAATAACCCAATAGTCTAAATAAAGCCTTCTAACAAGATCAAAAGTTGAATATCAATAAGGTGTTAGGAAATCCCCCGGTAATATCCAAAAAAAACAAATCCAAAGAAATAGTCAAGTGTAAAAGAAACCATAATCATGAAATGGGGTCTTTCAAAGCATGGAATCTCAACACTTTAATCTGACGCACTAGTTGAGCCTGTATGCAAGTTACTCTGTAAGTGATGTAGAAGTATGGCATAATCCTACATCTTGTGCGGATACATCATCTAAAGATAGTTAGCAGGGTGAATTCTAGCATGTAACTAAAGGATAAGGATAATATAATGTCATGATCAATAATTTAAATGCATCCAAATCCAATGCACATAATCAAATGCATATATATATCATATGTCGGGATAGGGAATATGGTTTAGCATGTAATTTTAAAACTTAACCTGGATTGTGTACTTCAACCATCAAACCATTGTACCCACAAGTTATATGGGATCCAACTCTCACCCCCTGGTCATGCCCCAATGCGTGTAGCAGCACAAATTAAAGAATAATGTCTTGTATATACACATGGGGGACTTGAACCTCCCAATATATACTAAGGTAACTTAACCACCCGATCACACAATGATTTATGGGGGACTCTAACCTTCCTAATCATGAAATAATAATAATAAGTACTCAAACCTCCCTATTCACTTTTACCCCTCGAGTCGATAAATGCGATTTCTTGTGACTCAGCTACACAACTCTATTTATAGCCCTATTAAAGTATTTATCACACAATCCCATTCATGAACCACATTCCACATTAAGTCATACATTTTTTGTATCATCATACAAATTATAGTTGCTAGGCAACAACAACATGTCAAGGCTTAGGGAAAACAACTCCCTTTGTTCATTAATACAAGGTAGTGGAAACACCAACTCCCTTTATTTATAAAATTAGACTATTGTGTTTCAAATTCTCCATTATATCATGTAATCATTCAATTCTAGTTCAATTTACATATTCTGACCTTTCATATAGGACAAAATATAATTTACACTATGGTTTATGGTCATAACCACTTCATAAGTCACAAGCTTGGGAAAATCATAATTCCCTAGTTCATTCACCATACCCATGCACCCATAAGTTCAAAACCATATTTAAAGCATGAATAAACATAATTACATCATGGTAAAACATTGTTCAACAATCAGCATTGAAACACCCAAGGTTTGGACCCTTAAAAACTTTCCTATATTTTTGGATTTTGAGATATATGTGATTTATAGGTACCAGTCATATGATGGGGTAAGAGTGGCATGCCTTTTTTGTATGCTAAACAGTGATGGTTGGTTGATTAGATTGGTTTCTTTAAAGGACATGACTTGGTTGGTACGAGTTGAATGGTTGGGGATGGGTCATATTATTTGGGGTTTTCCTATACTTAATGTGAGACTTGTGGCTTAACATGATCCATAATATAGGGTATGAGTTATACCATTGACTCGTATAAAAGTCAGTGATCAAACTTTATTTGATACTATTCTGCTAGGGATACAATTTAGGGGTACTAATTATATGGTTGGGTATGACTTGGGTTGGGTAAGTCGTATGGTGGATAGTGTTGGGTCCAAAGGGGAGGCCTAGGGTATGAGTGGTGGGTACCACTCGTAATGGATAGTATGACTGGTATAGGAGAGTCATACCATCTGACGGGAATTTTAAGTAGTTAAGTTGGGCATAATCTGGACATTTCTCCACTTAGCCACTTAAGGCCCCACGACTTATATCACTATAGGGACATAATTTACCCTATTATGATAATTTTAAACATTTAGCAACTCTCTCTATTTCCCTCTATGGATATTTGGTAAAGAAAGGCTAGGGTTTCATCTATAGAATCAATTTGGGGCTTGGGCAGCTGATTTCTCTCTATTATCTTTATTATCTAATGCATGTTACTACTCCTTCATTGTTAGTTCCAATTAAAGGCATGTTTTACATAATGTTTTCTTGGTATAATTATTGTATGGTTTTAGGGTTTTCAAATATCTATTGGCGTTTTGGTATTAAATGAATGGTTATGGTTTTCCCAAGTTTTAATTATATAATTGTATGCTTTATTAGTGGTTTGGACAATTTGTTTCATGGGAATAGTAAATTGGTAATTGAATTTGGTTTTGGAAAGATTATGCCCCCAATATCTTTGATAAAATCCTATGACAATGATTTACTACATTGTGGGACTTTTAATGAAACTATTGCATGGCATGGTTTTGTAATGGAACCCTAAATGGTTTAAATTGTTTGTAATGGCTAAATGGTATGGATGGACTTAGGATACCTATTACAACAAGGCCCTAGTTTAGGTCGTGTCAAGTTTTTTTCAGAGCATTAGGTTTATGTTTAATTGGAAGTCCACAAAGCTGTGTCGAGTAGACTCTCTTTTAAGGATGTGTAGTGCACCACACACGTAAGGGAGAGAGGCTACAAGACATTTGGGAATGTTTTACTTTCTTGGTATTTTAGTTTCAAGCTTTGAGTCTGAGTCTTGGAATCTTCTCTGGTCCTAGTTTCTTTACTTTTCAGATCATGCCTTAATGATTTGAGATGCATGGAAATACCTCTATCCCAACTGGGGATAATGTTAAAGCAAATGTACTACTCATAGGATCCATACACGATCTAGAGGTCCCATCCCAAATATTTTTAGAGTTCCACTGATTGTTACTAGTCCTAGACAGGGTGAGGTTATGAATGCTGAATTTTATCAATTAATTCATGTTATCACTAAGTTGCTTGCTGCTCAGGCTGAGTGGGATATATCTAATGTTTCATCTACTGAGGCTATAAGGGTTGGCCATTTTATAAAGATGAAGCCTCCTACTTTTACTGGTGTGAAAGTGTAGGTGGATCCTCAAGGTTTCTTAGATAAAATGGAGAAACATTTCAGGGTAATGCATTCCACGAATATAGAAGCTGTGAATTTTGTTGCTTACCAGCTTAAGGATATGGCGTACCAATGGTAGGTGGAGTGGTATTGGGTGAGAAGTGACGTTGAGGAGTCGATCTTTTAGGAGACTTTCTCTAATACTTTTTAGGACTGCTTTTCTAAGGAGTTGAGGGTAGCGAAGGCAAAGGAATTTGTCAATCTAAGACCAGGGAAAATGTCTGTCAAGGAATATGCCTTGAAATTTCATGAACTTTGAAGGTATGCTCCAGAATTTGTGTGTAATATAAGGGCAAGGATAAGAAATTTCACTTCTAGACTATCCTTGGATTTGATCCTTAAATGCAATACCATATTGGTGATTAAGGATATGGATATTTTTAGGTTGTTGGTTCATATGCAATAGGTAGAGAAAGAAAAGAGGAAGCAGGATGAGTTTGGGTAAAGGTAGGTTAAGAAGTTCATGTCATCTAAAAAGGGTAGTGCTCAATAGCAAAGGGGTCAGGATAAGGGTAAGTGGCTAAAGAAGAAAGGGATAGTTTTGGTTCCTTCTCTTTAGTTAGTGGTCCTTAGCTGAAAAAGAGGGGTGATAGGAATCAACTGGATGGTGATAATTTCTTGGCATAAGGTTCCCAATCTTAGGCAAGTGGGGATCATTTGACCTCATCATGCCCTCTTTATCGGTTCTATGGTTCGGTTCATAGAGGCTTCTGTGATGAAGGGAGCGACATGTGTTTCAAATATGGTCACCAGGCCATATGCTTAGATATTTTTTAATTGCTAAGGGTTCTTTGGGAGAGAGTATGGATCTGGTTGCTTCATCTTCTGCTCTTGTACCAAAGGGTGTTGCTTCTACATTTGTTTTGCTTAAAGTACCAGTGCTGGTCGAAATAAGTTATATGCTCTTGCTACCTAGTAGAAATCTGAGGCATCATTAGATGTCTTGATTGGTATATTACAACTCTTTTCTTATGACATATATTGTATGCTTTGGCTGTGTATTTTTGTTTTGATCCAAAGGTCATTTTGGATCCTTTTTCTATTCTACCCTAGTAAGTGACTTTGTTTTTGCTAAGAGAGTCTATAGGGAGTATGTGGTATCTATTGGTAATAGGCAGAGTTTGGTGGATTATTTTAACTAGATATGGTAGATTTCTATGTTATTTTATGGATGGATTAGTTAAACTCTTGTTATGCATCCTTAGATTGCCAGAACCTTAATGTTGTCTTTAGGTTTCCCAGTGAACAAATTATTGAGTGGGAGGGTGGATCCCTAACTCCTAGAGAAAGGTTTATTTCTTATCTTAGAGCTGGGAGATTAATCTCCAAAGGGTGTCTCTATTATCTGGTCTGGGTTAAAGATTCTAACTCAAAAGGTCCTTCTCTACATTTGTCTCTAGTGGTGAATAAGTTTCCTTAGGTATTTTTGGATGATCTTCCTGGTGTTCCTCCAGATAGGGAGATTGAGTTTTGTATTGATTTGATTTTGGACACTAGTCTAATATCTATTCCTCCATATCGAATGGGTCTATCTGAGTTGAGAGAACTTAAGGAGTAACTTAAGGATCTTTTGGATAAGGGTCTCATCCATCCTAATGTGTCCTTGTGGGGTGCACGGGTATTATTCGTGCACAAGAAGGATGGTCCCCTTCGAATATGCATTTTCTATCGATAATTAAATAAGGTAACTATTAAGAACAAGTACCCTCTCCTAAGGATAGATGATTCATCATTTGCAAGGTGTCAAATTCATTTCTAAGATTTTCTGTATGGATATCATCAGCTTAAGATAAGGGAGGAGGATATCCCTAAGAAAACTTTTCATACTCGATTTGGGTACTTTGAGTTCCTGGTTATGTCATTCAATTTAACAAATGCCCCGACGTAATTTATATATATGATAAACAAGGTTTTCAGGAAGGTTCTGGATCTTTTTGTCATTGTGTCTATTGAAGATATCTTGGTTTATTCTAAGAGTGATATAGATCATGCAAATCACCTTCGTATGGTGTTGCAGACCTTGAAGGAGTGTCAGCAGTATGCCAAATTCTCTAAGTATGAGTTTTGGTTGAACGTTGTTACTATTCTTGGTCATATTATTTCTAGTAAGTGGATCATGTTAGATTTGCAAAAGGTGGTTGTGGTTAAAGGTGACCTAGACCCATGACTCCAACTGATATTTGGAGTTTCTTAGGTTTGGCTGGGTATTATAGGTGGTTCATGGAAAGTTTCTCAACAATAGCTGCCCCATTGACTAAGTTGACTCAGAAGAAGGTAAAGTTTTCTTATTTAGATACTTGTGAGAGAAGTTTCAAGAAGCTAAAGGATAAGATAACTTCGACTCTAGTTTTGACATTGCCCTAAGATAATAAGGGGTTTGTTGTTTATTGTGATGTATCTCGAGTGGGAATTAGTTGTATTTTTATGAAGCATGGTAAGGTGTTGTCTATGAGAAGAATTATCCTACTTATGATTGGAGATTTTAGCGGTGGTTTTTTCTTTGAAAATCTAGCAGCTTTATTTATATGGAGTGCATGTGGACTTCTTTTTTTATCATAAGAGTCTACAGTATGTGTTCACTCAGAAGAAGCTAAGTCTCAAGTAGAGGATCTATTTGTAGCTTATCTAGGACTATGATATGAGTTTTCACTACCACCTAGGTAAAGGTAACGTGGTTGTTAATGTTTTTAGTAGGTTATACATGAGGAGTTTAGGTCATATGGATAAGGAAAAGCAGGAATTGGTGAAGGATATTCGCCGCTTGGCTAATCTTGGATTTTATCTTTTGGACTCCAATGGTGGTGGTGTGATGCTATAGGATGTGGTTTGGTAGTTTTTTGGTGCAGAGATCTAGGAGAAACAAATGCTAGATCCTATCTTGATAAAAATCAAGGGAGATGTAAGTGGGAAAAAGGTAATGGTATTTGAGATCAGTGGTGATGGTCCCTTTAGGTACCAAGAGAGGTTATGTGTTCCTGACATTGATAGGTTGTGACAAAAGATTTTGGTTGAGGCACATGAATTTCTCTATATTGTTATCCCATTTCAACAAAAATTTATCATGATATCAAGGAAATATATTGGTGGAGTGGTATGAAGAGGGGTATGGCTGATTTTGTGGCAAAATGTATGGTGTGCCAAAAAAGTTAAAGTTGAGAATATAAGGCCGGGTTGTATCAGGAAATTGAATTATCTGAATGAAAATTATAAGTAATTTATCGTGTATAGAATGAAAAAGTCTGCTTACTTCTTGTCGGTGTAGACTAATATTTTGACTAAGAACTATGCAAGGTTGTATCTTTATGAGATTGTAAAACTGCAGGGGTAACTATTTCAATTATCTCTAGTCATGGTATTCAATTTTTACCTCTATTAGCGATTGTTTCAAAAGGGGTTTGGTACTAAGGTTAGTCTAAGTACCACTTTTCATCCGCAAATGAATGAGCAAGTAGAGAGGACAATTCTAATATTTAAGGACATTCTTCGTGCTTGTATGATTGATTATGGTGGCAATTATATTGAGAATCTGCCTTTGGTAGAGTTTGGTTACAATAATAGCTATCATTTTAGCATTAGGATAGCCCCTTTTGAGGTATTGTATGGTAGGAGGTATAGATTTCCTATTGGATAGTTTGATCTAGGTGAGGTGGATATGTTTGGTCTGAATTTGGTTTGTCATGCTATCTAAAAGGTGAAGGTGATTCGAGAGAGGCTCAATTCTAGCCAAAGTCACCAAAAGTCCTATAAAGATATAAGGCGTAAAGATTTGGAGTTCAAAGTTGGGGATAAGGTGTTCTTAAAGGTATCTCCCATAAAGGGAGTAGTGTAGTTTGGTAAAAAAGGGAAGTTAGTCCTCGGTATGTTGGTCCTTAGGTGGTTTTGTGAAGGGTTTGTAACGTGGCGTGTCAATTAGAGCTGCCTTTTAGTTTGAGCTCCGTTCATCTCGTATTTTATCTCTATATGTTGAGAAAATGTCTTGGTGATCCTTCTTCAATAGTTTCTTTGAAAGGATTGGGAATCTCAAATTCTTTGTCTTATGAAGAGGTCTCGATTGAGATATTAGATTGGTATGTTCATAGGTTGCGGACAAAGGATATGGCCTCGATGAAAGTTCTGTACCAGAACTACAAGGTGGAAGAGACTACATGGGAAACGAAAATGAACATGAAGTCCAAATATACACATTTGTTTTCTTTTTTGGATATTCATATGAAAGGTATGCGTTCTTGATCACATCTTTATTTTCTATCTTAGTTAAGGGTTGGATTGATATTTGACTATGCAAATGAATCGTGCTTGTGTTTGACCTACCTTGCCTATCATTCGGTGACAAATGATCCTAGTAGGGGAGACTGAAACACCCTAGGTATGGAACTATAGAAAATATCCTAGATTTTTAGATTCTGGGCTACATATGACTTATGGGTACCAGTTTTACGATGGGGTACGAGTGGTATGCCTTGGCCATATGCTGACCAATGATGGTTGGTTGTTTAGATTGGTTTTTGGATAGGTTACACCATGGTTGGTACGAGTCGTATGGTTAATGAAGGGTCATATGATTTGTAGTTTTCCTTCACTTAATCTGATACTTAGTAACTTAAGTTGGATCATAGTATGAGTGGCTCACTATGAGCGATAAGATAGGGTACGAGTCGTACCACTGGCTTTTATTGAAGATAGTGATCAAACCTCCTTTGATTCTATTCTAAAAGGGATACAATTTAGAGGTACTAATCATATAGTTGGGTACGACTTGGGATGGGTAAGTCATTTGGTGGATAGTTTTGGGTCCAAGAGAGAGGGCTAGGATATGAGTTTTGGGTACAATTTGTATTGGAGGGTACGACTGATATGGGAGAGTTGTACCATCTGACGGGAATTTTAAGCAATTAAGTTGAGGTTAATTTGGACATTTCCCTACTTATCCACTTAATATCCCATGACTTATATCACTATTGGGACTTCATTTACCCTATTATTCTAATATTAAACACTTAAAAACTCATTCTTATTCTCTCTAAGGCTCTTGGCTAATGGAAGGCTAGGTTTTCATCTAGAGGATCAATATGGGGCATGTACGGATGATTTCTCTCCATCATCTTTGAAATTTAAGGCATGTTACTCCTCTTGCATTGTTAGTTACAACTAAAGGCATGTTTTATAAAATGTTTTCATGGCAATGATTATTGTATAGTCTTGGGGTTTTTAAATATATATTGGGGTTTTGGTATTAAATGTTGGATTGTGTTTTTCCCATGTTTAATTATGTATGATTTAATAGTGGTTTAGACAATTGGTTGCATTGGAATGATAAATTGGTAATTGGATTTGGTTTTGGAAACAATATGCCCCCAACATGTTTGATAAAATGACTATGATAATGCTTTACTATATTATGGGACTTTTAATGGAACTATTGCATTGTATGGCTTTGTAATGGAACCCTAAATGGTATAAATAGTGTAAATGGTTTAAATGATTTGGAATGGACAAATGTTAAGGTTTGGCAATCATGGTTATGGTTAATTAAACTTCCTTGTGGGGTTCAAGGGAATCCCCCAAGTAAACATGCTAATGGAAAACTTGTGGGGTGCATGGGATTCCCCTAAGAAGACTTAATAAGGGAACAATTGTAGGGAACACGAGGTTCCCCCAGGTTAACTTGATAATATGATCCATGGGTATATGGTAAACACTTTACATAAAAAGGTCGGCTAAGGACATTGCTTGCAATCTATTGTCAGTATGACGATACCACTACTCATAGCCTTGGTTAATAATAATGGAATTATAGTTTGATTGGATGGTAATGGTCTTAATTAGGCTATATAGCGAGGTGTGATAGCTATCCGTGAAGGTGCGAGTCCAAAGTATGGACACTGGAAACTCATGTTTGCCGACATGAGGGGTGGTCATTGTGACCTTATATGATTCTATGATGTACATGGGAATCCTTTATGTACATTGTACATATGTATCATGGAGAGAGAAGGGTACTTGCGAATCCCTTAATCATATGGTATCTTCGGTTTGGGTGGCTACACACATTAGGAGGGGGTTTCACTAGACCTATATAGCCCTTTGGTGGTTTTAGTATGGTTAAGCTACACATACCTAGGTTAATTTCTTTAATAGTATGCTAAACCCAGTTCTCTTTCTCGGTATGGTTATATATATATATATGGTTTGTATGCAACGATGGAATTATTTTATCCTTATCCTAAGTTCATGCCAGCATTGATCCACTAACCTGTCTTCGGGCAGCTGTATCCCTACGTGATGCAGGAATCGGCCATTCTACTCTTCCTTCTTAGTGATCAGATTCGGTATCAGCTATTTTATTTAGTGATAAGCTTCCATATTTTTGAAGGCTTCATTTCATATTATGGATATCTTTACATACTTTAGTTTATTTATGGATATTGTTTTTTTCTATGGTTGGGGATAAGTCCTAATTGGATATTGTTTTTCTTTTAGTTAGAAGTTTTGTGGAACTACTATGGGTTGAAATGGGTGGGATTGGTAATGGTATTAGCCTTAAGATTTGCATTGGTATTGGGGCTGATACCTTTTGACTGAATTTCTGATTTTTCCTTCCTCTTTTATTTTGGATTATATAATTATATAAGAACTCATATTTTTATGGTTTTGAATATTGGTTGGGTTTGGTATTTATTATCGATTGGGTATCAGATGGTTGGACTCGTTTTGGTGGTCACGATCATAGACCTATCCCAGAACATTGAATTACACTATAACACTATCTTGCTATAGTTTGGAATTCATTCAACTAAGGGTATGTATATTTAACGCCCCGAATCTGATGCTCGGAATGCCATACAGTGCTCACGACCTTGAAGGACTACAAGCTAACCCATGACTGATATTTGTACCTGTACATTGTATAACATACTAAATATAATGCGAAAATAGAGTCTGAAAGGCCATAAGGTTCAAAAATGCATGACTGATAAAATATAACATCCGAGTGGGGTAATAGAATACCTAAAACTGAAATACTATCTGAACATACTGTAGTCTGAAAAACCACTAAATCATAACTGTCTGGATAAAGAGTTGATGGGACATGTCCCCAACTAACTCCAACTTATAAATTAATTGATAAGATAATAAATAAATGATCATGTCCTCGAAAGATGAGGATTCCATGCTAACTCTGACTGCTAACACTGGAATGCCACTGATGCTCTGGGGCTCATGCATATGAACCTATAGTACAAGACACCATAGCACAAATGCGTTAGTACTTTGAATATACTGGTATGCATGGAAGGTAGGCTTAAATCATGGGGTTTATATGCATGAACAATACTGGCTAACTGACTAATATCAACTTTAGAATAAATGTATGAATACATCATAACTATATCTGAGATCGTGATAACATGAATTTACCGATAACCAACATGACTAATAACTAAATTTGGATGACTGATATAACTAAGGACATGAGTGACTGTATCTGAGAGTGCAAAATCTGATGGAACTAGGTGAGTTCTATACTATTCTGAGTTGACTGTATCTGATAGTCTTGAATTCTGTAGAACTATCTGAGTTTTATTACTTAGACTGAATAATTATATCTGACAGTCATGATTCTGTAACTAAAATTGTAGGAAGTAGTTATCTAACCAACATGCCCCTAATACGCCATTATGGCTGAGTTGGGGTCCAATCGATAACCGTAATTAGAAGGGTGTTAATACCACACCGCTGGTAAAGACAAGCTATGAGTGACCCTCATCTGACAGTGTCCCCAAAAGAGAACGGTGGGGCCCTCATCTGAAAATGCTTATCCACCTCATCAACCCTCATTTGAAAGTGTTAGTGTCTCAACCTATGCTAGCTACATAGTTCTGGAATGCAAGGATGACTTCTAAGAATCACACCCTCATCTGACAGTGTGTGTTCCTATCATTGGGTTCACTCGGTGCTAATTCCCACTCCCATCTGAATAGACACTGATCATGGATTACTAAACTAAACAGGACTGAATTAACTGAGTTCTGTTGACTGACAGATTAG